>NW_026606077.1:4737500-5150000 GCF_029834395.1 Sorex fumeus
GTTACTCAATTTGAGTTCAGAAGATAAAACGGAAAGATAGCAGGCCCTCATTTTAAAGCCAATTTTTATCCTAAGAGCGTCAGAAATGACACAGCTACACATCCTGTTTGTAGTCACTTTTCACATTTTAAGACTTGGCCTTTCGGGACTGTACAGGTGGGTCAGTAGGTTGCATGCAGGCAGGAGGTGGAGGCTTGGTTCCCAGCACCACATGGTCCCCTGAGCACTGAGTTGAGAGTAGCTTCAGAGCTACTGCTGGGTATGACTGCCCCCAGCAACCCCCCCCCCCCCCCAAGATGTTTTAGTTCTCAGCAGTTCTTTCACAGGCTGATTTTCAGTGACACCCTCAACTCAGAGTCTAGCATACAAACTTCTTCCCTGGCACTGCTTCCCAAAGTCAGCAGCCCCTGGCCTTCAGACTAGATCAGTAATTCTCAAATTTCCTTGGTCTCTGGCCCCATGGCATTTGGAGTTATCCAGGATGCCAAAGAAATTTTGTTTATAGCACAGCAGGTAGGGCGTTTGCCTTGCATGCAGCTGACCCAGTTTTGATTCGTCGGCCCCTCTTGGAGAGACTGGCAAACTACCGAGAGTATCTCGCCCGCATGGCAAAGCCTGCAAGCTACCCATGACGTATTCAATATGCCAAAAACAGAAATTACAAGTCTCACAATTCGTTGTAAGACATTACTGGTGCCTGCTCGAGCAAATCAATGAACAATGGGAGGACAGTGCAGTCTTATATCTCTATATATATTCTCTTTGAAAATCAAAGGAACACAGTTATAAACAATTGGTTAAAATGACGACAAACCCACTGCATCGAAACAATTTTTTTTTCCTTTTTGGGTCACACCCGGTGATACACAGGGGTTATTCTTGGCTCTGCACTCAGGAATTACTCCTGGCAGTGGTCTGGGAACCATATGGGATGCTGGGAATCGAACCCAGGTTGACTGCATGCAAAGCAAATGCCCTACCTGCTGCTCCAGCCCTGTATTGAAATAATTCTTGACAAAAATTGGTGTTTCCACTCCAAAGTGGCATGTTATATTTTTGCCCACATCTTTACTGTCTTAATAGGAAAAAGGTTGATTCTACTAACAGTTGTGATGCAATGTGGGTTTTGGAAACCCTACTGTCATGAGAGAGGGAAGAAAGGGTAACGTCTTAAGTGACAGGATTTATTGAATACAGAAGTTTGAGTACCAAACTTAAGAATTAAAGCAATATTGGTCAGACTGCAAAAATGAGCTGGGGTGACTGGTGCTCAAGAGAGTCTGTACCTCAGTTGTTGGGTGGGACAGGACCGATGCTGCAGTTCAAAGAGAAACCAAGAGACCATCATGTGCAACAACATGGAGAAAGTCGCAAGAATGAATGTGCTGTCCTACGCATAATGGTTTGTCTAATCACTTCCAGGTATGGCCAATGTTTCTCTTCTTACTCTGAGAATCATCTGGCCAGGTTGTATCCCAGGGTCAGCTTTGGTTTCTTGAGGCTGGAGTGATGGTGCAGCAGGTAGGGCATTTGCCTTGTATGTGGCCAACCTGGCTTCCATTTTTGCCACTCTGTGTGTTTCCCTGGGCACCTCCAGGAGCGATTCTTGAGCTCAGTCAGAAGTAACCCTTGAACCCTGCTGGGTGAGGCCCCAAAACATAAATGCAAAAACAAACAAACTTGGCTTCCTGGGGGGTTGGAGGGGGTGGAAAGGGTTGACAGTGGTAGCGCGCGTGTGTGTGTGTGTGTGTGTGTGTGTGCGTGCACACTTTTATGAGGTGGGGGTCCAGTTAGGGCTACCCTTGGCAGTGCCCAGGGCTTACCACTGACTGCATTCAGGAATCCTGACAATGCTCAGGGGACCATACATGGTGCTAGGGACTGAACCCAGTTAGCCGCATGCAAGGCAAACGCCCTCCACAGTGTACTACCACTCCAGCCCATATTTTTCCTTCTTCAAATTACAGCTTAGGTAATATGGTTACGATAATGTGCAATTTTATGGTGATTTACAAAATTATTGCACCCCCGCCCACACATACACGCAGAGTGCTCAAGGGAACAGGCAGTATCCAAGGATGACAAACCCTGGGTCTTGGATTACAAAACCGAGATTACCGAGCCGCGGGGAGAGAAGAGGGGAGAGGAGGACTGGACTAGAGGTGACACGGGGACAGTGGTGAATCCTAAGCACTTCGGTTGTGGTAGGAGTGCAGTAACTTTTACACCAAATCCAGAAACGTTAACACTATTGTAACCATGTCACCTAAAATGCAATAACCATTTCATGCCTTCAGCATGAAAAAGAAGAGGTTTGTCCGGGATGAGAGATGCGTGCTGAAAGTAGACTATAGACCGAACACGATGGCCAGCCACTCAGTACCTCTCCCTTCTCTCTCTCTCTCTGTCTCTCTGTCTCTGTCTCTCTCTCTCTCTCTCTCTCTGTGTCTCTCTCTCTCTCTCTGTTTCTCCTTCCTTCCTTCCTTCCTTGGGGCCAGTATGATAGTTCAGTGGGTAAGGTGCTTGCCTTGCACAAGGCCATCCTGAGTCTGATCCCCAACATCCCATATGGTCCCTCAGAGCCCTGCCAGGAGTAAGCCCTTTGCACCCCTGGGTGTGACCCACCTACCACTACCAAAAAAAGAAAAAGAAAAAAAAGAAAAGCAAAAAGCATTTGAAATTTGCGGTTTATTTCTAGTTCAAAACAAAAACTGAAAAAAATAAATAAATAAATAAAAAGGAGAGTGAGTATCTCTCCAGTCCTTCCTTTCACATGACTCGGGGCAAACCGACAGCCCCAGCTCCAACTGCTCTGAGGCCAAAATGAACAACACAAGAGCCGGAAAGCTCTAGGCAAGCGTGACTCTCCCCGAGCTTGGGGGGGTGGGGAACGGCCATGGCTCTCCCTTTGGAGTGACCTCTAAGTGCTGAGCAGGAATAAGCCCTGATTACTGCTGGGTATGATCCGAGCCTTCTCCTGCACACCCCCCCCCCAAATATTGGACATTGTTTCTGCATAATTTTTGTTTGTGGGTCACATCCAGCTGTGCTCAGGGTTTATTTCTAGCTCTGTGCTTAGGGATTACTCCTGGCAGGATATGGGATACCCTAAAGGGTGCTGGGGATTTAACCCCAGTCAGCTGCATGCAAGGCATGTAGAGTACCTTACCCACTGTACTATCATTCTAGCCCCATGCTTCTGCATATTTAATCTATTAAATATTATCATATTTAATCTATACATGTCCGCATAAGATATAAGTCCATTCTACTTATAAATAAGGATATATTCGCAGATGATATGATACTGTGCTTAGAGAACCCTAAAACCTCTATCAAGAAACTCCTAGAAACAATAGACTTGTAAAGTGGCAGGCTATGAAATCAATACCCAAAAATCCATGGCTTTCCTATACGCAAATAGTGAAAGAGAAGAAAGTGACATGAAAACAATTCCATTCACAATTGTAGAGTAAAATCAAATACCTAGGAATCAGCTTAACTAAGGAAGTAAAGGACCTGTACAAAGAAAACTACAAAACACTACTTCAGGAAATAAAAGAGGACACGAGGAAATGGAAAAATATCCCCTGCTCATGGATGGGGAGAATTAACATTGTCAAAATGGCAATACTTCCCAAAACACTGTACAAATTCAAGGTGGTCCCTATAAGGATACCCATGACATTCTTCAAAGAAATGGAGCAAACCCTCCTGAAATTTATATGGAACTATAAAGCCCCCAGGAATAGCTAAAGCAATTCTTGGGAAAAAGAAAATGGAAGGAATCAACCTCCCTAACTTCAAGCTCTACTAGAAAGCAGTAATAATTAAAACAGCATGATACTGGAACAAAGGCAGAGCTGTAGACCAATGGAACTGGGTTGAATATACTGACATCTCCCCCCAAGCATATGATCATCTAATCTTCGATAAGGGGGCAAGAAAAGTGAAGTGGAGCAGGGAAAGCCTCTTTAACAAATTGTGCTGGCAAAACTGGACGGCTACATGCAAAAGAGTGGGCTCAGATCTCTGCCTAACGCCATGTACAAAAGTAAGATCAAAATGGATTAAAGACCTCAACATCAGACTGGAATCTTCCATGATATTGAAGCTAATGGTATCTTCAGTGATGTCATGCCACTGGCCAAGCAAGTGAAAACAGAAATAGACAAATGGGACTATCATAAACTAAGAAGCTTCTGCACCTCAAAAGAAACAGTGACCGCCCCCACGAATAGCTAAAGCAATTCTTGGGAAAAAGAAAATGGGAGGAATCAACCTACCTAACTTCAAGCTCTACTACAAAGCAGTAATAATTAAAACAGCATGGTACTGGAACAAAGGCAGAGCTGCAGACCAATGGAACAGAGTTGAATATACTGACATCTCTCAAGCATATGATCATCTAATCTTCAATAAGGGGGCAAGAAAAGTGAAATGGAGCAGGGAAAGCCTCTTTAATAAATTGTGCTGGCAGAATTGGATGGCTACATGCAAAAAAGTGGGCTCAGATCTCTGCCTAACCCCATGCACAAAAGTAAGATTGAAATGGATTTATGACCTCAACATTAGACCGGAATCCATAATGTTTATTGAAGACAAGGTTGGCAAAACTCTCCATGATGTTGAAGCTAATGATATATTCAAAGATGTCACGCCACTGGCCGAGCAGGTGAAAACAGAGATAGACAAATGGGACTGTCTTAAACTAAGAAGCTTCTGCACCTCAAAAGAAACAGTGACCAAAATACAAAGACAGCCTACAGAATGGGAAAGGATATTCACTAAATACATATCCGACAAGGGGTTGATATCAAGGATATACAAGGTACTGGTAGAACTCCACAAGAAGAAATCACCCAACCCCATCAAAAAATGGGGCAAGGAAATGAACAGAAACTTTCGCAAAGAAAAAATCCGAATGGCAAAAAGGCACATGAGAAAATGCTCTACATCATTAATCATCAGGGAGATGCAGATCAAAACAACAATGAGATATCATTTCACACCACAGAGACTGGCCCACATCCACAAGAACAAAAGCAACAGGTGCTGGCGCGGATGTGGCGAGAAAGGGACCCTCCTTCACTGCTGGTGGGAATGCCGGCTGGTCCAACCCTTTTGGAAAACAGTATGGACGATTCTCAAAAAATTAGAATTCGATCTCCCATTTGACCCAGCAATAGCACTCCTGGGACTATATCCCAGAGAGGCAAAAAGGTGTAGTCGAAGTGACAGCTGCAATTGTTTGTTCATTGCAGCACTCTTTACAATAGCCAGAATCTGGAAAAAACCTGAGTGCCCGAGAACAGATGACTGGTTAAAGAAACTTTGGTACATTTACACAATGGAGTACTATGTAGCTGTTAGAAAAGATGAAGTTATGAAATTTATATACAAGTGGTACTACATGGAAAGTATCATGTTAAGCGAAATGAGTCAGAAAGCGCGGGATAGACACAGAAAGATTGCATTCATCTGGGGAACATAAAGCAACAAAATGGGAGACTAACACCCAGGAATGGCTGAGATTAGTACCAGGAATTTTGCTCCATGACTTGGAGGCCAGCCACATGTGCTAGGTGAGAAGGAAGCTCAGATAGAGAAGAGAGCACCAAATAAAGGGTGTTGGGAGGATCCTTCCAGGGTGGGAGAAGCATGCTGAAAGTAGACTACAGACCAAACATGATTGCCACTCAATGCCTCTCTTGCAAACCACAGAATCCAAAAGGAGAGAGAGAGAACAAAAGGGAATGCCCTGCCACAGAGGCAGGGTGGGGTGGGGGGGATGGGGGGTGGGAGGGATACTGGGACCCGCGGTGGTGGAAAATGGGCACTGGTGGAGGGATGGGTACTTGATCATTGTATAACTGAAACCCAAGCACAAAAATTTATAAGTCTATAACTGTACCTCATGGTATTTCACTAATTTAAAAAATTGTTCTAAAATAAATAAATAAGGTTTGTCTCAAGGAAAAAAAAATAAGGAGAAATAATTCCCAAGTTCCCTTGGAAAAGTATATGAAGTTCCAGTCAGATAGTCCAAATTGTAGTTTAATTCCACAGGTCTTTTTTTGGCTTTATTTGTGAAGAATGAATTTTATTATATGTCTTTGACTGGACACATGAATTTAATTTAGGAGGGAGTTGACAGTGACCTAACTTCATACTTGACTATGTGACCTAAGGGAAAGTCAGAGATTCTCTGGTGTTCAAAAGCTTGACAGACACCATCTGAGCAGCTGTTAATAAACCGTGAAGGCACTGTTCAGCAGAGATGGTACTAAGCTCTCTGGGACCGAAAACCAAAGGTTCAAATACAAGTACTGATCTCCAGAGAAGGCATTTCTCACATGGGCAGCTTTGTCGTACCAGGACCAGCAACAAGAATTGTTCTTTTGCTTTGTTTTGTTTTGTTTTGTGTTGGGGCCATACCTGGTGATACCCAGGACTTACTTCTGTCCCTCCTGGTAATTCTCAGGAATTACTCCTGGTGGTACTCAGGAATCCATACAGGTCGCAGGGGAGTGAATCTGGGTTGGCCGCTTGCAAAGTAAGCATACTACAGGCTGTTCTGTGGCTCTGGCCCCAGGGATTGTTTTTTATTATTTAGTGAGAGTGTGGATGCCGAGTATGATGATCCCAGTGGTGGTAGTATTTGGAATAGGTTGTACAGGGCTCTATTTTCTCAGGTCTAATGCCAGGATGACCTGCAGCAGGTAGAATTAGATAATTCCAATGCAGGTTCTCAAGCTCTAGCTCAGGACTAATCAAACTCTGGGTCTGGACTGATCAAGACTCAGGAATGTCCTACATTTGAGTAGCAAGGAAGTTGTATTAATATTATATACCTCCAGTACAAAGACCTATGTCGTTGGAATTAAGGAAACCAGTGTGTTTAGGGGTAATGTCTACAGGGAGAAACCCCCAGAACCAGAAAGTAATTCTTTGTCCCTGGGGAGGCGGTGGGGATCAACTTTTCCAGAAACAAAAGTAGTTCAACCCCTAGCATGGAAAAAAGGGAAAAAAGTTGTTCTACAACTTTGGTTGCCGAGAAAACTCCTGCCCTGGGGCAGAGGGAGAAAAGGAATTTTCCCAGGAGCTGCAACTCCTTCCAGGTCTCTGAGCACTTCCTACTGAACTGGGACCATTCTAGAATTCTCTGGGTGTCTGCCAGAGTAGGGCTAAGGGTGGTAACCACAGCACTTGGTCTCGTAGGACCCAAGGGGAAGATTCCTTGATATGCTAAAAGTTCCCTGAAGACTATTTTTTTTTGGGGGGGGTTAACACCCAGCGATGCTCAGGGGTTCCTCCTGGGTCTGCATTCAGGAATTACTTCTGGCATTGCTTGGGGAACCATATGGGATGCCGGGAATCAAACCTGGGTAAGCTGCATGCAAGGCAAATGCCCTACCTACTGTACTATGGCTCTGTCCCTCCCTAAAGACTCTTGCAGAGTATTCTAGAATGTTTCCAGGGAGGCACGGAAAAAAAGAAAAAGTGTTTGACAAGGAGGACAGATTGACAAAGCAGTCATTCTCTGAGTATTTGAATGGTGTGGGAAGCTGGCCCTTTAACTGACCAAGGGCCTACGTGCTAGTTATGGCTATCTTGACCTACGTGACCCTGAGCAGGTAAAGCCTGTGCTAGGTAGGGCTATCCTGACTACGTGACCCTCGGCAGGTAAAGCCTGTGCTTTGTATGGCTATCCTGAGAAAACAATTGCCACGGCTGTAACTGACAATGATTAACTTAGTATAAGCTTTGTAATGTATGGTGGGTCAAATTTATAGACTCTGTAACTTTCCTAACCACATTTGGGCACGACCCTTTGTGTGGCTGCCTCACTAATATATACCCCCATCGCCCTCAATAAAGCCTGTCCCTTTTTCTCTCTGTTTTTGAGCTGCATTCTGTCTCTTGTGTCTTGTGTTCATTTGGTCGGTCCTTCCCTGCACCTATGGATCCTAGGGCCACCTCCACGGGCTGGAGAGTGGTTTTGCGGGCCCTCTGCAGAATGAAAATACCAAATGGTGCCGTGTTAGTTACCTTGCTTATATAGCCAGGACCATCTTTCAAAGAACCTGAACTGTGAAGTTTGGGGAGGAGCAACAGCAGAGATGCCTCTCCTCTCTCACAATGGGAACTGCTTTGTTCTGGTGGAACTCAGTTAAATGAAAATTTGAGAGTCTGTGGACCGAAGCGATAGTACAGGTGTCTCTACCTTTGCCTTGCACAAGGCCAACCCATGTTCAACCCCTACCATGGGTAAAAAGAAAAAAAGTTCTTCTACATGAATGCTAATGGAATATTAACTTATTTTTACTATTGAAGTAATCACACTCAAAAGATAAATCCTTTCATCATCATGTATAAAGACAAAGAAGCGAAGAGCACCCAGCCCAGACAAGGTCAGACCCGAACACCTGAAAAACCTGCCATCAGTACTCATCAATACACTGGCTCGGCTCTTCACACGCTACCTGTCTGAATGCAATGGAATGAGAATGTTCCGTCCCAAAGGAAAACCATCAGGACTGTACTACTCTACAAGAAGGGAGACATCCACAACATGGCAACTATCACCCGAACTGCCTGTTGTCTGTCGTCTACAAGCTGTTCACTCAAGTCATCCTGAATCGGATTGGCAGAACACGAGATGAAGGACAACCATGTGAGCAAGCTGGGTTCCGAAAAGGATTCAGCACCATCCACCATATCCACACAGTGACCAAGCTCATTAAGGTTTCTCGGGAGTTCAAGATGCCGTTCTGTCTAATGTTCATTGATTTAAAGAAGGCCTTTGATTCTGTTGAGACAGAAGCAGTCATCGAAGCCCAAGCCAAACAGGGCGTTCAAACTCAATATATCAGGACCCTCTGTGATATATTCACTACCAGGATCTCACCGTTCTACAAGGAAGTGATCATCCATGTCAAGAGAGGGGTTTGGCAGGGTGATACCATTTCACTGAAACTCTTCAGTGCTACCCTCGAGAACGTCATGCGATGACTGGAATGGGAAGGAATGGGAGTGAAGATAGACGGTTGGCAACTACATCATCTCTGCTTCGCTGATGACATCGTTCTAATAACACCAAACATTAGCCAAGTGCCATAAATGCTGGCCGACTTCGAATGTGAGTGTGGAAAGGTCGGAGTACAGCCTGAATCTCCTGAAGACAATGTTTATGAGAAACAGTCTTGTTCCTGACGTTCCATTCGCTCTCAATGGAACAACCATCTCCGAATGCACCAGTTATGTGTACCTAGGTCGAGAAGTCAACATGACGAATGACCTGGCACCTGAGTTGCGCAGGAGGAAGAGAGCAACTTGGAATGCCTTCAAGAGTGTTGAAAAAATATCTAAGAGGACGAAGAACCTCCGGCTCTGGGCACATCTCTTTGGTTCCACTGTTCTTCCTGCATTAACATATGTCTCAGAGACCTGGGCCCTACGAAAACAGGATGAGAACACTATTCGGATCTCCCAGAGAGGAATAGAAAGAGCTATGCATGGGGCTGAAGCAATAGCACAGCGAGTAGGGCATTTGCCTTGCATGCGGCTAATCCAGGTTTGATTCCCAGCATTCCATATGGTCCCCTGAGCACCACCAGGAGCAATTCCTGAGTGCAGAGCCAGGAGTAACCCCTGTGCATTGCTGGGTGTGACCCGAAAAGCAAAAACAAAAAAGAAAGAGCTATGCTTGGAGTATCACGCTTCACTCAAATAAGAGAAAGAATCTGGAATTCCAACCTCTGTCAAGGATCAAGAATCAGGGATGCCGTCTCATTTGCCAAGGCATCGAAAATCAGATGGGCTGGACACGATTTGAAGATGACCACTGGACTAGAGCCATTACCGACTGAATTCCACCAGACATCAGAAGATTGCATGGCCGCCCACCTATGAGATGGTCAGACTTCTTCATCAAGACCCTGAACGATCGGTTAGAGGCTCTTTGTGTTCCTAGAACGAGCAGACGCCATTGAGCTACACTAGCACATAGTGTAGTGTAGCACATTGAGCTACTGGCGCCCGCTTGAGCAAATCAATGACAGGGGATGTCAACTGATCAAGTGATCAAGTGAAAGACGATTAGAATCAGACTTCTACCAACCTCCCATATTATATCTTTTGCTATGGTCCACTTACTCATAACTCATAAACCACACTGACCTTCCACAAATAACCCACACTTTTTCTCCTTTAGGATTCATTTGTTTTCTGCCTCATATTTTCCCTGATCCTCACTCTTCACATAATATGGTTGTTCATTTTCATGGGGTCATTTTACACATATCAAAAACCAAAATGTTTAAGAGGAGGGGATACCTCAGATCAATAAACAAACACAAAGATCTCGAAGAAAATATTTGCAAATTAAATTCACAAGACATGAAACATGTCATACATGACCAAGTGGAATTTATTTCAGGGATGCAAGGATGGCTGGTTATACACAAGTTAATATAATACACCAACAAAAAGAAAGATAAAAACAGTATGATCATATCAATAGACACAGAAGCTTTTGAAAAGATTCAACATCCATTTATGAGAAAAAGCCTCCCAACATAATGGGGATAGACGGAAAGTACCTCAACATTGTTAAGGCCAAGTATTGACAAACTCACAGCTAACACTTTCCACATTGATGAAAACAAGTCTTTTCCTGCAGGTCAGACACAAAAGAAGTATGTCTACCGTCAACCACTATTCTTCAGCATAGTATTGGAAGTCTTAACCATAATTATTAGGCAAGAAAAATAAGTAAAAGGCATCCAACTTGGAAGAAAAGACTGTTGCTTTTAGTGGATATCATGATAATGCATACAGAAAACCCCAAAGACTCCACTAAAATGGGGCCGGAGGGATGGTATAATGGTTAGGTCTCTTACCTTGCACATGGCTGACCTTTTGGATATGGTCCCCAGGGCACTTCCAGGAGTGAGCCCTGAATTGAAAGGTAGGAGGAAATCCTGTAGGCACCTAGGATGTGACCCCCCCAAATAAAAATCAGTCCACTAAGATGATTTGGAAATAATCAAGAAAAATAAGCCCCCCCCCCATCGCTCCCAAATCCTTTTTTGATCTGGAGAGACAGTAAAATGGATAAGGTGCTTGCCTTGCAAGTGGCCAACCTCCAGATTTGATCTCTGGCATTCCCCCAAGCACACTTAGGAATGATTCTTAAGCACAGAGCTAGGAGTAAGCTGTGAGCACAGTCAGCTATGGCCCCAGAACAAAACATTGAAATTAGCTTTATCATATGATCCAGGAACTCTATGCTTCCTTATCCATCCAAAATCATGGAAATCATCCAAAATGCACAGTCATGTTCCCTGCAGTGCTATTTACACTAGCCAAGATTTGAACCATAGATAAATTTAGAGAGACATAATAGAATACTATTCAACTATTAGAGAAGACGAAACCTACTCCCCCCCCACACACAACACTTCTTTGTTTGTTTGTTGCTGGGTCATACGCAGAGGTATTCAGGGCTTATTCCTAGATCCACATTCAGGAATCACTCTTGTTGGGCTTGGGGACCATATGGGATGCTGAGATCGGACACAGGTCAGCCATATGCAAGGTAAGCGACCTACCCACTGTACTATATATCTGGTCCTGAAATCTTCCCTTTTGATACAATGGGGATGGCACCATAGGGGTAAAGAAGTCAGAAGGAAAAAAAACCACAAATATCAATGATCTCACTCATAGGTGGTATATAAAGCAAGAGGAGAGACATGTCTAGTTAAAACCTTCAGTAGATTCTAACTATTCTGAAGTTGCCAACCAAGAGGCCGAACAGAGGGAGTTCAAAGCTCTGTGGTGGAAAGACAGTGGTACTCTGAGGCATGGGGAGTGACATCATATTCCTGAAACATAAGAACCTCTAGAGTTTAATAGACTATGGTAGCACTGTAGCTCTGTCCTCCCGTTGTTCATCAATTTGCTCGAGTGGGCCCAGTAATGTCTCCATTGTGAGACTTGTTGTTACTGTGTTTGGCATATTGAATACGTCATGGGTAGCTTGCCAGACTTTGCTGTGTGGGCAAGATACTCTCAGTAGCTCGCTGGGCTCTCTGAGAGGGGCGGAAGAATAGAACTCAGGTTGGCCGGGCCGGCCGTGTACAAGGCAAACGCCCTACCCCCTGTCCTATAGCTCCAGCCCCAATAGACTATGGTACCACAATAAAATAAATCTACAGAATAACTAGAATCAGCAAGAGACTTAGAAGGTCAGCCTCCACTCGCCTGATAAATCTCTCAGAACTGAGAGCACCCACAGAGCTAGTGAGGAAGTCGTGCTGAGGGAGCCTGTGAACATGTTCACTGTGAACTGAAGTCCTGCACCCCCGCCAATCCCCAGTACACACATTTTTTTCCCCTTTATTTTATTTTTTTTTTTAAAGTTGTAGATTTACAATTTTTTGTGCTTTGGTTTCAATTATACAATGATCAGATACCCATCCCTCCACCAGTGCCCATTTTCCACCACCATAGATAATATCCCTCCCACCCCATCCCCCCATCCCTCCGTCTCTGTGGCAGGGCAATCCCCTGTGTTCTCTCTCTCCTTTTGGCAGTACACACATTTTTAACCCAATTTGGGTTTTGGACTAAGAAGTTCCCATAGTTTGGGAATAAATACTAATCAAGCCATGCTTGGACGCTAACTACTCAACCTGGGGTAGGTAACAAATCCTGAAAATGGGGGTGCTGCCTCTGGTGACAAAGTCCTAACGTGAAAATGGTGGATTTGGATAGCGACATACAGATGGATGGATGGTCAGCATCCTACATTAATTCAGAAAAATAGCCATTCGCCAATATTGTACCTGCTGGATATTTTCTTTTGTTTTTGTTGTATTCATTTTTGTTTTGGGGCTACACTTGACTGGACCTGAGAGCCAATCCTGGCAGTACTTGGGGATGATTATGATATGAGATATGGGAACCAGGTTCTCAAAGGCACAACGTGGGTTCCAGCCCAGATCTAGTTCCCCAGTTTTTGCTGGAGTCTCTAGGGTGGAGCCTGACTAAGTGGAAGCAGTTGGGCAACAGGGTTTCACATCCCGGTTCACAGTGCTCAGTCGAAGATGGTTCCCAAGTTGAACCATCAGGAATTATTCCCGGCAGTGCTCAGGGGACCATATGGGATGCTGGGGATCGAACACAGATCGGCCGTGTGCAAAGCAAATGCCCTACCCAATCTTGGCCCCAGACTGAGAACTTTTAATGACAGAACTAAGCCTGAGGAGAGTCAGTATAATATGCTGAACTAATAGCTACCAAGTCAGCAATTAGTTCATGAGAAAAATCTGTTAAGGAAAATCAGAATGAACTTTTCTTAAGACTCCAGAGGCGTTGCTAATATACTTGTTATTTGGTCAAGAGCATGACAGGAAAGGCTGTTATCTATTTTTATCATGCAAGTCTCAACTCAGCAGAAAGAGATGACTTTGTGGTATTGAAGTACAGTAATCAGGCAAGCAAATGCATTAGAACAATAAACAAGGCTAAAATCCCCAGAACCTAGCTCAGACGACATTCAAATGGCCACCTGGCTCATGAAAAGATATTTCTGGGACCGGAGTGATAGGACAGCGGGGAGGGTGTTAACCTTGCATGCAGCTGACCTGGGTTTGATCCCCAGCATCCCATGTGGTCCCCTGAATGTAGAACCAGGAGTAACTCCTGAGTATGGCCAGGGGTGACCCCAAAACCAAAAAAAATTTTTTTTAAAGAAAAGATGTTCATTGTCACTAATCATTAAGGAAAAGGAAGTCAAGCACACAGTAAGATGGGTTTTCTCACATCACATCTTAGTGAGTGGTTATTAGAAAGGCAAGAAGTTGGTGGGAAAGTGTTGGTGAGAAAGGGGAGGAAGGAAAACCTTCACAAATGCTGAAGGGAAGTCAATGGTGCAGTCACAGTGAGTAGTGCAGCGAGTTTTCTAGAAGTTAGGGATAGACAGAGGACTGGATAAAGAAACAGTGGTATGCAGGGCTGGAGCATGTACAGCAGGTAGGGTGCTTGCCTTACACATGACTGACCTGGGTCTGATCCTTGGCGCCCCATATAGGTAAAGGTAAAGGCCCTCCCATTGTTCATTGATTTGCTCTAGCGGGCCCAGTAACGTCTCCATTGGAGACTTTGTTGTTACTGTGTCTGGCATATCGAATGCATCACGGGGAGCTTGCCAGGCTCTGCCATGCGGGCGAGATACTCTCGGTAGCTTGCCGGGCTCTCTGAGAGGGGTGGAGGAATCGAACTCGGGTCGGCCATGTTGGCTGCGTGCAAGGCAAATGCCCTATGGATCTCCTAAACACAACTAGGACTAAGTCCTAAGTGAAGATCCAGGAGTAACCCCTGAGCATAGCCAGCTGTGAACCCCAAACCAAACAAGCAAACAAAAAAGGAAGCTGTGGTATAGCACTACTTCATTTCATTTCATTTCATCATCCTGTTATTCGTCGATTGCCTCGAGCAGGCCCCAGTAACGTCTCTTTCATCCTAGCCCTGAGATTATATTCAAGGCTCTTTAGGAGAAAGAGACCCATCATTGTTACTGGTATTTGGCATATTTGGTACGCCACGGGGAGTTTGCCAGACTCTGCCCTGTGGGCAGGCTACATTCAATAGCCTGCAAGTTTGTCCAAAGTAGGAATGAGATAATAAGATGTCATAAAAAGATGTCTTGATAAGATGTCGCGTGGCCGCGAATGCGGCCGCACGGTTCCGGGAGCTGAATTTTATAGCCTCTGAGTCTTGGCCGTTGATGGGATTACACGGTGCCAGGGGGCCAGGCGGTGGGTGTGACCCCCGCCTACTGGAATTTGGAGGATCTGGGTGGAAGATGCTCGACTCCAATTCGAGTAGGCTTGGAGGTCTCGGCCCTGGAACCCGCGTGGCTTTGTCCCTCTGCCAGTACCTTCAGGTGTGCGGAGAGCGGTCTCAGCATGGTGGTGGCTGGTCCTGTAGGTCTTCGGCTGCCGGAGCCCTGGTCGGGGCGGGGAGGAAAGCTCAACCCGCTCCCCTCCAAGGGACTCCGGCGAGGAACAGCCAGGCACGGGGGCAGAAGACTGCCATAGCACTACTTGGTTATAAGAAAAGATGACATCATGCAATTTGCTCCTACATGGATGGAGCTGGAGCAGATCATGCCAAGTGAACTCAGCCAGGAGAGGGACAGACACAGAATGATGATGTTTCTAATATGTGGGTACTAAGAAACATAGTAAGGGAACAGCAAGTGGACAAAGGCAACAAAACAGAGAACTGAATTTATCACAGGATGGGGGAATCCTGAGGCAATGGTGGGAAGTGGAACGCATGGAGGGAATAAATGGGTGGAGGGAATAAATGATAGAAGGTAGGAATGGGTGGAGGGAGGAAGACTCATGGAACGGAGTGTTGTGTGCATGAAACTCTATCATGAACAGTGTTGTGAATCGTGCTGCCTCATACAAAACAGATTTTTAAATTAGGAATTAAACTACCATGTAATCCAGAAATTATACCTCTTTCTCCAAAGAGGTGGGTGTGACCCCACCAACTGGCCCCCTGGCGCCGTGTAATCCCATCAACGGCCAAGACCCAGAGACTAAAACCCAGCTCCCGGAAGCGAGAGACATATTATTATCTCATTCTTACTTTGGATACCCTGGCAGGCTACCGAATGTCACCTGCCCACACGGCAGAGTCTGGCAAACTCCCCGTGGCGTACCCAATATGCCAAATACCAGTAACAATGATGGGTCTCATTCTCCTAACCCTGAAAGAGCCTTGAATATGTCACTTTTTAAAAAAATCTCAGAGCTAGGACGAAGGAGACGTTACTGGGGCCTGCTCGAGGCAATCGACGAACAACAGGATGATCGTGATCTCCAAAGAGTATGAAAACAAAAATTTGAAGACATATATGCACTCCTACGATCCATAGCAGCTTAACAATAGTCAAAATAGAGAAGCCAAAGAGATAGTCTAGTGCAGAGGGAATTTGCCTTGCATTGAGCTAAACCAGGTTCGATCCCCAACAACCCATATGGCCCCCCAAGAACCACCAGGAGTGATCTCTGAGTGCAGAGCCAATAGTAACTCCTGAGCATCGCTGGGTGTGACCCAAAATAACAACATTTAAAAATGAATGCAATTGCCCTTTTGGAAATACAGTATGGACGATTCTCAGAAAATGAGAATCTGAGCTCCCATTTGACCCAGCAATACCACTCCTGGGAATATATCCCAGAGAGGCAAAAATGTATAGTCGAAGTGACATCTGCACTTGTTTGTTCATTGCAGCACTCTTTACAATAGCCAGAATCTGGAAAAAACCTGAGTGCCCGAGAACAGATGACTGGTTAAAGAAACTTTGGTACATTTACACAATGGAGTACTACGTAGCTGTTAGAAAAGACGAAGTCACAAAATTTACATAAAAATGGTACTAAATGGAAAGTATCATGTTAAGTGTAATGAGTCAGAAAGAGAGGGACAGACATAGAAAGACTGCATTCATCTGTAGAACATAAAGTAACAAATTCGGAGACTAACACCCAAGAATAGCCGAGATAAGTACCAGGAGGTTCACTTCATGGCTTGGAGGCCAGCCACACATGCTAGGGGAAAGGGCAGCTCAGATAGAGAAGGGAGCACCAAATAAAGGGTATTGGGAGGATCCTCCCAGGATGGGAGAAGCATGCTGAAAGTAGACTAGAGACCAAACATGATTGCCACTCAATGCCTCTCTTGCAAACCACAACACCCCAAAGGAGAGAGAGAACAGAGGGGAATGCCCTGCCACAGAGGCAGGGTGGGATGGGGGGTGGGAGGGATACTGGGATCTGTGGTGGTGGAAAATGGGCACTGGTGGAGGGATGGGTACTTGATCATTGTATAACTGAAACCCAAGCACAAAAATTTCTAAGTCTACAACTATACCTCATGGTATCTCACTAATAAAAACAAAACAAAACAAAAACCAAAAAATGAATGCAATTATAAGTGTAAATATCATTCAATAAACTATGGTTATATGTTTATAAATTAACAAACAACATTATGAACTACCTTGGATGAAAACAAATATCTTTTTGGTTTTGTCTTTTTGTGGGGGCGGGGGGCATACCTATCAGTGCTCAGGGATCAACTCCTGGTGATCGGGGGATCATATTGGATGCCGGGATCAAACCCGGATCGGCTATGTGTCAGACACCCCTCCTGCTGTACTGTCTGGCCTCCAGGGAACTTCCAAGTAGTGCTGAGGGGCAGGGCCTGAAGGGGCAGCTGCTTTGGCCCTGCAGTGCTGATGTCGCCGGGGGTCTAGGGTCATCTCAGATCAACACTCATGTGAATATTTATATTGTGATGCTTTTATTTTTGTAGGATTCCCCAAAATTGGAATTACTGAGTCAGAAGACTGGGCTGGAGCGATAGCACAGCGGGTAGGGTGCCTGCCTTGCATGCGGCCGACCCGGGTTGGATTTCAAGCATCCCATATGGTCCCCCGAGCACCGCCAGGAGTAATTCCTGAGTGAAAGGGCCAGGAGTAATCCCTGTGCATCCTGGGTGTGACCCCTCACCCCCCAAAAAAACATTGTGGCACCTGAGGAGCCCGCCACATTGCCACATTATTTCCTCCAAGAAGTGTAGCAATTCACATGCCAGAAGCATCCATTTCCCGCCCTCCTCTCTATCATTAAATGTGACTTTTCCTCACCTAATGGGCAAAACAGTATCTTGTTTGTATTTAAACTCGAATTTTCCTGATGAGCCAATGAAGGCAGCCGTAAGACAAACTCCTCGACAGACAACGAAAAACAAGATCTCCTGCATCTCCCTTTCTGGAGTCGGCACAGGAGATAGGGCTTAGCCAGGAATTGCGGGTCCCTTGCCCGTGTCCCCAGCCCCCTCAGTGTGCCTCTGCGGAGTTCCGAAGGTGGACAGGGGGGCTGGGGAGTGAGGATGGGCACACTGCATGGAACGCTGCTGGGCCCAGGACACAGCCTGGAGCTGGGATTTTGCAGAGTGAGGAGGCAACTGGTAAAACAATTCCCCCAAACTAAACAGCAGCCAACTGGGCGCCTATAACAGCCACCACAAACTTGGTGACTCAAAGCAGCCGAACAAATCTCAGAGCCCTCGGGAAGTCTCACTGTGTCTCACTGACTCAAACTATGGCTGACAGAGCTGTGGACTTCTCTGGAGACTCTAGTGGGGTCTCTTTCCTTTGCCTGCTTCTAGAAACTTCCAGTCTCCCCCAAGCCATGAACCTTTCTTCCAGTTTTGAAGCTGGTGAGGCGAGTTCTTCTCCCAACACCTTTCCGGCATCGCCTGTCTTTCTCTTTTGAGGCCCCTGTGAGAACATTGGGGCCACCTGACACCCCTGTTGCTATGATGCACAGCATCGATTTCACCTGTAACTCTAATTTTCTTTTGCCCTGCCACTGAATTAGTCACAGCTTCCAGGATTAAGAGCATAAAGGACATGGATGACTTGGCTTGTGTGTGTGTGTATGTGTGTGTGTGTGTGTGTGTACGCAGGAGTTTTATTCTGACTGCCGTACTTTATTAGTTGGCGTTCTTTGCAAGTTAAAAAAAAAAAGGGGAAGAGACACTGGTGGTGGAAAATTATACTGGTGGAGGGGTGGGTGTTGGAACATTGCATGGCTGAAGCACAATCATGAACAGCTTAAATGCTTTCTCTCGAGGCGATTCAATTAAAAAATTAAAAATTACAAAAAAATGAGGAAGACCAAGAAAGACATGTATTGGCTTAAAGAACTGAGGCCTCCAAGTCTTTCCTCCTCTCTGGAATCTTCTTTCCCCTATCTTGGTTTTCAGCTTAGCAGTTTAACAACTTAAAATTAATTAATTAATGGGGTTCAAACTAGGTCGCTCTCTTCTCTCTCTCTCTCTCTCTCTCTCTCTCTCTCTCTCTCTCTCTCTGCCATACACGACTATACTCAGGGATCACTCCTGGCAGGACTCAAGGGACCCTTTGGGGTGATTCAATCCAGATTTACTGTGTGCAAGGCAAGTGTCACACCCACTCTACTATCTTTCCAGATGCTCGAACCAGATCTTCTGCATGCAATGCATGCACTTTATCACGAGCCAGGTCCCTCGCCCCCTTAAATTCATTTTTGTTCGTTTTATTTTGTTTTGTTTTTATTTGTATTTTGTTCAGTCCCGAGTCCCACCAAAGTGAGCCCTAAGGGCAGAGCTGTGGGATTTGGCTGAGTGGTAGAAAATTTCGTCCGTGTGTTAAGATGTATGCAATTTGACCTCTGAGAAGAAAAACATTAACGGACAATATGCATTAGTTTCTACTCTGTGACAATTTTTTTTTAATGACTGTGTGTGCTTATTATCTAGTTTTAAATCTGGAGAACCTGGCAGACTACCAAAAGTATCCTGCCCACACGGCAGAGTCTGGCAAACTCCCCGTGGCGTATTCAATATGCCAAAAACCAGTAACAATGATGGGTCTCATTCTCCTGACCCTGAAAGAGCCTCGGATGTGGCACTTTTTAAAATCTCAGGGCTAGGACGAAGGAGGCGTTACTGGGGCCTGCTTGAGGCAATCAGTGAACAACAGGATGACAGTGATATTTTGCTTGGGGGCCACACCTGGTAATGCTCAGGGGTTACTCCTGGCTCCGTGTTCAGGGATCACTCCTGGTGGCACTCAGGGGGACTATGTGGGATACCAGGTCTGTACAAGGCAAATGCCCTACCCACTGTACTGTCTCTCCAGTTCTATAAAATTTATTTTTTTATAGGGGTCAGCACCCAGGGGAGCTAGGGTGACTCAGGGTCACTCTCAGAGATTCCAGCAGTGCTGAGCTGACCAGCTGATACTCAGACCTCTAACCCAGGCCGGGTGGTGCTCCTGGGCCCTGCAGTGCCGGGAACTCGACTCAGAGCCTTGCACATGCGCAGTATGGGCTCTCTGCCCTGCGTCCACCCACACCTGACAGCTTAGCAGCTTTGAGAAAGATGAGGGGAATCACCTGCCACACTTTAGCAATTTTCCCGATCAATCCAGCTCTCTCCGGACCAAACTGTGGCCCAGGATGCAATGCTCAGCCTGCCAGGCGCTCCACAGGGCCCCTGCAGCTGGGAAGGGGAAGCCCTACTGAATCACAGGGCTTCGGCTCTGGTGGTGGTCTGAGGAAAACCGGTCAGCTGCTGGCCCTGATGTCGGTGGGCCCCACGGGTGACTTATGTGAAGTGGGGAGGAGAAAGACGGTCACTTTCTCCCCACCCGCCTCTGCCACCCGGGACCCAGTGTTACTGGGTTCTTGTCTCGCCTCGCAGAAAGGAATTTCAGGAGTAGACAAGCAGTGAAATAAATAGATTTTATTTGGAGGATTTTTGGAGAGGGAGCGGAAGGGATAAGCAGATAAGCAGGGGAACGGGGAGTAAGAGAGTGAGAGTAACGCGTCCAGAGAGATCGCGGGCTTCTCCGAGCATGGAGAGAGCCCCTACACACGTCCTAGCATTAGACACGAAAGCATGAAAGTCCACATCTCAAGAGAGGAGATGCAGGCAACACATATGCTCGGGCACCATATGTGTTCGGCCACGTGGGCGCAAGCAGCACATGGGCTCGGGCAGCACATGCGTGCCCTTCCTTTGTTCCAGGTGGCCTTTATAGGGTTTCTCCACCCTGCCCCACCTTGGGGCTTCTTCCCAGGTAAAAGTTCGTTGCTAAGGAGGTTACCAGGGAGGTCCAAAAAGAGGAACTTCATGGGGAGGAGGCCTATATCCTCAGGGTCTGCGGACGGTCTTGGATGGTCTTATCAGGCCTTTGTTTTCTGTATCCCCAAGGTGGGTCATTCCTAGAATTCTTCTTCCATGAAACTTGGTTTCATTGCGAAGGGCCTTTCCCTATCTACCTGCCTACATCAGCCCCAAGAGTCTCTCTGCCTTCGACTTGGAGATGGCGGCTGATCCGAGCCTTGCCTGGAGCTGCAGGAACCAGGATGCTGCCCTGAGGAGAGACACTGCCTGAGCACAGAGAGTGGAGCGCACAGAGCGGACCCCAGTGCCTCTGTGGCACCTGCATCCATCCAGGCCACGCAATGAATCACCTCTCAGATCCATCACAGGCTTAAAAAGGGGGAGGGGCTGGAGCAATAGCACAGCGGGTAGGACGTTTGCTTGCACGCAGCGGACCCGGGTTCCATTCCCAGCATCCCATATGGCCCCCCTGAGCACTGCCAGGAGTAACCCCTGTGTGTCGCTGGGTGTGATCCAAAAAGCAAAAAAAAGGGGGGGTGGAGACCAAGGAAAGCTGGGTAACGACAGCCAGTGGAACTGACCAGCAGTGGCTATGGGACAAGGTGGAACAAGGGCAGCAGAGGGAGGGGGTTTGGCCAGAAAATATCCGACAGGGGCCGGGGTACAGGTGGGGAGGGCTCTTGTCTTGCATGTGGCTGACCCAGATTCAATCCCGGTGTCCTTTATGGTCCCCCCTGAGCCCGCCGAGAGTGATCCCTGAGTGCAGAGCCAGGAGTAAGCCCTGAGCACTGCTGGGTGTGACCCCAAAACAGGAGAGGAGGGAAAGGGCGGGGAGGGAAAGAAAAGAGAGGAGCGGGAAGAGGAGAGGGTCTTTAATCATTTCCCTGTGAGATGTTGAAGAGATGGAAAAATCGAGGAGAGAAGCTTGTGGTCAGTGGTTCCCAAACTTTCTGTTCCTCTGTTTTGGTTGGGGGGCCACATCTGGCAGCGCTGGGGGGTTACTCCTGGTCTGGATACTCATGAGTCACTCCCAGTGGTGCTCGGGGGTCCCTGTGGTGCCAGGGGTGGAGCCCAGACCTCCTACTACAAAAGTACAGACTCTATCTCTTGGAGCATTTTTCCAGTCTCCACCCCCCCCCCAGTGGTTTTTGTTCTTAAGATCATTTTTTTAAAATTTATTTATTGAATCACCATGGGAAAGGTTACAAAGCTTTCAGGTTTAGGTCTCAGTCATGCAAATATCAAGCACATTTCCCTTTACCAAAACTTATTTTTTACCATGAAGAACCCCAATAAAACCCCACCTCCCACCCCTCCCAGTCCCTGTGGGGCAGATGAATTCTAGTTAACACTCATTTTGAACTTTTTAAAGTTATTGGAATGAGGGCCAAAGATAAAAGCCATGCCTGACACATGGCCGACGAGGAACATAGGGTCTCCAAGCATAGTCAGCGGCGATTCCTGAGCACAGAGCCAGGGGTCAGCCTCCAAACCAAATAAATAAATAATTGAATTTATGTGGCTTATACTCACTGCTCTTAGAATTTAAATCTAAGGAGTTAAAACTAAGAAGAATGTAGATAACAATAATGAGTTTGGACACCTTGACGGAACTAACACATTTTATGATGACTCTCAAATTGGAAAAATAAGACGAGTGAGAAGTGGGGCATTGTTTTGACATTCTTTCCAGATGTCTTTAACATCTTATTTAAAGAGAAAAGAAGTTCGCTAGATTCTCAGTAGTGCCTCTACATTCAAGGCATTGCAGTTCCACATGGCACTGAATGTTCTAAAGGTACTGACACCGAACCTTTGCAAAGGAATGAGTTTTTAAAAAGAGTATTTTAGGGTTTCATGGTGCATAAAATTAGTTTTGACCTCCAAGCCCCTGAGAAGATTTCAGGGATCCCCAAGATCCTGCGGAGACAACCCTGTTGTTCTTTGGAAACGGACCTGGATTTTTGAGTTTTCTTCATGCTACTCTCTAGCTGGGTGAATAAATTATTTTTCTCTTCTTTAAAAATTGAATCACGGGGCTGGAGCGATAGCACAGCAGGTAGGGCGTTTGCCTTGCATGCGGCCGACACAGGTTTGATTCCCAGCATCCCATATGGTCCCCTGAGCACCGCCAGGAGTAACTCCTGAGTGCATGAGGCAGGAGTAACCCCTGTGCATCGCCGGGTGTGACCCAAAAAGCAAAAAAAAAAAAAAAAATTGAATCACCTTCAGATACACAGTTACAAGGTTGTTCATGGCTGGGTTTTAGTCCTACATAAATTACTTTTCTGAGTCTCCATTTTCTCCCCCCATTCACCTTGTAGGTTTTATGGTGGGAGTCGATTTGGATAATGTATGTCTGGGAAAAATACTCAGCTCTCTGAACACCACCCCATGCTGGATTATTTTATCTGTTGTTACAACACCATGAACCAAGTGGCATTCTCTGAGTCCAAGAAACTGGCGTTTCTCCAAGCGCTGGCAAGAGTAACTCTCAATACAGCAGTTTCTGTCAACCCACCTTCGTGTGCTCCTTCATGTCTGCCCAAGCAAGTGACTCAGGAAATATGTCTCGAGGAAACTGGGGCCCCAGCAAGCTTTGGCCTGGGGTCACAGGCCTACCATTCATCAGCCGCATGATCTGGGCCTCTTCATATCTTTGAAGCTCTCTCTGCTTCCTTTTCTCATCTAAAAAGCTAAGCTGCATTCTTAGTCAGTGGGGCTGCTGGGGAACTTAGGAAGGTGTGACTGCCGTGGTGCTTTACCTGACTTATAAGTACATGCTAGTGTCCATAGGCTATTTCGCTTTCAGGCTCAGGGATGTGTTTCCTGGTTCAGCACCCCTCCTACTGCCCCACTTGACGTGTGCCAGGTTGAGCCCCGTCCCCAGCTCTGCAGCTGTGATCCCTGCTACTGCAGTGCAGTGGGACCTCCAGGGCAACGCAGCCAATCCGCAGGTCTGGCCACTGCAATGTGACAACAAGGGCAGGGAGGGAAAACAAGCGATCCTGATACAAAAATGGATATCTTCGCTTTGGTGGCCACAGGACTGACTCTGAGCTTCCCCTCAACCAATGAGAAAAGGGAGATGGAATCAATTGCGTGCTGTGTCTAATTAAATAAAAATCTAATGATTTCCTTCCTTTCTTTCTATTACTTCCTTCCCTTCTTTTTCCTTTTGGCTTTTTGGCTTTTAGGGTCATACCCAGTAAGGCTCAGGGGTTATTCCTGGCTGGCAGAAAATTACTCCTCGCAGTGTTCAGGGGACCATATGGAATGCCACGGATTGAATCCAGGTCGGCCACGTGCAAGGCACCTGCCCTACCCACTGTGTTATCCCTCTGGTCTCCTCTTTCCTTCTTAATTTCTTTCTCTCCCTTTCTTTCCTTCTTTCTCTCTCTTTCTTCCTTCTTCTTCTTCTTCTTCTTCTTCTTCTTCTTCTTCTTCTTCTTCTTCTTCTTCTTCTTCTTCTTCTTCTTCTTCTTCTTCTTTCTTTCTTTCTCTTTTTGGATCACACCTCAGGGGTTCCTCCTGCCTCTGCATTCAGAAATTACTCTTGAAGGTGCTCAGGGGACCATATGGGATGCCAGGTTTTGAACCCGGATCGGCTGTGTGCAAGGCAAACACCTTAGCTTCTGTACCTGGGACACTCTTCCTTTCTTCCCTCCCTCCCTCCCTCCCTTCCTTCCTTCCTTCCTTCCTTCCTTCCTTCCTTCCTCTGTTCCTTTCTTTTTTCTCTTTATCTCTTTTTCTTTCATTTTTACAGGAATGGGGTTCACAGTGCTTTGGGGTTAATCCTGAATCAGTGCTCTGGGGTTGCTCCCTGCAGTGCTTGGGAGATCACGTGGTATTGGGATTGGGAACAAAAACTAGGGTTCCTGCATGCAAAGTGTGTGTTCCCACCCATTGAGCTTTCTTGGTGAAATTTCATTTTAAAAAGATTAAGCAATTATCTTTAGTTGTTAAAGAATTCTATTAAAAAAATTTAAAATATAAGATACTTAATAAACATATTAAAGAACAATACTTATTGAATTACCTTTTTTTTTTTTGCTTTTTGGGTCACACCCAGCAATGCTCAGGGGTTACTCCTGGCTCTGCACTCAGGAATCACTCCTGGAGGTGCTCAGGGGACCATATGGGATGCTGGGAATCGAACCCGGGTTGACCACGTGCAAGGCAAATGCCCTACCCACTGTGCAATCGCTCCAGCTCCTTATTGAATTACCTTTTTTAAAGATAAAAGAATTATCTCTCTTGGGGAGAAGGATCCACACCACGTGGTGCTCTGTAGAACTCTGTAGAACACTCTCAGAACAGTGTCTGGAGGACCATGAGGTGCTCTGTGAGTTCCATCAAGCCAGGAACTTTAACCTGGGAATATGTTCTCCAGCTTTGCCATTTGTTTTTTTTTTTTTGTTTGGGGGCCATACCCAGCAGTGCTCAGACCTCACTCCTAGCTCTGCACTCAGAGCTCCCTCCAGCTGGGGTTCAGGAGACCACACGGAATGCCAGGGATTGAACCCAGGGTGGCTGCATGCAAGTCAAGCGCCCTCTCTGCCATCCTTTCTCTTTGGCCCCATCTTCAACACTTTGGGCTATCTCTTCAGCCCCCGGCCAGGAGTTTTTCCTTCCCCAAATGCTTCCTCTTTGGCTTTTCAATTTATTTCACCAGAAGGAAGTCCACTTACAAGCAAGTGTTTCTGAACTTGGCTCAGGCCCTGCCCTTGAGAGAGACCCCCCCCCCTTGCGATCTGCCGCTGATTCACTCTAGAAGTTCCTGGTCCTCGCTATCTCGCAACAGAGCCGTGTTTCTGAAACCAAAAGCGTCACACGCAGATAGCAAACAAGATGTGTGGTTAGCTTGTTTTGTACCGTTTCTTGTTTCCTCTCTTTTGCAATTTCAGGTTTGATGGGATTTGACCTAAACATGAGTCATGCAGGCCCAGTTCTCAGCCTTGTCTCGTTATCTCTCGCCCCCAGATTAATCTGAATTTCCACTTCCGCCTCTTGATGCTTTACCAGGCCCAGCAGTCCATCATGCGCCATCCAGCACTTCCTCTGTGCCACGGCCTCTGCCCCTTTGCCTCCTGGGAACTCGGGCCTCCTTCTTCCAATAGAGAAGCTGTGGAGGACAGTGTCAGGGGAAGCCAGGGCTTGGGCGCCCAGGGCGGTGCCTCAGACTCTGGAACCTTCTCAGAAGTCTCAGGACTTGATGATGAGAAGAGGCAGGGAAGAAAAGGGTTTTGGTATTTTTGCTTTGGATTTTAGGTCACACTCAGCTGTGCTTTGAGGAACATGCGGTACCGGGTCCAAACCCCAGCCCCCCTGCATACAAAACCTGCACTCTAGCCCTCTGAGCCATCTGGCTCCCTGAGATGGCCTATTTGATGACAAGAACTTGGGCTAGGATGGTCTAGCGGCGTTCAGGATGGTGGGCTTGGAGTGGTGGATCGGTGCGAAGGGAAGTAGCTGTCAGGCGTGAAGCTCAGGCAGCCAGCTGCTCCTGTGCTCCTGACACACAGCTGTGGGGGAGAAAACCCACGCTGGTACCTCATGACCCCCCTCCGGAGTTGTCTAGGAGCAATCCAGTGCAAAACCTCCTGAAACAACTTGTTGCTTGAAAAATGTAAAGGCCTTTAAAAATATACCATCTCTATCTCACTCTCCTGTTGGTTTTTTTTTCTTTGCTTTTTGGATCACACCCAGCGATCCAAAGCACAGGGCTTTGGAGTAAGCACAGGGCTTACTCCTGGTTCATGCACTCAGGAATTACTCCTGGCCGTGCTTGGGGGACCATATGGGATGCTGGGAATCGAACCCGGGTCGGGCCACGTGCAAGGCAAACGCCCTACCCGCTGTGCTATCACTCCAGCCTCCTCTCCTGTTGGTTTTTGTTGTGGAGGACACACCCCAATAGTGCTCAGGGCTTAATCCTGACTCTGCCCTCAGGGGTCACTCCTGGTGGGGCTCAGGGGACCGCATGCGGTTCCAGGGATAGAACTTGGAGCAGTCAAGTAAGACAAGTGTCCTACCTGCTGTATTCTCCCATTCCGTTCCAGCCCCATTCTGCTCCCTAGTCCCTGCACATCCTAACTTAGAATCCATTACTTCCTCACTTCATGAGATTCTTTTCATTCTCTTGCTCTTTCCCTCCACTCTCTCCTATTTCCTGCACAAAACAGGGCCGCTTCACCGAAATAGCAGCATCTCTCATTGCCTGTGGTCTCTGGGCAGCAGACGCAGAAGGAACTGTAGAGTGGCAGCTGTGCCACGGTTTCTGTGGAGATGGAACTGGCTGCAGGAATATACCTGGGGCAGGGCTTGAGATCGGGAAAATAGCTACAGTTATTTTTATTTGGGCATCTTGGGAGACACTCAAGGAAATGGCCCTAAAAGTACCAATATTCAGCGGGCTGGAATACTGGGTTCTTGAGCTAAGAGGATGCCGGAGAGTCGGGGAATTGGGCCGGAGGGACAGCACAGGGGTCTTGCCGTACATAAAGCTGACTCTGGATCCATCTCCAGCCTCATATGGTCCCCTAAGCCCTGTCAGGAGTGATCCCAGAGCACTGCAGGGTACGACCCAAAAACCAAAAGAGAGAGAGAGAGAAAGAGGGAGAGAGAGGGAGAGAGAGAGGGGGAGAGAGAATGAGGGAAGGATAGAGGGAGGGAGAGGGAGAGAGAGAGGGAGAGAGAAAGAGGGAGAGAGAGGGAGAGAGGGGGGGAGAAAGAATGAGGGAAGGATAGAGGGAGGGAGAGAGAGAGGGAGGGAGAGAGAGGGAGAGAGAAAGAGGGAGAGAGAGGGAGAGAGGGGGGGAGAAAGAATGAGGGAAGGATAGAGGGAGGGAGAGGGAGAGAGAGAGGGGGAGAGAGAATGAGGGAAGGATAGAGGGAGGGAGAGGGAGAGAGGGAGGGAGAGAGAGGGAGAGAGAAAGAGGGAGAGGGAGAGAGAAAGAGGGAGAGAGAGGGAGAGAGAGGGGGGGAGAGAGAATGAGGGAAGGATAGAGGGAGGGAGAGGGAGAGAGGGAGGGAGAGAGAGGGAGAGAGAAAGAGGGAGAGGGAGAGAGAAAGAGGGAGAGAGAGAAGGAGAGAATGGGGGAGTCAGAGGAAGGAAGAATGTGGAGAATGAGAGGTGGGGAGGCTGGGGGGTAGGAGTGTGCCCAGAAAGCTGGTCCCTGTGAAAACTAAGGTCAGAGCTCTCGCAGCTGTGAAGGATTCCATCTCAGGCCACCTCCATCCTGTCTGTGAGGGCATGGACATGCAGAGACATTGCCATACGAAGTAACTTGTCCAGGGCCAGAGGGCTAGGGCACTTGCCTTGCATGCAGCTGACCCAGGTTCCGTTCCCAGCACCCCATAGTGTCCACTCAGCATAATCAGGAGTGATCCCTGAGCGCAGAGCCAGGAGTAAGCCCTGAACACAGCTGGGTGTGGCCCCCAAGCAACAAAAAGAGACGCCCCTGCAAAGAAGCTCCGTTGGAGCCCCCACCCCACCCGCCGCCAGGGCAGCAGTACAGGGCGGGGGTGCAGGCCTTGCGTGTGGCCTGGGTTCAGTCCTGAGCTTCACCAGATGCCCTGGGCACTACTCGGGAAGTTCGCAAACCAACTGCTAAAAGTACTATAGGTCTCCTGCGGGCTGTGAGTTGACGGTTTCTGTCTGAGCCTCATCTGAGTGGCCAGAGGAGACTCGGGGGCTGAGGGACTCTTGATGGGGACAACAGGGGAGGACAAGAAAGAGGAAGTTGGCCTTTCTGTGGAAACCTGCATGAGAACTAGTGTGAGTACTGAAAAATGCGTCACAGTTGCATCACAGGGATGGATGGAAACTGGCCAGTGACTGGACCTCCCAACCCCCCTCTTTCTCCACACTGCTGATGTCACCCCAAGAATCTCAGCAGCCCTCTGGGATTGGGGGTAGGAGTGAGAAGGGAACTCGGAGCGCCCTGAAGCGTAACTTCTAGTTCAGACCGCGACAAATAAAAGCCTTGTTTTACGAAACCCTGGTTGTGTCCCAGGGGCCTTTGCTCCAAACGCCCCACTCAGTCTTGGGTTCACTGAGGGGAGTTCTTAGTCTTTGACGGGCTCAGCTTCCTCTGAAATGCTCCTGTACCTTCCCCTCTCTCCTCAGGACTCTCAGTTTCAGGGAAATGAATGGACTCCCTGAACGCATTCCTGACACACAGGAGTCCGTGTGTCCCGGCTCTGTCCCCATCTGTTTGGAAGTCTCTGGGACTGCTCTGTCTCTGGGGGTGCAGTAGGGACTCAAGTCACATGGGGCCACTGAGCCATTGAAAAGTGGTCATGTGAAGTGAGATGAACTGGACGCGCCAAGTGCATGCTGGACTTTGAAGGCCTAATATGGAGGGACAAAAATATCTCATGACTCATGACTGTATTAAGAGAAACAAATTGGGAGCTGGGGTGTAGCTTAGCACGGAAGCACATCACATCTTTGAGGAAACTAAGGTGGTTTGTGACCTCCAAAATACAAGCAAATATTTGGAATGCAATGAACTACTGAATTCAAGTTAGGGGCCTTGGAGAGAATATGATGTAGGCAGGTAGGTGGGAGAGGCCCCATGCCTCAAGACAACGGCAGTTAATTTCCTGGGAAATAATATCAATAACCCTAAAGTTGCAAAAAGACAACTTTACAGAAAACATGAACGAAGGCCCTGTAAGACTTTTACCTAGGGCCAGCAGCGACCCAGAGAAAGCTGGACCTCCCCCCGCCCCGACACCCCAACCCCTCCGAGAGAAGCTTCAGCGGGAACAAAAAGCCAGAAAAGGAATCTCAAAGACCATTATCCACTCCGATTCTACCCTTTTGAGCAACCTCCCCAGAAATGCACCTAACAGGAAGCCCCACGTGGGGACAGACTGGAGAAACCCTCTAACAGTCGCCCTGAACAATGGAAAGGGGGCATATGCTGCCCGAGCCCATGTGCTGCTTGTGCCCACGTGGCCAAGCACGTGTGGTGCCCGCATCTCCCCTCTTGAGACGTGGACTTTCATGCTTCCATATCTAATGCTCTGCCTTTGAGAAGCCTGTATTCTCTCGAGTGAATTACTCTACTCTTTCCTATTTTCTCTCCCTCCTTTCCCTTCCAAAAAATCCTCCAAATAAAATATTTTTTACTTCACTGCTCTTCTACTCCTGACATTCTTGTCTGCAAAGCGAGACAAGAACCCAGGAACCCTGGGTCCTGGGGTGGCCACGGTGGATGGGGAGAAAGTGACCATCTTTCTCCTCCCCACCTCACATAGGCCACCCATGGGGTCCGCCGACGTCAATAATACAGTAGCTAAAGCACTTGCCTTGCATGTGGCTGACCTGCATTTGGTCCCAGTACCACATACGGCCCCCCAGTACCACCAGGAGTGATCCCTAGTACAAAACCAGGAGTAAGTCTTGTGTGTGGCCCCCAAACAAAATCACAAATCACAAATCATCCTGTTATTCGTCGATTGCCTCGAGCAGGCCCCAGTAATGTCTCCTTCATCCTAGCCCTGAGATTATATTCAAGGCTCTTTAGGAGAATGAGACCCATCATTGTTACTGGTATTTGGCATATTGGGTACGCCAAGGGGAGTTTGCCAGACTCTGCCCTGTGGGCAGGCTACATTCGGTAACCTGCCAGTTTGTCCAAAGCAGGAATGAGATAATAAGATGTCATAATAAGAAGTCGTGCGGCCGCAAATGCAGCCGTGCGGTTCTGGGATCTGGTTTTTATAGTCTCTGAGTCTTGGCTGCTGATGGGATTACACGGCGCCAGGGGGGCCAGTTGGTGGGTGTGACCCCCGCCTACTGGAATTTGGAGGATCTGTGTGGAGGATGCTCGGCCCAAATCCGAGTAGGCTTGGAGATCTTGGCCCCAGAACCCGCGTGACTTTGTCCCTCTGCCAGTACCTTCATATGTGCGAAGAGTGCAAACAAAACGACAGCAAAATAACAACAGCAACAACAATAATACCAGCCTGATTTTGACAGCAGACTGAATTTGACAAGTGGGCAATGGCAGGAGGGAAGAAGGTGGATGGGAGGGACCTAGAGACAGAGTGAGGAAATCAGCACTTTTATCATTATTTTATTATTATTATTATTATTATTATTTGCTTTTGGGGTCATACCCGGCAATGCTCAGGGGTTACTTCTGGCTCTGCACTCAGGAACCACTCCTGGCAGTTCTGGGAGACTATATGGGATGTCAGGGATCGAACCTGGGTTGTCCGTGTACAAGACAAATGCCCTACCCACTGTACTATCACTCCAGCCCCCCAAATCAGCACTTTAGTGGCCAGTGTAGCATTGTGTACTGAGGGCATAAATTACATGATTGTAAATCATATCACATCATACAAGAAAAGAAGGACATGCTGAAGTTTCTAAAGGGTAATCACACACACACACGCACACACACACACACACACACACACATACACACACACACAAATAAATTAGAGAGTAGGGCCTGGGCCGAGGCTGGAGGGAAGAGCACCTGCCTTACCGTGAGGCGGTGAGGTTGACCCCAGCCCCACCCCCAGCGTGTGACCCCTCCCTCTGCAGCCACCACCATCACAGCCAAAGCAAATTTCACAACTTCCTCTTATGGCAGTAACATGGCTGGAGCATGCGAAGTGACCAGCATGGACTGGCACCGTGTGTGGTGGACGGCCCTGCTTCGTGGTGGCATCCTGTTGGCAGGGCCTCACCCCTTCCCCTGTGAGCAAGGCCCCTGCCACCTGCTTGCTGCAACTGCAGGCCGGTCACTTCCTCTTTCCGGGAGTCACTTACAGGAACCGGTGGGGAATCTACACAAGACACACTGTCTTTTCTCTTTCCCTTTTTTTTTCTTTTTGGGTCACACCCGGTGATGTTCAGGGGTCACTCCTAGTGGTGCTCAGGGGACCGTATGGAATCCCAGGGATCGAGCCCAGTGGGCTCCGTGCAAGGCAAATGCCCTACCCGCTGTGCTATCTCTGACCCCGCACTGTGTCTTTTCAACTGGACCGAAAAAAAAAAAAACTCTTGGGATTTTTCTAATGCTTCGAGATGCTCCCCCACAAACAAAAATCCATGGTCCATTGGGGGTGACTCATGAGAGAGGAGTTCCAGGTAGCTGGGTGTTGCTGGAGGGCTTAAGCCAGAGTTCACTTTCGATGGTGTGAAAGAGAAATGAGAAACCAGGCGTGGGCAGGACTGTGCTGCAGCCTTCGGGAGCTCTTGGCTTCTTTCTTCCTGATTTCTAGAGGTGGTGGTGGCTCTCAGCTGGGAGACTCCTGTCCCTTCCACGGGGACCACACATCTCTTCCCTCTGCATCCCATTCTTCTTAGAAAGACAATCGAGTTATGACCAATCTTCATCATCTAGCCTGACCTCATTTCAAGCAGATGATGTCTGCAAAGACCTCATTTTCAAGCAAGGCCACTTCCTGGGGTTCCAGTGAACACGTATGTTGGTAGGGGTGGTGGTGGGGGCTACTTGATTCTACCTAAAACAATTGGTGACTTTTTTTTTATGGGACGAAGAGACTCCCAAAGAAGCCTGTTTGGGGGCTGGAGAGATAGTACAGTGGGTAAGGGGCTTGCCTAGTCTGCAGCCAACCCAGGTTTAATCCCCACTACCCCGTATGTCCCCCAGGAGTATTCCTGAGTACAGAGCAGGAGTAAACTCCAAGCACTACCAGATGCGGCTCCGAAACAAAGAATCTGGTTTGGGTAGTTTCTTTAGCACTTCTTAACCCTAAGAAACGGAGAATAGGGTTCGAGAGATAGTACAGGGGTTAAAGTACTTGCTTTATAGGCAGCTGACCTGGGTTTGATCCCTGGCACTGCATATGGTCCCTGAGCACTGCCAGGAGTGAGCCTGCCCTGAGCACCGCTGGATGTGGTTCCTCACAAACAAGGAGCGAGTGAGAGAGAAACAGAGCACTTTCTGTGTGCCTGGCACAGAGCAGACCAGGGCAGACCAATGCCCAAGATGCTGTCTCAAGCTCACACCCCACAGACGGGGGTCAGCTGCGCCTAGCAGGTTAGCAGAGAGAGAGGAGCAGGGAGGCGGGAATGACGGCCACTGCTCTGTGATGCTCTTTGAGGTTAGAGCTGAGGTGACAGTGGGTCCTAGAAGTATCTGGGGCAGAGATTCAGGGCAGAGACAAGCGCAGTCACGGAGCCCCTGGCACGGGAACGTGCAGATGACTTCTAGTCCACGTAAAGCGTAGGTGATACAGGGCATCAGCCCCCCTCCCCCCGCCCTGCCCCTAGCACACACCCGTCTTCAGTGTGACTGGGCTTGTAGCATCTCGGATCGCAGGGGACAAAGCTGCAGGCCTAGACAGCCTTGCTACCGGGAGGCCACCGTGCATGTGGCAGCAAGAGGAATTGAGCTGACCAGCTGCACTTCCCAAGCCTCCGCTCTGCTCCTCTGGGCCCACAGATGGAGGGCTCCAAACGCTGTCATGCCACAGACAGACTTCAAAGGAGCCTGCAAACTTCCCTGAGAATACCTTATGCCTTCACAGTCACCGAAATCAAGCATCGTCCTCCCAGGATGGATGTGGGTGTCAAACCCCACTACAATGGACAGTACTTCTGTGACTCTCAGAAAAACACATTCTCTAATTGCTTTATGGCTGCTATGGGTATCTCGAAAGATGTGTAAGCTCATTGCTACTTCAAAATCAAGGTCATGGGGCCAGAGCTATGGTACAGCGGGTAGGGTGCTTGCCTTGCATGTGGCTAACCCAGGTTCAATCCCTGACATCCCATATGGTTCCTGAGCCCTACCAGGTATAATTCCTGAGTGCGGAGCTAGGAGGAAACCCTGAGCACTGCTGGGTGTGTCCCCCAAACAAAATGGATAAATAAAAATAAAAAAATATAATCTAGGAGAAAGTGCAATAATGACCTTTATTTTATTTATTTAGTTGGGTTTTGAGCCACTTCCAGCTATGCTCAGAGGTCACTCCTGGCTCTGTGCTCAGAAATCATTCCTGGAAGGGCTCGGAGGACCATATGTGATGATGTGCATCAAACTGGGGTCAGTTGCATGCAAGGCAAGCACCCTAACCACTGTACTATCTCTCCAACCTCCGAGACCGTATTTTTAAAAGCATTATCATGGTGTGCAGAAAGTAGATAAAGGTAAAGGTAAAGGCCCTCCCGTTGATCGTCGATGTGCTCGAGCGGGCCCAGTAACGTCTCCATTGGAGACTTTGTTGTTACTGTGTCTGGCATATCGGATACTCTCGGTAGCTTGCCGGGCTCTCTGAGAGGGGCGGAGGAATCGAACTCGGGTCGGCCATGTTGGCTGCGTGCAAGGCAGACGCCCTACCCGCTGTGCTATCGCTCCAAGAACCAAATTTGATGGTTTCTCATGATCTGTATTGCAAACTGTAATGCCCATAAGTAGAGAGAGAGTAAGAGGGAACCTGTCTGCCATACAGGCAGGGGGAGGGGTGGGAAGGGGGAGGGGTGGCATGGGGGGGTAGTAGGGATGCTGGGGACATTGGTGGTGGAAAATGTACACTCGTGGAGGAATGGCTGATCGATCTTTGCCTGGCTGAGACTCAAACATGAAAGCTTTGTAATTGTAGTTCACTGTGATTCAGTTAAAAAATTTTAAAAAAGCATTATCATGAATCCACACAGAATCATACCACAATTATTCCAGATTTTGATTGCTGGTACTTGATATTATCGATTCCACTGAACGTCTATATATTTGATCCTTTAAGTTTTTATCATTTTTTTCACTTTGCTCTTTTTTTAAACTTGAGGGCGAGTTTGAGCACAGCTGTGCACAGCATGTGCTCCTGGCTTTGTGCTCAGGGACCACTCCTGATGGGGTCAGGGAACTGTGTGGTGCTGGGCATCAAAAGCAGTGACTGCATGCAAGGCAGGTGCCCTCTCCCCGTCCTACGCCTGCGGCCCCCACCTGGTCTGTTGAGAACAGTATTCTGAGAAGGGGCCCAGAGGCATCTCCAAACAGCCAGCGGCGTGGGGCTGACAGGGCGAACATGTACCTTCCGAGGAGGAGGCGATGAGGAACGTGGGCAGCGGCAGAGCTCTGTGGTCCTCACCCCTGCTGCCACAGGGGTCACTCCAAAAGGGAGGAGCCAGCCACTGGCCCCTACCCCCCAGGTTCCCTCGAGAGACCCACTTTTACTATTTAAAATTTTTATTTCTGTATGATCGTAACTCAAACATGGAAGCTTGTAACTGTATCTCACGGAGAGGCGATAAAATAAAAATTTAAAAAATTGTTTGGTTATTTTATTTCTGGGCCACACTCACGGCGCTTCCTCCTGGCTCTGCACTCAGGAACCACTGCTGGTGGCATTCTGGGGTCATACGGGGCCGCTGGGGCCCAACCCTGGCCGCCACGAGCAAGGCTAGTGCCTTCCCTGCTGGCCCTGGAGTCCATAGAGCTGGGAGCATCCGAGCACTCGGCCACGGTTCAGGCCTCGAGCCGTTGTCTGGCCAGGGGGGCAGAGCCAAGCGTTCCAGCAGGAAAACCCCACAGTGCATGGAGGCCTGCAGCGGCTGGGCGGTCTCAGAGCTGGGTTCGCTGGGACAGCACTTCCCTGCCCAGTTCTCTCCCCACCCCCAGCTGAGCTGTAGGTGGACTCCAGGGGGTCACAGGCATGTGGTGGAAAGGAGAAGTGGAGCAGGGCTGGGGGAGCCAGGAGGGCTGGGCCACTTCCTGGCTGCACACGATTGCCGAGAAAGATAGTTTCCAGGCGCACAGGGTCAACGCCTCCCGCTCTTTCCTTTCAGAGCTCTGTTAAGGGTGGACACGGTGGAGCCACTGAGGCTTTGGAGTTCCTGTTAAAAGTCCTGGGCCTGGGGGCAGAGTGATATTCCGGCGGGGGGGCATTTGCCTTGCACAAGGCCGACCTGAGTTGCACCCTGGTGCCTCATATGGCCCCTTCCCTGAGCACCGCCAGGACTGATTCCTGAGTGCAGAGCCAGGAGTTAACCCCTGAGCTTTACTGGGTGCGACCCAGAAACCAAACTCTAATCCCCCCTCCCTCTCTCCCCTCAAAAAACCCAAAGGGTTTTCTAGCCCCTTTTCTGCCCGCAGACCTTCCTCTTTAAGCAGAGATGTCAGGATCTGAAACAAGAACAACCATGACCCCATAGTGTCTGCCCTTGATGAAAAGTCTGAAAGGAAGGCAGGAGATGGTCCCTTAGCCTGCGCCCAGTGGCCCAGGACAGGTCTCCTGACCCCTCCAGCAATGAAGAAGAGGCTGCTGGTGACCAAAGGAAGCTACTGGAAATAAGCAGAGGGTCTCCAGTCCTGGCCCCGCTGCTTCCAAGGACAAAGAAGAAGGAGAAGCAGGAATGTGCTTTCCGTGGCCTCCCAGCAGGGAGTTAGTCCTGATCCCCCCACCCTGACCCCGGAGCCTCAGACAGACCCAGGCTGGGGTTTAGAGGGTGCTACCAGTAATGGATTTGGGATTTCTGACTCTGCCATCACTCTAGACACTGTTTCCTCTCAATGGGGGCTGGACTGTTGATTTCCTCCAGGAAATGTACTTCTATGAAGGTACAGCCCAGGGGTCTGCATTGGGCCAGGCTGGGTAGAGACAGTGGGAGCATGTACAATTGGGGCGTCTACTCACTCTCCGAGAGCCAACTTATTTTATTTTTGTTTATAGGGCTTGGGAACCACACCTAGCAAGGCTAGATGCTACTCCAGGGCTGCTCCTTGCTCTGTGCTCGTGGGGCCTGGGATTGAACCAGGGTTGGCTGCGTGCAAGGCAAGTGCCTTCTCCGCTGTGCTATCCCAGTGCGGGCCTAGTTTGTCCCCCTTCTCTGTTTTCTCTCTCCCTTATTTTCTGTGCTGTCCACCCACAGAAAACCAAATCTTTTCTCCCACCTCCAAGCCAACTGAGGAAGCTCAAATATAGATTAGCAAAAAGACTGTTTAAGAGGATATTCAAAAAAGGATAATATGGCTAGGAATGCCTCCTCATTGGCAGTCACTTGACTAAACTGGGGTTTTAGGAAAACTGGCTTTATTTTTTTTACATTTTCTGAAATCATTTAGAAATCCCCCCTCCATGGGGCTGGAAAGATAGCACAGCAGGTGCATATAGTTGGCCCTAGTTCGATCCCTAGCACTGTCAGGAGTGACTCCCTGAGCACAGGAATAAGCCCACAGCCGGGTTCATCCCCAAAACAAACAAACAAAATCCTTTGTCCCCTACAAAAGAAAGAAAGAAAGAAAGAAAGAAAGAAAGAAAGAAAGAAAGAAAGAAAGAAAGAAAGGAAGGAAGGAAGGAAGAAGGAAAGAAAGAACAAGCGAGAGAAAGAACGAGAAAGGAAAGGAAAAGCTATCTTTCAAAGGCAGATAGTCTTTTATTCCAAAGACTGAACATGGATGTGCCCTGCCCCGTTTGCTTCCTGTGGCATGCTGGTGAAGAGGGATCGTTTCATCTCCTCGCTTACTCTTGAGCAAGGCGTTAAAGGCAACCCAGAAAACATCTTGGGAGCAAAGTTGAGGAGTTGAAGTGTTTCTCTGGCTGCTGGGCGGCCACCGAGGCTTGGCCGTTTGGTGTTACACAATGTCTACTCAGACACCTTTCTTCATGGTTCCCTGTCTACAGTTAAGCGAACACTTTGGGTTCTATTAGCATTGAACCCAAACTAGCTAAAGAGGATCCATGGGGTTAGAGGGGCAAGGCTGAACGGTCAGTTCTGTTCCCTTAGTGCGACTGTCCTGATCGAGATCAGGGACGTCTCTGAGGACCCACTTTGCTTCTGACCTCATGTACTTCCTGCCCTGGGTTACCTCAGTGGGCGAGCTGCCCAACTGGCCTCTGCTCTCTGGCAGTACCCTGGAGACAGAGGCAGAAAACTGCCACTGCTGCTGAGCACTAGGCGAGAGCACCCACCTCAGCTCTGCACTTCTGCAGCTCACAGAGGCTGAGAAGAGCACTCTAGGGGCTCTCGGCAAGCCTGCCAGGTCCTGAGGCTCCAGGCAGCAGAGAGGAGTGGGGGCCCCAGACCCTGAACCCTCCAACCTTCTCGGACTTTGCTTCCTTTGTTTTCTTGCCAAAAGAGTCAAGCAAGTCCAGGGGCATCTGGAGCTCACAGTCGAGTGAAGGAGGAAAGAGAAACCGATAAATGCATTCGGGCACACTCAGGAAGGAGCAGCAAGAACCAGCTGAGTGTCAGGATGGCGGAGCAGATGGTGGGGATTTTGGGGAATTCCAGTGGTCAGAGTCGTGGTGGGGACCCGGGGGCAGGGGAACCCAAGAACCTCTAAATCCTGGGTAAGGTGTAGACAAAGTGACAGAATTCTCAACCATGAGTGTTTTTTTTTTTCCTTTTTGGGTCACACCCGGTGATGCACAGGGATTACTCCTGGTTCCACACTCAGGAATTACTCCTGGCGGTGCTCGGGGGATCATATAGGATGCTGGGAATCGAACCTGGGTTGGCCGCGTGCAAGGCAAACGCCCTACCCACTGTTGGGCGATCACTCCAGTCCCCCAACCATGAGTGTTTATTTGGACTTTTAATACTGGTTTCATTTACCTACTTTCATCACGCAGTTCTTATCCAGAGTGATCATTTCCAGCTATCCTTGTTGTAGTGGTCCCTTCTCTACCTCAGCTCAACTGCCTCTACCCCAAACACATGAAGCAGGCTTCCAACTGTAGACCAATCCTCCTGGCCCTTGTTACTACTGACCTAGGGTATCAGTCTCATATTATGTTTATTTGCATCCACAAATGAGTGCAATCATTCTATGTTTGTCCCTTTCCTTCTGACTCACTTCTGACTCAGTATCTCTGTATAGCAAACCATAATACCCAAGAGGGAGAGAGAGAGAGAGAAAGAGAGAGAGAGAGAGAGAGAGAGAGAGAGAGAGAGAGAGTGCCTGCCATAGAGGCAGGCTGTGTGAGGGGAGGAAATCTGGGGTCATTGGTGGTAGGAACACTAGTGAAGGGATGGGTGTTGGAACATTGTATGACTGAAACCAATCATGAACAGTTCTGTAACTATGTCACTGTGACTAAAAAAATTAAAACAAAAACAAATAAATAAAATAACTTAAGGCATTCATAAAATAAATTAAGTGTCTGGTTTCAAGTACTTTGCAGATTCTGAGGATGAGATTCACCTTATAGTGCTTCTCTTCTGCCCGTTTCCACATGACAAGGGGAGATGTGGATGACAGATGTGCCTATGTCCTTTGACTGATACAAGGTAATGGGCATTTGCACCTCACAAATTAGTCCTAAACTAAGCTCTTACTCCTTTGACAAAGGGTGGTATAAATAAAGGTATATACTCTTGGTTCTTGTAGATGTCACCAATAACAAAATGGCCCCAGTTTGCTTGCTCTCTGCACCCCCTAGTAACCTGTGACTGAGTCTGAGGTAGTACTGATCTAGCTCTCAGAGGTTCCAGCACCCAGGTGAGAGTCTGACCGTTGAAGGGTGGGGAGCTAGCTCATGGCTGGAGCACATGTAGGAAGCCTGGGTTCAATCACTCACACCTTGGGGTCCCCTGAGCACTCCTGGCTGTAGCCCCAATATACAATGAAACAAAAAGTTCTGAAGAATGGATGCGATGCATTAAGGGCCAGAACAATACAGCGGTTAAGGAGCTTGCCTTACATGTTAACCCCAATTTGGTCCCTGATCTCTGGCACCACCTATGAGCTCCTGATCTCTACTGGGAGTGATCCCTGAGCAGAGAGTCGAGAGAAATCCCTGACCACTGCCATATGTGACCCCAAAATCAGAAGTTAAAAAAAATTAGGTACATGGGGCTGGAGTGATAGCACTTGAGTAGGGCGTTTGCCTTGCATGTGGCCGACCTAGGTTCAGTTCCCAGCATCCTATATGGTCCCCTGAGCACCGCCAGGAGTAATTCCTGAGTGCATGAGCCAGGTGTAACCCCTGTGCATCGCCAGGTGTGACCCAAAAAAACAAAAACAAAAAAAGTACATTGGAAGGAAGCAGAGACTTTTTTTTATTTTTTATTTTATTTTATTTTATTTTTTCTTTTTGGGTCACACCCGGCATTGCACAGGGGTTACTCCTGACTCATGCAGTCAGAAATTACTCCTGGCGGTGCTCAGGGGACCCTATGGGATGCTGGGAATCGAACCCGGGTTGGCCGCGTGCAAGGCAAACGCCTACCCGCTGTGCTATTGCTCCAGCCCCCGAGACATTTTTTTTAATGAGTAACTCCATTCATTACCCACCCTCAGCTCCACCACTCAGAAGTGGGGAATATGAGCAAAGAGCTTCCCTTCCTCCTTCGCCTACTTTCCTCTGTAAGAAAGTGGTGATAGAGGAGGTGAAACTTCATTAAAAAAAAAAAAAGTCAGCAGTTCCTTAAAAAGTCAAACAGAATTTCCATGTGGTCCTGTGATTTCACACCAGGGCATATACACAAGAGAAATGAAATTGCTGCTAGCTCTCACACAAAGCTTCGGGGAATATTCAGGGCAGCATTACTGACCAGCACAGCTGAAAAAAGGAAACTGCTCAAATACCCATCAGCTGGTAAATGGGGGAAGAGGAGGTCTCCCCTTGCAAAGGAGTATCGTTTTGCTATAAAACGAAACAAAGTGATGATTAGAGCTACAACATGGATAAACCTCAAACGCATTGCTAAGTACAAGGGCCAGTCACTGGCCCAAGAGAAAATGCTCCCGCATGCAGTTGACCCCCTTAGCTCCCTGGCACCTCACATGGTCCCCCAGGTCTCCCCAGGAGTGACCTCTGAGCACAGAGCCAGAGTAAACCCTGACCGCAGTCGGGGTAGACCTTCCTTCTCACCCCCTGCCCCGTTGAGAAAGAAATCAGTTTACTATGTAGCTCTTAGAAAAGATGAAGTCATGAAATTTACATACAAGTGGTACAACATGGAAAGTATCATGCTAAGCGAAATGAGTCAGAAAGAGAGGGATAGACATAGAAAGATTGCATTCATCTGGGGGATATAAAGTAACAAAGTATGAGATTAATACCCAAGAATAGCTGAGATCAGCACCAGGAGGATTACTCCATAACTTAGAGGCCAGCCGGGTATCCTAGAGGAAAGGGCAGTTCAGATAGAGAAGGGAGCACCAAATAAAGGATGTTTGGAGGATCCTCCCAGGAGGGGAGATGCATGTGGAAAGTGGACTATGGACTGAACATGTTTGCCACTCAATGCCTCTTTTGCAGACCACAACACCCAAAAGGAGAGAGAGAACACAGGGGATTGCCCTGCCACAGAGACAGGGGGGATGGGGGGATGGGGGTGGGAGGGATATTATCCATGGTGGTGGAAAATGGGCACTGGTGGAGGGATGGGTATCTGATCATTGTATAATCGAAACCCAAGCACAAAAAATTGTAAATCTACAACTGTACCTCATGGTGTTTCACTAATAAAAAAAAAAAGAAATCAGTCGTGAAAGGTCACATATTATAGGATTCTTTTTATGCGAAATGTTCGGAATAGATCTGGGAGCGGGACTGATAGTACAGAGGGTAACGTGCCTGTCTTACATCAACTGACCTGGGTCCGATTCCTGGGATCCCATATGGTCCCTGAGGACCCCCAGGAGTGATTTCTGAGTGCAGAGCCAGGAGTAACCCCCGAGCATTGCCTGTGTGGCCCAAATATTAAAAAAAAATCATTGTCACTGTCATCCCGTTGTTCATCAATTTCCTCGAGCAGGCACCAGTAATGTCTCCATTTATCCTAGTCCTGAGATTTTAGCAAGTGCCACATCGGAGGCTCTTTCAGGGTCAGGGGAATGAGACCCATCACTGTTACTGGGTTTCGGCGTATCGAATACGCCACGGGGAGCTTGCCTGGCTCTGCTGTGCAGGCAGGATAATCTTGGTAGCCTGCTGGGTTCTATGAGAGCAAGAACTAGGCAACAAGAGGTTGTGCCGCCGAGAATGTGGCCACGTACTTCTGGGAGCTTTGTTTCCAGTCTCTGGATCTTGGCCACTGATGGGATTACACGGTGGGGGCAATTGGTGGGTGTGCCTGCCTAGCTACTGGAAGATGGGGGATCTGGGTGGAGGAGACCCAGTCTCGATCCCAGTTGGCTTGGAGATCTCAGCTCCAGGTCCTGCATGCCTGGGTTCCTCTGCCGGTTCCTTCATGCGTGAGGCTCATCTGAGCATGTGGAGAGTGGTCTTAAGCGTGGCTGTGGCTGGGTTCCAGAGGTCTTCAGCTGCCAGGGCTCTGCTCGGGATGGGGAGGGAAACTCAACCCGCCCCCCTCCAAGGGGCCCTGGTGAAGACAACCAGGCACAGGAGCAGGAGACTCTGCATTGTTAAAAAAAAATAGAATAGATAAATCCATAGAAGTGGAAAGAATGTGAGTGGTTGCCCAGGGTTGGCGGTGGAAAAGTAGGGAGTTACTGCTGATGGGTATAGGGCTTCTTCCTTGGAATGATGCAAATGCTCTGGAATTAGTGGATATTCACTGTCTATAAATCAGTGAATTACACACTTAATTTTATTTTTTCCCCCACACTCAGCAGTGCTCAGGGGTTACTCCTGGCTCTGCACTCAAGACCTACCCCTGGAGATAGTCGGGGGACCATATGGGATGCCAGGGATCAAACCTGGGTTGGGTCCCACCCGAAAGTGCTCACGGGCTACTCCAGTTCATTATTTGGGGGTCACTCTCAATGGTGCTGGGGATCACATGTGCTAGGCCTCAAACCCAGACAGTGCACTTGCAAAGCCTGTGCTCCAGCCCTTTGAACCATCTCCCTGGACCTTCCTGGGTCTTTTTGTTTTTGCTTTGAGTACACTTGGCGATGCTTGGGGGACCATGTGGGTCAACCATGGTTGACTAAACACGATCAGCCATGTGCAAGGCGAGCATCCTCCCCGCTGTACTAAGGCTCTGGCCCCTGACCCTCTCCTCTGACCAACTTCACTCAGCATAATATGTTCCAGATCCATCCGCAGAGCAGAAAATTGTATGATTTCATCTTTCCTTAGAGCCAAATAGTAATCCATTTTGTACTTTAAACCATGGGCTGGAGCGATAGCAGAGTGAGTAGGGCGTTTGTCTTGTATACAGCTGACCCAGGTTCAATTCCTCTGCCCCTCTCGGAGAGACTGGAAAGCTACCGAGAGTATCTCGCCAGCATGGTAAAGCCTGGCAAGCTCCCCGTGACGTATTCGATATGCCAGACACAGTAACAACAAGTCTCACAATTTGTTGTGATACATCACTGGTGCCCGCTCAAGCAAATCGATGAACAATGGGAGGACAGTGCTACTGCGCTACCTTATACCGTAATTTCTTCATCAGGTTACCTGTTTTGGACACTTGGATTGTTTCCAGAGTTTGGCTATTGCGAATAGTCCTGCAATGAACACAGGAATACAAATGTCTTTTTGGAATAGAACATTTGGGTCCTTGGAGTAGGTGCCAGAAGCGGAATTGGGGGTGATGTGGGAGCTCAGGTCCTAGCTTTTTGAGAAGTGTCCATATTGCTTTCCAAGAAGCTGGACCAGTCAACATTCCCATGGGCAGGGAATGAGGGTCCCTTCCCTGCCTCCCACACATGTGGATGCTTTTAGAAGCACATTTCGCCAATCACCACTCCCTCCCCCCTTTTTTCCCTAGTTCCCTTCAGATGGTGCTGTGGGACCTGAGGGCTGCACACTCAGGAATTACACACACAAACTTCCCCTTCACTGCCTGAGGCCTGGACACCTGCTGGCCATTTGCTCTGGGTATCTCCCCTGGTTTCTGTCAGCTGCGGGAGAAGGGGAGCAGAGGACTGAGTTCTCGGGGGGAGGAGCGTCTTATGTGAAGGCCTAAGTGAACACACTCTATTAGGAAACCACGAAAGATTCGGTTATCCTGGATGTGCAAGCCGGTTTCCTCTAGGGGCTCTTCCCCCTCTGGAGGAAGAGGAGGAGAGGAGAGAGAGCCGCGTTTGGAGCTGGACGCTCGTCTGAACTGGCTCCCTAAGAGGAAAGAGAGAACTCTGGCTCCTAGGGTGACAGAGTTCATTCCGCATTGTTTTGGGTAGTTTTCTGGGAGGGAGGGGGGTTCCCAAGCAGTGCTGGGAGAGGGGGGTGGGGACCCCTCTTCCTTGGCCAACGGAATCAGCTCCACGCTAGCCAAGCCTGCAGGCTCTGTGATGCTGGGGTGTACCTGGGTCACCCTTGCAGTGCTGAGACACCCTGCCGTGCTCTGGGGACCACATGCATTGGGTGGATCGAACCAGGGTCAGCCACAGGCTAGACAGGAGCCCAAAATAAAGGAGGGTTTTCCCCACAATGTCAGTGAGCCCAGAGCTGCCTTTGAGAGACACAGGTCTGAGTAAGAGCAGGTTCAACCCTGCTGGCAACTGGAACTTGGGAACTGGAACTTCCTCCAACACTGTTGTCATTTTGAAAAATGTGACATCTTTAGGGTCCTCTGCCTGGAGGCCCCTTTGCCGGGGCTTTCTGGTGTGAGTCAGCTCCAGCCTGTCGCAGTGTGCCTTCATATCTAATAGGTTTGCTAGCGTCCTTTGTTCCCACTCCTTTAAAAAGCCCCACAGAACACAATCTCTTGCCACACTGGCCTTACCATTTCTGAGGACTCATTCATAGATTCTGGAATTCAACTTGAAGAATACCCCCAAGTTTATATCTTAATAACTTTTCTGTTAGAAAAACCCTAAGCTCAGCTTTCCAAAGTGAGTCAAATAATGACTTAAAAATGACCATAAAGAGTTATATATGGCCATAAAGATGAACTAAAGGGGCCAGAGAGATAGCACAGTGGGTAGGGCACTGGCCTTGCACCGTGGCAGATTTGGATTTGATCCTCAGCACCTTATAGAGTCCCTGAGCCCTGCCAGGAGATCCCTGAGCACAGTGGCAGCGGCACTGCCAGGTGTGGTCCCAAAAGCAGAATAATAGTAACAATAAAGTAGTTGAAGAAATGAGTATCAAATCATGTCATCTGCTTTGGTTTTATTTGTTTTTGAGTGGTGCTCAGGGGTTATTCCTGGCTCACACTCAGGAATCGCTCCTGGCAGTGCTCTGTAGGACCATTCAGGGTGCCGGGGATTAAACCCAGGTCGGCCACATGCAAGGCAAATGCTTTACTGGCTGTGCTATCACTTTAGCCCTTAATGTCACCCTTTTAACCTCTCAGCTTTACTATTTTTCCCCATTTTTGGGGGGGTCACACCCGGCAATGCACAGGGATTACTCTTGGCTCTGCACTCAGGAATTACTCCTGGCGTTACTCAGGGGACCATATGGGATGCTGGGAATCGAACTCAGGTCGGCTGCGTGCAAGGCAAACGCCCTACCCGCTGTGCTATTGCTCCAGCCCCTATTTTTCCCCATTTTTTCTTTTAATTGATTCACTGTGACATACACTTTTTTACAGAGTTGTTCATGATTGGATTTCAGTCGTGTGCCAATACCTATCCCTTCACCAGTGTACTTTTCCCACCACCAATGGTCTGAGTTTCTGTCCCCCATGCACTTCTCTCTCTCTCTCTCTCTCTCTCTCTCTCTCTCTCTCTCTTCTCCCCCTCCCTCCCATTATTCTTTGCATTATGGTTTGCAACTCAGGTACCGAAGGTAGTCATGCATATCCCTTTCCCACTTTTCAGCACTCAGTTCTTGTCCAGAGTGATCATTCCAAACTCTCATTGCAAGCGTGTTAAAAGGACCGGTTTCTGCCCATCTCTCACATGGACAGGGCGATGCAGGACACGCTGCTGATGGATCCTTCACAGATGCTCCTCCCAAAGAGATTATGAGGCCAGGGTTTAGAGGCCCAACGTCAACGGTCTTCCTGGGACACATGGTTTTATGGAGGATCTGGAGGGCCTGACGTGGCTGAGCCTGTGTTGAAATAAGCTGGCTCTTGTTCTTGGAGGGTGGAGGTGACGGGGTTGGCAGGACCCCGCTCTGTCCACGCCCCTGCATGGTGGACCCACCTGGAGTCACCCACCTGTCCTGCATTGGAGAAGTGTCAGGGAGCTTTACCCGGGGAGCAAAGTCTGAGCTGCCACTCTCTCGCCTCGGTGCAGTCCTCGGTGGAAAGACGAAATGGACAGGAGGTCGCTCTCACCCTATTCCCTCCCGCCTACCATCAGTTCCAGCCTGATAAGGCCAGCAAGGGAGGCCAGAGCCTCACCCCTGAGCTCTGCCTGGGCATAGAAGGCTGGGTTTGTTCTGTGTGTGTGTGTGTGTGTGTGTGTGTGTGTGTGTGTGTGTAAGACCGGAGACTCACACATGCTCTACCCCCTGAGCTACACGGCCCCTGTCCCCTCCCTTTCTTTTTCACATGAGATCCAAATTTTTACAACCAAACTTAACAAGGTGCCTGTCAAGGTGGCAGGTTAGGAGATGTGTGTGTGGTGGGGAGGGCCCCATGACACTGGTGGAAGGAAGTTGACACCAGCGGTCGGGTTGGTGCCAGACCACTAGATGTCTAAAACTCAGCTATAAATAACTTTTAAATTGTGGTGTTTTAATAAAATAAAATATTAAGTTAAAAATGTTTTTGGTTTGGGGGCCATGCCTGACCGTGCTCAGGGCTTCCTCCTGGTTCAGCACTCAGGGATCATTCCTGGCAGAGTTTGGCGGAACCATGTGCAATGCTGATGATCAAAGTGGGATTGGCCAAGTGCAGAACAGATGCCATACCCTTTCTGCTATCCATCTCTCTGGCTATATATATATATATATATATATATATATATATGTGTGTGTGTGTGTGTGTACTATACACACACACACACGTATATGTTGGAGAGGTACTTGGGGCATACACCCCATGGTGCTCTGGGGCTATTCCTTGCCTTGCACTCAGGATTTGCCTCTGGCTCAGAGGACCCTCTGTCGTGCCAGGGATAGACTCATGGTCACCCACAAGTAAGGCAAATGCTTAAACCCCTGTACTAGCTCTCAGTCCTTAAAGAACTTTTTTCTTCAAAAAATAAAATAGGTTTGGCACTGGTGGAGGGGTGGGTACTAGATCATTGTGTACCTGAAACCCAAACACAAAAACTTGTAGGTCCACAACTGTACTTCATGGTGTTTCACTAAGAAAAATTTTTAAAAAATAGATTTGAGATTTCTCTGGAAAGGGTCCAGAGAGATAGCTTGATGGCCTGCATGTGGGAGATCTGGAGTCAACCGGAGTCCCCAATACCGATTCCCCAATACTTCCAGGCTAGGAATAGCCCTGAGGACTTCTGAGTATGGCCCCAACGCAAAGCAGTGACAGTTTCTTATACTCTATGACTGACCCTGATATTAGAATGCATGAGAATTGGAGAACTGAACCCTGGCTATCAGAGCTGGCTTTGTTTGTTTAAAACCAAGTGCAATCTCACCCCAGAGTTGGGTGTTTCAAAAATTCCCAGGGCAATAGTCAGCTGGTGTTTCATCTCCTCCCAAGGCAGGAATTCTTTCAAAATCTTCCCAATCTCTCTTGTACTCAGAAATAGTTGGATTTTCTTTTACTCTGTCACCTGTGGAGCTGAGAAGCTGCCGGTCAGCACATTCTTGCAGAAGTTTGAAAATTCTTACAAGGTCTCAGAATCTCCTGGAGTCTTCTTTGCAGCAAGGAGAACTGAGCTGCCTTTACCTTGCTCTGTTCTGCTCCCACACCAACCACAGAGAAAAAGAGTTTTCCAGGCTTTCTTCTGCTTTGTTGTGTGAGCGTCGCATGTTAGATGCACGCAGGGAGCAAAGTAAGCCACAGCGAGGCCATTGCCCTCTGCTCAGAATTCTGCTTTAGCTTGCCTTGTTATTTTATTTTAATTTATTGCTTTTGGGTCGCACCTGGCGATGCACAGGAGTTACTCCTGGTTCTGCACTCAGGAATTACTCCTGGTGGTGCTCCGGGGACCATATGGGATGCTGGGAATCGAACCCGGGTTGGTCACGTGCAAGGCAAACGCCCTACCCGCTGAGCTATTGCTCCAGCCCCTTACCTTGTTATTTTCATTTCCCAGAACATTAGGAATGAAATAAACCTTAAGAAGTAGAGAAGATGGAACTAGAGCAATAGCACAGAGGTAGGGTGTTTGCCTTGCGTATGGCTGACTCACGTTCAATTCCCAGCATCCCATTTGGTCCCTGGAGCACCGCCAGGAGTAATTCCTGAGTGCATGAGCCAGGAGTAACCTTTGAGCATTACCAGGTGTGACCCAAAAAGTGAAAAAACTGGGCTGTGTGCTGGGCCCTGAAACAGAGAAAATCATCCTGGCCCCAAGTCCTAGAGTCTTAGAATCTGAGCTGCTGAGTTTGGAGGAGGGCTTTGAAGAACCTCCACTTCAGCCCATCCTGGCTGAACATACATTGCAGGGGTTGGGTACATCAGCAAGCCAAGCACACAAGTCCTTGTGGAGAATTTTTTGGTTTGTATTTGGCTTTTCGGTTTGGGGCTGTACCGGGCCGTGCTCAGGGCTTACATCTGGCTCTGTGCTCAGGGATCACTCCTGGAGGGGTTCAGGGGATCATACGGGGTGCAAGGCCCCTTGCCCCTTGCACCATTTCTGTGGCCCGGTTTTATTCCCATGGATCTTTTATTCCAGCGGATCAAGGCAGACTTAAGGCTCACAAATAGTGTGGAAAAAAGGAAAGGAAGGGGTTGGGGTGGTGGGGGAGGTTTGAAGTAGTAAAAAGGGTTAAAGTTGCTTTCCCTAAAGAGGTCAGATTTGGGTCAAGGCTTGCAAAGGTGAGGGACTGCTTGTGTGGAAATCTGGAAAGAGAACACTTCAGGGAGTGGGAAGCGCTCAAGCCTCAAAGAAACAACATCCAAGACAAATATCAGGAAGAGGCCACCCCAAAGATAAGGCATCTGAGACAGCGCCAAGAAGCGCAGGGGAGGACGTGCGTGCCGATGCTAATGGCACTGTGGCTGCCCAGGGTGGAGTGATTTATGGGCCCCTGGGATCAGGCTGTGGCCCAGCCTCTGGGCCAACGGAAACCAGCGCCGAGCCAGGCTTTTCACAATTAGGACTCGGTCTCACCCTCTCAGACTGCTGAGGCCACAACTGCAAACAGTCTGCAAACAGTCATGTCTCATGCCTGCTCGTGCCCTCAGTAATTGATCACTTTGCTGTAATATAATTGTACCGTGCAGAATACCACAACGACTACTTTCCTATTATTATTTCTTGCGGGGAGAGGTTGGGCCACACTTGGCGGTGCTCAGGGGCCACTCTTGGTACACTGCTCAGGGCTTGCTCCTGCCAGGGCTCAGGGGACCGTGCCAAAGCAGGGATCAAACCCGGCCTCCTGCTTGTCAAGCTTTCAAGTTCTCTCTCTCTCTTGCCTGTATTACAGCTTGTCTGTTTGGTTTTGATTTCTTGGTTTGGGGGCCACACCCAACAATGCTTATTCCTGGATCTATGCTCAGGGTCGCTTCTGGCAGGTTTAGGGAACCCTCTGTGGTGCCAGGGACTGAATTCAGGTCAGCAGCATGCAAAGCATGCCCCCTCCTTGCTGTCCTCTCCAGCCCCATCCTACCACTTTATTAATGCTGTAAATCCAATTGCAACATCTTACTGGAAGGAAAAAGTTCATTTTATTTCTCATTGAGACATTTTGTTTTATCTTTTTTGTTGTTGTTGAACATTTTCAAAGTCAATCATGACTCATTTTATTGGACATCACAGCAATCAGCTTTATGTCTGCTGACACGAAGCTTTGTCCTGTACATTCCTGCTGCAAACCTATACTTGGCAGCATGTTCATTTTAACATGTTAGCCAGAATGATGACATTTTCACAGAATATTTAAAAATGACACCCCAGGACTGAAGACATAGGACAGTGGGCAAGGTGCTTGCCTTGCATGTAGCCAACCTGGGTTCAGTCTTTGGCACACCACCTGGTCCCGCAAGCATTGCCACAAGTGATCCCTGAGCACAGAGCCAGGAGTAAGTCCTGAGTATCGCCAAATGTTGTCTAAAATTAAAGAAAAAAAGATCATTCCCTGAATCCCATGAATGGCATAGTCTTATAAGACCCGAGTTAGGTCTTTTCTCCTTAAAGACCAAAAGAGTTCAATGTCAAACATGATTGTCACCCATTGCCTCTTTTGCAAACCACAACACCCAATAAGAGAGAGAGAACAAAAGGGAATGCCCTGCCACAGAGGCAGGGTGGGATGGAGGGGATGGGGAGTGGGAGGGGTACTGGGATCCGTGGTGGTGGGAAATGGGCACTGGTGGAGGGATGGGTATTTGATCATTGTATAATTGAAACCCAAGCACAAAAATGTGTAAGTCTGCAACTGTACTTCATGATGTCTCACTAATAAAAATTAAAAATAAAATAAAATACATGAAATGAATAACTAAAAAAAAAAGTCCAAAAAAAGTTCAAAGTCATGTGCCCCTAACATGAACCAGTCATGTTCACCAAACCAGGCATCACATTTAGGTTGAACTAAGAACCTTCTGCCTTACCCCTACTGACATAAGAGTGGTGCCAACAATTAGTTATCCCTTTACTCATCTTCAGGGGTGCTTATTAAGACATTTAAAAAGGGGGCCGGAGCAATAGCACAGCGGCCGACCTGGGTTTGAGTCCCAGCATCCCATATGGTCCCCTGAGCACCACCAGGGGTAATCCCTGAGTGCAGAGCCAGGAGTAACCCCTGTGCATTGCTGGGTGTGACCCCAAAAGCAAAAAAAAAAAGACATTTAAAAAGAAAAAAACAGAACCATCTAACATCTGTGTTTCTTGAAGAAAGAAGACAAAAGCAAGGCCTCTGGTCAAAAAAAAGGAGTAGTGAAAGAGTTAAAAATGTTTTCCCTCCCCGTCCCTCAACCTGTTTCCCTTTGTGAAAACTGTACCCCAGGGCTTCTAAGAGTATTTCCTTAGATGAATTTTGCAAGCAGCCAACTGTCAGTTTGGGAAGGTTTGGGCAGAATTATGCAAAAGATGGGAAAAATTAAACAACAGCCTTTAACAAGCAAAAAAAAAGATAAAAGAGAGAAAACCTGGTGAATGTCCTATCATTGGACTAGAAGGCCTCACAGTGCAAAAGTCCACACAATGTACAGAATTGCTAGAAGGAAGAATCTGAGAGCATCCAACAGGCATTTTACTTTCCTTCAAATTTGGAAACTGGACGTTTGATTTCTGAATGTCAGGACAGAGGAGAGGTGGGCTGGGCTGGCTAGGACATTAGGAGTAACAAGGAAAATCCTTCCCTCAAAGCCTACCTAGAATGGAGAGCTGACGTGAGGGGTCACAGAACAGACTTTGGCAAATCTGAAGATAGATTGCCGAAAGTCCCATCCCATCCACACTTAAACCTCTCTATGTCTCTATTTCTTCACCTGGACAATGGGTCTAAGAACAATGCCTCTTCTGAGGGCAGTTTTGATGAGTGTGAAATAATAGGGGTGAAGTTCTGAGGAGGAGACCTCAGTCTTTTAGGGGGGAAGGGACTTTTGGGTCACACCCAGCTATGCTCAGGAAAAACTTCTGACTCCGCACTCAGGAATTACTTCCGGTGCTGCTCAGGGAACCATATGGGATGCCGGGGATTGAACCTGGGCGGTTACGTGCAAGGCAAATGCCCTACCCAATGTACTATTGCTCTGGCCCCTGGGATGGGACCTCAGGCTTAGTGAACCAGGCGGCAGTGGGTGCTCTTGCCTTGAGTTACACTGCTTCTTCCTCACTGATGCCAAGTGTCTCCCATGCCCTTTGAACCCAGGCAGCTCTTGGCTTTCTGGAATCCACCTTTCTTCTCTGTTGATCTTCCTTATTGCAGTGCCCCGGGTTGCTCACACAGCTTCGTTGTGCTTCTCACATAGTTGCTTGGGGATTCTCACTGGAGGTCTCACAACAGATTGCGGTGCTTGCACAGTCCAAACTCACTTCTGGGACTGAAGAGATGGAACAGCGAGAGGGTTCTGGCCTATGAGCATCGCCAGGAATAAGTACTGAGTGCAGAGCCGGGAGTCAGTGCTGAGTACCTCAGGGTATGATCCCCAAAACAAACAAAACAAACCACACGTGGCACCAAGGATCAGAGAGCAGGACTGCAGGATAGCACTCAGGCACGAAGCAGGCCCAGGGCTCTGGCAAGCCAGAGCCTCTCTGTGCAATTTTTGGTGGTGGTGCAGGGGCACACCTACGACGCTCAGGCGTAACTCCGGGCTCTGCACTCAGGAATATTCAGGAACCTCCTGGTTGTGCTTGGGGGACCATACGGGATGCCAGGGATCGAACCCTCGTCGGCTGTATGCAAGGCAAACACCCTCTCCACTGTACTATAGTGATGGGGATGATGAGCAAGGTTTCTTCATGGGGCAGATTGGTTTCAGCAAAACTGTTCCCGCTCTAGGCCTGCAAGCGGGGCTTATATGTGGCAATGCCTTCCCATCTTGTAGAAAAAAGAATTTTGATACAAGCCCTACAAGTCCCAGTGTGCGGTTTTGAACTGAAATCTGTTGGGCAAGCTCTTGCCTGCTCCTAACGGTCCTTTCTTCACCCCCAACCCGATTCTCAGTGAACCCCATCTTTCACCCCAAAGGGTCTTGAGGACTCATTTAAAATCAGTTTGATCATGACTATCACCCTATGGTCATTATAGGCAAACGGTGGAAGACATCACTAGTGACCGAGATCAAAGGTGCTGAGAGATGCAGAATGTTCCCAGGGGAATTCTGCTGGGAAGTTCTGAGATGGGTTTTGTTCAAAAGCCAGTAGACAGTAAAGCCCAGCTGAACTGATTCTGCAGGATGAGAAATTTTGACTTGGATGAGAAACTTTGGCACCGCTTGGCCTGAGTGTTGTTGCACTTACCAGGCAGCAGCCGAGAGGGTGACCAGACACCGGGCTTCCGAGCACTCTGGGTCTGTATCTTTCTTGAGGAATGAGTCTAAAACCATGCCAGCAGTCCCAGGAGATAAGAATCTGCGGACTTGTTCTGCTCATCTGTTCCCGTCAGCCCAGAAGAGACAAGAGCCTTTTTCTGAGAAATGACCTTTCAAGATTTTAGTTTTGCTCTGCAGTGTAGAAGGTGCCTTAGGGAAGGCTGGTTTGATTTTGAGAAAAGTCCCTTTAGAAGAGAAAAGAAAAGTAGAAAGAAAAGAAAGAGAAAATAAGAAAAGAAAAGAAAGAAAAGGAAAAGTCCCATTCTTTACCTGTCTCTTCGTATTTTATTGTTCTGAAGTAAATTTGTACAACCTATCATTAACAGTGTTTGAAATCACGGTGCCCCAAAGAAAAATAAGAACTTTTTTGTTTTATTGTTTTTGGTCAACCTGGCAGTGCTCAGGGCTAACCTCTGGCTCAGAGCTCAGGGACCATTCCTGGCAGGCTCAGGGGACCATATAGGATATTGGGGATTAAACCTGTTTGCATACAGGCAAATGCCCTACTCACTGTATATTGCTCTGGCCCTCTCAAAAAAAAAATTAAATCACATTTAAAAAATAAAGTAAATTTGTGCATCTCCTTTCCAATTCACTTTCTGATTGTTGTTTTAATTTTGTTGGGCCACACCCGTGCTCAAGGCTTGGGAACATCCAGAATTCCCAGACACCTCAAAAATAATCTCTTTCGGGGCTGGAGAGATAGCACAGCGGGTAGGGCGTTTGCCTTGCACGCGGCCGACCCGGGTTCGATTCCCAGCATCCCCTATGGTCCCCTGAGCACCGCCAGGAGTAACTCCTGAGTGCAGAGCCAGGAGTAACCCCTGTGCATCGCCAGGTATGACCCAAAAAAAGAAAAAAATAATCAAAAATAATCCCTTTCACCAGGCAGGCTCTGAATGACCATCTCTGGCATAAACTTCTCCAGCCTCATTGTTCCCCATGGGAGGTGAGTCAAACAATACTTCCTATTAATATATTTTTTGTTAAAATTTTGTCAACAGAGGCTGGAGAGATAGTACAAAGGGTAGGGCATTTGGCTTGTGCTTGACCATCCAGTTTTGAGCCCGGCTGCCGTGTACTTCCCTGAGCTCACCAGGAGTGACCCCGGAGTGCCCAGCCAGGAATAATAAACCCTAAGCATCACCAAGTGTGCCCCCTCCCCACAAAAGATTTTTCTTTAATTTTTATTTGTTTGGTTTTGGGGACATACCTGATGATGCTTAGGGCTTCCTTCTGTCTCTATGTTCAGGGATCACTTCTGGAAGGCTTGAGGGACCTTATGGGGTACTGGGGATTGAACTTAGGTTGGCTGTGGGCAAGGCAAGAACTCTAACCACTGTACTATCGCTCCAGCCCCCAAAATAAAAAAAATATTTTGTCAACAACCAAAAAGTTTTGTTCTGCAAAATTCTGAATAACCTAGAAAAAATGAGGAAGAAACATTTATCATCCTGTTGACTTCATTGACTTCATATCTTCATTGACTTTTCGGTAAATAACAGTAATTTGAGCACATTATATTCTATAGCTGTCATAAGGAGATGCATGGAATGATCAAAACGTGAGGCAAGATCTGCCTTGGGAAAAAATGGAAGTCTTTGGCATGTAAGTCATTTATTTTTTCATGCGCTTCGTTCAGTGCTTTCAGGGGCTCTATCAGAGAATCCCAAACTTGCAGTAAAGGATTAGTTTATATAAGGCATCAGCACATACAAAAACACTTTCTCCTGCTTCTCTCCTTTTTATTAGTGATGGAACTCGGGACTTCACATAGGCAAGACATATGTTCTATCCCTGAGCCACACGTGGGTGAAGTGGGGCAATAACCTTTCATTTTTTTTTTTTTGAGAGGGGGCACACCTGGCAATGCTCAAGGACAGCTCCTGACTCCGAGCTCAGTAATAACTTCCGGCGGGCTTGGGGACCATATGGGATGCAGAGGATGGAACCCAGGTCAGCTGCATGCAAGGTAAGAGCCCTACCCCTGTGCCATCTCTTTGACCCTAGTAACCTTCTAGTTCGTTGTGAGGTGGGTGTTAAACGTTAGGATTTACCACACAGATTTTTTTAACCGTTTCATTCAGTGTAATAATGTGAAGCTTCTGAAGAAATCTTCTAAGGTTTGCACTCAACTGCCAGACTGATGATGGTTGCATTCCCGCAGCTGGCATGAGAGCACCACCGGGTAGGGTCCCCAAAGAAAAATTTTCCCACCCCACCACAAGGTCCTTTTAGATTAAGAGCTGTTTGCTTATTACGTAAAAACATGACCTTCTTTCTTATGTACATGAACTTCTTTCATTTGTTTTGTTTTTGTTTGGGGGCCATACTGGGCAGTGCTCCGGGCTTACTCCTGGCCCTGCACTCAGGGATCGCTCCTGGCAATGCTCAGGGGACGCATGGGGTGCTGGGGATTGGACCTGGGTCAGCCACGTGCAAGGCAAGCACCCTACCTGCTGTACTAGCCCTTATTTGTTTTGTCATGGGCCCGTGCTTGGCTGTACTCAAGGCTTACTTCTGGTTTTACGCTCAGGAATCATTCCTGGGGTCCATATGTGATGCTGGGGACCAAACCGAGCAAGGCAAGTGCCGTGCCCACTGGACTGTCCCTCAAGCCCTGGGAGAATGGCTGCTGTAGCTGTGGTGCTCCCGTCCATTCTGGCTGCAGTGCTCACCTGACATCACTGTGGTGCTCACAAACTTGCTCTGTGGGCAACTGCACGTTTGTGCTTGTGCTCACATGCCTCTAGCTGCAGATTCTCTCACGCCTCGCTGTGGGTGAATGACCACACAGCCTGATGGACGCAGCACCAGACGTCCCAGCCAGCAGAGCTCATCTGACTGTGCTCAGAGCATGTCGATAGCCCCAGGGATTGAACTCAGGGCCTCATGCTTGAAAGGCAGATGCCCTTCTTCTTCTTTGGGCCACACCGAGCTGTGCCAGGAAGAGGCTCTGTGATCAGGGATCGCTCCTGGTGATGCTCAGGGGACCATCGGCGGTGCGAGGGCTTGAACTGGGATCAGTTGCATTCACTTCCCTGCTGATAAGCTGTCAGTTCAGCAGGTGCTTCCTGCTGCTGAGACATCTATAGACGCGGGAGTCTCAGATCTTAGTCTCACTTTCTCATCAGTCTTCACCTCTGTCTAGACTTAGAATTAGGAAATGGGCTCGGCCACTCACCCACAGAGTGAACAGTGGCAAATTGTGTTGCCTTTCTGGACGTGCATTTGCCCACCTGGGTGGGTGAGGCCATTACTTCCAAGGTCTCTCTCTTCCAGTTCTAGAAGTCGAAACAGTTCTTGCAAGGTCATCTTGTTAATCTCAGGAGACATAGAGATTTGGTACAGGATCTATTTGCTCTTTGTTTTCTGGGAGTGAAGCCTAGTTCAAAATCAAGACCGTCTTAGGCCAAGAAAGTACCAGAGGCTGCTGGAGTATGGCTTTGGAGACTATTTTTTTTTTATTAAAAAATTTTGTAATAGTGAGACATCATGAGGTAGAGTTGCAGACTTGCACATTTTTGTGCTTGGGTTTCAATTATACAATGATCAAATACCCATCCCTCCGCCAGTGCCCATTTTCCACCACCGCGGGTCCCAGTATCCCTCCCACCCCCCATCCCCCTCATCCCACCCTGTCTCTGTGGCAGGGCATTCCCTTTTGTTCTCTCTCTTATTGGGTGTTGTGGTTTGCAAAAGAGGCATTGAGTGGCAATCATGTTTAGTCTATAGTCTACTTTTTTGGAGACTATTTAAAGGGAAAAAAAAGAAAGATCCTTTGAGCAATCATAATCCTTGGAGTAAGCCATTCCTCTATAACACTTTGTGGTGGGATTCATCTTTTTTTCCTTTTGTTGACTTTTGGGTCACACCTGGCAGTGCTCATGCTTACTCCTGGCTCTGGCTCTGTACTGAGGGATCAAGTCTGGTGGGGCTCAGGGGACCAAATTGAACCTGGATCAGCCACAAGTAAGGCAAGGCCTGTCTGTTGTACTTTCTCTCTGGCTTTGGAAAACTTGATTCCTCTTAAGTGTTCTGCTGATTTGTGAGGCTGGAAAGGTTCAAGTGCTCCCAATCAATCTCTGGTTTAGAAGACTGGAAAGCTAGTACAGAAGTCAAGACCGCTTGCCTTAAATGTAGCTGAGCCTGGTTCTACCCCCAGCTCTGGTCCCCTGAGCACTGCCAGGTGCCCCCAAACAAACAACAATAAAAATAACAACAACAAACATCTCTCTTGAAAGAACAGCCCTGACGTTGGCAGTGATTGAACATTATTTTTACACAGTTGGAGGAAAAGTGAATTTCTTCAACCACAGCGAATCCAGGACGAAGGACCTGCCGTCTACAGGCAAATCTGGAGCGTGCAGGGTAAAGCACCTTTAAGATTGCCTGACAATGAAGAAGTCTCTCTCCAACATGGAGTGTGTCTGAAAATGATGGAAAAGCTGGTGAGTTAAGGGTTAGGGAAATGAGAGTCCTCTATGGTTCATGGAGGGAACGCTGAGAAATAGGATGTTACCCAGCCCCCAGGAACCCTGCCACCCCGCGTTGCAAGGCTGCACCTCTGCTCCCCTGGGCATCCTTGCGTGAGCTCCCCTGGGCATCCTTGCGTGAGCTCCCCTGGGCATCCTTGCATGGGCTCCCCTTGGCATCCTTGCATGTTGCTCCCCTGGGCATCCTTACATGGGCTCCCCTGGGCATCCTTGCATGAGCTCCCCTGGGCATCCTTGCATGAGCTCCCCTGGGCATCCTTGCGTGAGCTCCCCTGGGCATCCTTGCGTGAGCTCCCCTGGGCATCCTTGCATGGGCTCCCCTGGGCATCCTTGCATGTTGCTCCCCTGGGCATCCTTACATGGGCTCCCCTGGGCATCCTTGCATGAGCTCCCCTGGGCATCCTTGCATGAGCTCCCCTGGGCATCCTTGCATGAGCTCCCCTGGGCATCCTTACATGGGCTCCTCTGGGCATCCTTGCATGGGCTTCCCTGGGCATCCTTGCATGGGCTCCCCTGGGCATCCTTGCATGGGCTCCCCTGGGCATCCTTGCATGGGCTCCCCTGGGCATCCTTGCATGGGCTCCCCTGGGCATCCTTGCATGAGCTCCCCTGGGCATCCTTGCATGAGCTCCCCTGGGCATCCTTGTGTGAGCTCCCCTGGGCATCCTTGCATGGGCTCCCCTGGGCATCCTTGCATGAGCTCCCCTGGGCATCCTTGCATGGGCTCCCCTGGGCATCCTTGCATAAGCTCCCCTGGGCATCCTTGCATGTTGCTCCCCTGGGCATCCTTACATGGGCTCCCCTGGGCATCCTTGCATGAGCTCCCCTGGGCATCCTTGCATGGGCTTCCCTGGGCATCCTTACACGGGATTCCTATATACCTTAATGAGAAGAGCTAGAAGCACAGACAATCCAGTGAGGACCCAGAAAGTCTGTCCTGCTCCCCCACATTATGAAGAGCTGGAGGAAGCTTATTCAGAAGAAGAAACTGTTGGTTGTTAATGTAGGAGGAGGACATGTTTATGAATGTTGCAAAATTTTTTTTTAAATTATCACAGCCCAGAGGAGGAAAAAAATAAATTATTCTAAAGGAATGTTAAAAACCTCCAAAGTGAACATTTCAAGGTCCCAAACCCAATCAGCTGAGGTTTGCAGGAAACTAACTGAAGCTATTGGCAGTGACTATTGTTTTCATGCAAAGGTTTTAAGTTGAGGGCTTGGGTTAGAAGGAAGATGGCTCAAAAAGCAGGAGTACATGCTCTGCCTACAGGAACCCCAGATTCAATCCAATGGTCCTCCAGAGCACCACAGGATTAACACCCAAGCACAGAGCTAGGAGTAACCCCTGAGAACGTGTGGGTGTGACCCACAAACAGAAAATAGACAACCGCCCGAAAAAAAGAGGGAGGGATGAAGATAAAGTCTGTTATTTCTTTTCCTTTAAAAAATATTCATTTATTTATTTTGGGCGGAGGGACATACCAGCCTGTGCTCAGGGGTTTACTTCTGACTCTCACTCAGGAATTACTACCGGTGGTCCTTGGGGGATCATCTGAGATGCCCGGGAGGGAACCCCGGTCAACTGTGTGCAAGGCAAATGCCCTCCCCGATGCCCTGTCACTCTGTCCCAGGGTTATAATTTCAAGATGAAACATAGCAGAGTCTGTGAGTCTGGGGCTTCTTACTTTGTAGAGAAGTCCCTGGACACACTGAATAAGGCTGGTTCTTGGAGGTCCCTGGGGAGGGTCAGAAAGCACTTTCCTGACCCTGTCACTTGCTCCTCAGCGACTCAGCGCTGTTCTGAAGCCTGACCCAGCAGGAAATGGTAAAGGAATGGACAGGAAGCCCAAGACAAGGCCGGGAAACCCCTCCCTCCAGTCCCAGACTGCTGGGAGAGCCTGAAATGGAAAGTGACGCCCTCACCCCGACAGGGCTGGCAAGGAGAGTATTTGAATGAAGAAAAGGAAGCAGTACCTGGCCCCGTGGGGGCATGTACTGCAGTGTTTTACTGTGTGTTGCTTTACTGTGACTTTATATAATTTTATGTTTGATGGTTAGTCACTCCCAGCTCTCCCCACTGTTCTCACTAGGGCCAAGCCTGTTTCCGTCCCCCCAGACACTGGTTTGTGTGTTGGTGAGCAGCTCACGGAGAGGACAACCTTCCCTGTTCCTCATTTCTGGCTCCTTGCAGGTCACCTGTCTCCTGGACAACTTGACACACGTTTGGTTTTTAAAAATTGTTTCATTTTTAAAAACTACAAAGCTTTCATAATTGAGTTTTAGTCATACAATGATGGAAGACCCATCCCTACACCAGTGCACATTTTCCACCACCAATGTCCCCAGTATCTCTCCCACCCCCCACCCTGTCCCCACCCCTCCCCCTGCCTCTATGGCAGACAATTCCTTCTGACTCTCTCTCTACTTTGGGGCATTACGGTTTGCAATACAGATACTGAGAGGCCTTCATGTTTGGTTCTTTGTCCACTTTCAGCACACATCTCCCATCCCGAGCAATTCTTCCAACCATCATTGAGTTAGTGGCCCCTTCTCCAGCCCAGCTGCCTTTCCCGCCAGCACATGAGGCAGGCTTTCAGACCGTGGAGAGATTCTCCTGGCCCTTGTCTCTAGTGAACCTGACACATGTTGAAGGATACTTGGGCCAAGTGGGGAGCCAGGGGGAAGACTTAGAAAATAGTGCTTCCAACTCTCTACTTGACCACCTCGGCCACCCAGGGAAGACCCTGGTGTGGGTCAGGACTGATGACAGCTTTCAGCAATGCAAGGCATGGGAGCACGTGTCCCCAGCCTTATGAAGCAGCTATCAAGTGGCACCAAGTCCACGCGATCTGGAGGGTGTGGGACTAGATCCCCCCACCTGAGTCCTCTGGGAGCCGCGAATCCAGGCTGGAACATGGGAACGCTCTTTGCAGGAAAAGGCGTCAGTCCTGACCTTGATCCAAGGTTTCCCTCACAGACAAGAATTTCAGGAGGAGACCAAACAGTGAAGTAAAAATAGTTTTGTTTAGAGACATTGATTCAGAGAAATATGAGGAGAGAGAAAGTGTTCAAGAGAGAACATGGGCTTCTCCAGAGAGGGGACAGCCGAATGCACATCTCAGGTTGAGGTGCAGGCCAATCTCCAGGGTGGAGAGTAAGCCCTGCATGCTTTTACAAAGTTGGTTTCATAGGGGGGCTTCTCCCAAACTGACCCCACTTGGGGCTATCTTGGAGTATTATCCAGAAGAAGAGACCTGGATTTAGTGTTTTTGGGGGGAACACACTATACCCAGCAGTATTCAGGGCTTACTCCTGGCTCTGTGCTAGCAGTGCTAGGGGACCACATAGGGTGCCAGGACAGAACTTGGGTCAGCTGCATGCAAGGTAATTGTACTCTGTACCTGCTATACTATTTCCTGGCCACAAGTCTGGGATTCTTGGTGGTTCTTTCATATTCTTATCATGACCTTTAGATTCTCTTGAAACTTTTCCTTTCCTGAGGGGTTCCATTCTCTGGGTGTTGGTCCAGTTTCTGGTTCAGGATGATTGGCTCATTTTCTCCATTTCCAGGGGCTCAGTATCTGCATCTCAAAGAGATATACTCTTGTGCTTTTGGGCTACTTCTGGGCTAGGCAATTTCTTATTTTCTTGTTTCCTGAAAAACAAATTGAAACCTCCCCATTCTATTCCCCCCAACCTCCATCTCTCTGCGACACAATCTTATGAAATGGCCAATGGGATGCAGGGATGGACAACATCATTTCCCCAGGTTACTTAGTGTGGAATGAGACACTCTCCCTGTGTTCTTTGGGGAGAGAACAAGACTGTGATCTAACGGGAAGAACTAGTTCCCCAAGAAACCATCTCTGTGCGCCAAGACCTTGGAGGTAGAAAGTTTCAGTGAGGACCAGAGCAATGGATAGTACAGTGGGGAGGGTGCTTGCCTTGCACGTGGCTGACCTGGCTTTGGTTCCCAGCATCCCATATGGTCCCCTGAGCCCCACAGGCATAATCCCTGAGCACAGAGACAGGAGTAAGCCCTGAGCACTTCTCGGTGAGGCCCCCAAAACAAAGCCAGAAAAGATGGCCAGCATTTAAGTTTCATTTCTGGAGTCAGGGTCAGGTTCTGCAAGCTATGTAGCTTGTGATGGAAAATAAATTCTATGTCGACATGCTGCAGGTGCCTGTGGGCTGAGGAGGTGATTCCTGGACCCCTGAGGTCACCAGTATGTGGGATTGGGGGTGGGGGGGGAAGGCGGTCCTCCAGATCTGTAGCCTCCTACTTGACTTGTTGCCTGGAGAAAGGAGAGACCCCTCAACTTCATGCTGACCCCTTCCCGACTTCCGTGAAAACACATTGTCTTCTGACTGGCAAGAGGCAAACAACTAGGTTTTGGAAAAGGCAGGCCGGGGTGAGTCCAGCATCATTTCATAACTGCTGTGAGGAGTTATTTTGCTGTCTTTCTCCTCACACCCCCACCCCCTTTTAATCTTTCTGGTTTTGATGTAGATCTCTTTCTATTTGTTCAGGAAGTGGTGACGTGTGAGCTGGGCAGGGTCTGAGGTTTTGGAACCTTTTCTAAAAGGGACAGAGAGCGCCCCCGGTCCATTTCCTCCCCGAGGAGCTGCCACGCCAGGATGCAGGTGACCCCTCCTCACTCCAGCAGGCTGGGCCTGGCTCTCGTCGTCCTCCTGGTTTGGGGGGCTTCTGTTCAAGGTAAGAGTCAATGGTTGTGCCCTCTGCCGTCTCGGTAAGCCCCACAAATGAGTAGGATCATGGAAAGGTAGGGAATGCAGGCCACCTCCCCCGGGGTAAGGGGGTGAGGACAAGGGATTTGGGGTGACCGAGAAGAGTTTGCTTAAGTTTGACACTAAGGAAATTTCAACTCTGAAATAAGGCGGCTTATAAACTCTTAGAATAATTGGAATATGCTATTTTTCCTTGGGATGAAAACATGGTTTATACTCTTTTCGGTTTGCTTTTATTTTGGGGGGGCCACACCCAGCAGTGCTCAGGGCTTTCTTGGGCTCTGTGCTTGAGGGTCACTCCTGGTGGGGCTTGGGGGCTCTCCTACACTGCTGGGGGTCTAACTTGGGTTGGGTGCGTGCAAGGCAAGTGCCTTAACCTCTAAGCCGTCCTCTGCTCCAGCTAATACATTAAAAAAAAAAAAAAAGACAAGGAGGGCACATAGAAAATAAGTCAGCGTGGGTATCTCGTACCAGTACATCCTAGAGGGGTTGGAATCTCTCTGTGCCCCTTTCCCCCCGTGGCTACATCAATGCCAAGTTTTAATCTATTACAGTGTTGTCATAGTTATAGTAAGTGGCAAAATGCTATTTTAAAAGATCAGTGTGCATTTGACCACATGTCATTCCCCCCTCCCTTCTTTTTTAAAACTTCCTAGTGAAAGTCTCTTCATGGCTGGAGACAGTTTATATAAGCCCCTCTCGGGTTTCAGAGAGGCCAAAGAAATGGAGTGTTCGTGCCTTTGCTCCCTGAGACAGCATGTAGGGAAACTTCTTGCTTCTTTATCTTTAGAGCTGCTTACTCAGACTGAAACAACTCCAAACTGGTGATGAAAGAGAAAAGAATCTGTAAGAAAAGTCACAATTTCTTAGATAAATAAGGAATCTTGTCTAAGTGACGCAGAAGGCTGTGGCCCCTGCCTGATTAAGTAAATGGGAGAATTGACAGTAGGGGAACACGGGGAGCCCCCAAAGCTTGAAGGAAATAGAGAGTCATAGTGTCACACCAAGTCCTTGAGTCGTCTCAGAGTGACCTCTCTCACTGGTGGAAATGGAACCGCACCAGTGATCTCAGATACACCCATGAGGTATTGGAAGTTTATGCAATATCTTTATCCTCCTTAGGGAGAAAAGGCAACTGATACTGAAATCTTTCTATGAGTATAAAACATCGTTGATTAAAGGGAATAGGTTGATGTGTATCTTTTAGGGAAAATCTTTTTTATTTTGGTTTGATTTTGGTTTTTGGATCATATCCAATAGTGCTCAGGTCTTACTCCTGGCGCTGTACTCAGGAATCACTCCTGGTGGTGCTTGGGAAACAATATGGAGTGTCAGGATCAAACCCAGGTGGGTCCCATGCTGTAGTATTGCTCCAGCTCCATTTTTAAATAAAATCTTTCAGTCTGATGAAATAACGTGCCCTGGCAAGATTGCCTAGAGAGGTCACACTGCCCACTAATATTCCAGAGATGCGACGAGAACCCAGATACAAACACTTCACTCACAGCAACTGTCATCAGAGACAATGAACACCACACGGAATGATGAGAATGACAAAAGTGAATGTCATCACCTGGTGGGTCTAGCTCTCTCTGTTGGAAAAGCAGAGAGAGAAAGAGAGAGGAGGAGGGGTGGGCAGGAAGGAGGGAGAGAGGGAGGAGAATGAATGGATGAAAATCTAGGGTATTTCCAAAGGAGAACCCCGAGGTGTTGGAATGAGGGGCCTGCCTCATCCTTGAAGAGAAAAATCCCCCAGGCCGCAGGGTGCTGCAGCTAAGGCCGCTGACCTTCCTGCGCACCCATGGGCCGCCATCCTGCCTGGCCACGCTCTTTCCTACCAGAGACATGTTTCTTTCCACTCAATCAGCTGGGCGTTTGGCTTACTTTGACCGAGCTTATCCAGCACACCTTGGTTGTCTTTATTAGTCTTCTAGGACAGACATAGTCAACGCAGTGTGCGTGTGTGTGCGCGTGCACGAGTGTATGCATGCATGCACGAACATGCTAGCTGCCCAAAGTCAAGGTGTTGGCAGGGCTGGTTTTAGTCAGCATCTCCTTGATTTGTGGGTGATGGCTCCTCTCTGCTTCCCCACATGCTCTTTCCTCTGGGAATCCTGTTCCCTCTTCTCTAGACTCTGGCTCATCCAGATGTTCTCAATCCATACGCTTGGTTTTCATTTGTTTTTTGTTTTTTCCCTTTGGAGGGGGGGAGTCACAACTGGCCACAACTGGCAGAACTCAGGGTTTTGGGCCACACCTGGCAATGCACAGGGGTTCCTCCTGGCTCATACACTCAGGAATTACTCTTGGCGATGCTCAGGGGACCATATGAGATGCTGGGAATTGAACCCGGGTCAGCCGCGTGAAAGGCAAATGCCCTCCCCGCTGTGCTATTGCTCCAGCCTCACTGGCCTGTATTTTCCGACCCAGGACATATCCATGTACACCTCGTTTTACTTTAATGACCTCTTGTTTGTTTGTTTTGTTTTGGGGCCATACCCAGAACTTACTCCTGGCTCTGCTCTCAGGGATCACTTCCGGTGGGCTTGAGGGTCCATGTATGGTATAGAGTGTTGAACCCAGGTCAACCGCCTACAAGGCAAGCACTCCACCCACACGGGCCCCCTAAATCATCTGTTTTAAGGCTATCCTTCCGCATACAGTCCCGTTCCATCGCTCTCGGGACAGAACTACACCAGAAGTGACTGCCAATCAAACCTAAGTTATATCTTCTGAATGCAAAAAGACGGAACATGGGCAACGAGCTGGTGGGAGGCCATGAGGGCGCTGGTAGCAAATCCCTTTTACACAGAGCTCCAGGGTAACTGCAAACACAAACCGACACTTTTCACTTCTTCTGGCTTTCAAAGATGCCCATAAAGAGAGAAAATGGAAAAATCCATCCTTGGAAGTGAGCAAGGGGGCCAGGTCAGAGCATGTGTCTTCCCCGAATTGTGCCAGTCCCATTCGTTCACTGTTCACTGGGTCACTCATGGTGTGGCTCTGTACTTGTCTGTGGTTTCCCACTCATTCTCTGGTGATGACTGTCACGTTCCCTGTGAGAAGTACAGAGAAAACCGAATCCTCAGCAGTCATCTTTATTTGCCATTACGTCAGCCTCTTAGAAAGAAATGAATGACACTTGCCAAGGCCCATTACAACTAAGTGGTGGCGAAACTGGCAGCTGATTGCAAGGTGGGAAGCGTTTCAGCCATCTGCTGGGTGATAAGGGAGCACGCTTATTTGAAATGGGGGGAAAAAATCTTCCTTCGACCATAGTCCTTGCTGTCGTTTCTCACTTGGTTGAGGAAGGAATTGAAAGAACACTTGGAACTTGTCAAACACGGAAGGGGTAGGGACCTTATTCTTTCTGTGGGGCTGACAAAGCGGTAGGAAGACATAGCATCTGTCTGCAGGTTCCTCCCCTCTCCCCCCAAATTATGAAGCAAAATAGTCGCTCCCCTTCACGGCACGTCTGCTTCAGCTTTTCAGTACACTGGAGGCAGGTGTCCACAAGAACAGGGAATCAGGAAATTGTGATATTGTTGGGGAAATCTGCACTCCAGTGTTAAAAAGAGAGCCCACCGGGCTAAATTCTTTGCTTTGGTAAGGTGTAAAGTGCAAAGCAGGATGAGTGAGTGGTGTTTGTGGGGGTGTGAATCTGTGTGAGTGTGTCCACCGGTCACAGGCAGTGAAGAAAGGGATTCTAAGGTCAGAGAGACTGTATAGTGGGTAGTTCACTGGCTTTGCACAAGCTGACCTAGGTTTAATTCCGAGCACCACACAGGGCCCCCTAATCAACACCAGGAGTGACCCCTGAGCACTTTCAGGAGTAAGCCCTGAACTCCACTGATGTGGCCCAAAAACGGAAAGAAATAACAACAACAAAACCAAGAAAGAAAGAGTGGGATTTGGTTTCTCCTGGAATTCACCAAAAATTAATCAGCAGACCAAGGAAGGGGGCGCTTTTTAGGAAGATGATCTTTCTGTACAGGAACTTTTATTTAAAACCTTTTCTTCCTCTGCATACAATAGAGAAAAGAAAAGAGGGGGGAAAGGAGGAATAATTCTGAGCATTGAAATCATTTTTCCAGTAGTCCCTTACTGTTAAAATTATAGCAATCATGATATTTCTTTTTACACAAATAATCAAGGCACTCCCCCAGCCAACACCCTGGAAGATAACTCAGGAATTTTTGTCTGCAACCAAGCTCTCTGTTTCATTTTATTTAATTAATTAATTAATTTGTTTTTGGGTTTGGGGCCACACCCAGCGATGCTCAGGGGTTACTCCTGGCTCTGCACTCAGGAATTACTCCTGGGCCTGCTTGGAGGGACCCTATGGAATCACGGCTGTAGGCTAGGCAAGCAACCACCCGCTATACTATCTCTCCACCCCCTCATTTATTTTTCTTCTTTAAACTGTGCCTGCCAGGGACTGGAGAGATGATACAGTGTTTAGGGCGCTTGTCTTGCACCCTGGGTTCTAACTCCCGCATCCCACGTGGCCCTCTAGCAGTGCCAGGAGTGATGCCTGAGCGTAGAGGCAAGTGTAACACCTGAACTTTGCCGGTTGCCCAAAGTCAAAAAATAAAATAAAATGAAAGATGCCTGCCATAGCAGTGGATACCCCTCGGGCGCTTCACCCTCTTACTAGGGGTACGCAGTGTGGAAAAATACCGCCCTCTGCTGGACGAGATTTTTATAAACCCCTAAGAAGCTTCCAGAGGAGCAATTAGCTGCAGGACTTTTGCTGCCTCAGGAAAGAATGAGAAAAGTAGGGTGGGAAGCTAAAACATGCCAAGTGCCAATATCCCCTCCAAGCCCCTGAAACAATTCAGCAGCCAGGTGTAACTGCAGGCGTGTGTTGGGTCTTGCCTTGAAAGAAGGAATTTCCAGGGCCCTAGAGATAGTGCGGCGGTAGGGCACTTGTTTTGCACGCGGTCAGCACAGGTTTTGACTCTTGGTGCCCCAAACAGTCTCCTGAGCATCACCATGAGTGGTCCCTAAGCGCAGAGCAGAGAGAATAACTCTGAGCACAGCCACGTGTGTCCACTTCGCCACCCCTCCCCCCCCAAGAAGAAAAAACCCTAAAAGAACAAAAACAAACAATTAAAAAAACATGTATATATTTCCAGGAGAGCACTGGTTTCTTTCTTTCTATTCTCTAAAAAAGGGGGAGGGAGGGCAAATAAGTTTAGAAACTTTTGTGGATGTTTCACCTATTTTTGTCTTCTTCAAACAGGAACTTTTGGGCAGGAGAGATAATACAGCGGGTAGGGTTCTTGCCTTGCTCACAGCAGACCCGGGTTAGGTCTCTGGTATCCGATATGGTCTTCAGGGCCCTGCCAGGAGTGATCCCTGAGTGCAGAGGCAAGAGAAGGTCCTGAACACCACTGGGAGTAGAACAAACGACAACAACAAAATGTAAATAAGCAGGAACTAGGGGCTGGAGCAACAGTACAGCAGGTAGGGCGTTTGCCTTGCATGCAGCCAACCCAGGTTCGATTCCCAGCATCCCATATGCTCCCCTGAACACTGCCAGGGGTGATTCCTGAGTGCAGAGCCAGGAGTAACCCCTGTGCATCGCTAGGTGTGACCCAAAAAGAAAAAAGAAAGCAGGAACTCTTTGGGACTCTAATTTGGAAGATGAGGACTTGAGAACAGAACTAAATGGTAAAATGGGAGTTGAAATTTTGGTCTCCCTCTGGTCTATCAGAAAGATCACGATCACGATCACGACCATCCTGTTATTCATCGATTGCCTCGATCAGGCCCCAGTAATGTCTCCTTCGTCCTAGCCCTGAGATTTTTTAAAAAGTGCCATATTCAAGACTCTTTCAGGGTTAGGAGAATGAGACCCATCATTGTTACTGGTATTTGGCATATTGGGAACGCCACGGGGAGTTTGCCAGACTCTGCCGTGTGGGCAGGTTGTATTCAGTAGCCTGCCAGTTTGTCCAAAGTAGGAATGAGATATTAAGATGTTGCGCGGCCGCGAATGCAGCCGTGCGCTTCCGGGAGCTGGGTTTTATAGTCTCTGAGTCTTGGCCGCTGATGGGATTACACGGCGCCAGGGGGCCAGTTGGTGGGTGTGACCCCCGCCTACTGGAATTTGGAGGATCTGGGTGGAGGATGCTCAGCCCCGATCCGATTAGGCTTGGAGATCTCAGCCCCAGGACCCGCATGCCTTTGTTCCTCTGCTGGTACCTTCATGTGTGCAGAGAGTGGTCTCAGCATGGTGGTGGCTGGTTCTGGAGGTCTTCTGCTGCCGGACCCCTGGTCGGGTCGGGGAGGGAAACTCAACCCGCTCCCCTCCAAGGGGCCCCGGTGAGGACAGCCAGGCGCATCAGAAAGATCATCATCATTATCTTCCTCAGGAGAAGAAAGTACTATTTTTATTATGGTTTTGGGGTCACACCCAGTGGTACTCAGGGGTTACTCTTGGCTTTGCACTAAGGAATCACTCCTGGGGGTGCAGGAGATGGAACTTGGGTGAGCCATGTGCAAGGCAAGCACCCTACCCACTTTCTGGCCCTTAAAGCACCTTTTCAGTTCCATTGCCCTTGTTGTCGTGAGGACTGGGGGTTGCACACTTGACTGCAGGGTGTCAGAGATCACACTCTGTTGTGGTGCCAGGGAACCTTGGCATGTGGCACAGTGATGTGGATTGGGGTTGAACTGGCTGTCCTGTGCCACTGAGCTATCCTGGGCCTTAAACCTTAAACGAAGACCTGAGCCTCTAAGTTTTGTCGGTCAGTAGTTTGACCTCAGGAGTGAGGCAAATGCCCTCACACCAGCGGCCTTTCCTTTAGTGGCGGGAGGGCCAGGGAGTCTGGCTAAACCATAGAACCCAGGCTCAGTTTATACAAAGGCCTGGGTCTGATCTCCAGCACCGTGAAAAGGAGGGAAAGGGTGTCAGTTCCTCTCAGCATTCTGATTCCTATCTATGGAATGGAGCGATAGCACAGTGGGTAGGGCACTTGCCTTGCACATAGCCAGCCCGGGTTCAATTCCTCCACCCCTCTTGGAGAGCCCTGCAAGCTACCGAGAGTATCCCGCCTGCATGGCAGAGCCTGGCAAACTCCCCATGGCGTATTCGAGATGCCAAAAACAGTAACAACAAGTCTTACTTCGTGTTCCTGGAGCGAGCACACCCCATTGGGCTAACTAGCATGCGACAGGGATGAATGGAGACGTTATTTGGTGCTCGCTCAAGCAAATCGATGAACAATGAGACGACAGTGCTACAGTGCTACTTACGAAATAACCTTGATATCCAAGATACATATTTTGTAAAGGTAAGGTAAAGGTAAAGGCCCTCCCGTTGATCGTCGATTTGCTCGAGCGGGCCCAGTAACGTCTCCATTGGAGACTTTGTTGTTACTGTGTCTGGCATATCGAATACTCTTGGTAGCTTGCCGGGCTCTCCGAGAAGGGCGGAGGAATCGAACTCGGGTCGGCCATGTTGGCCGCTTGTAAGGCGAACGCCCTACCGCTGTGCTATCACTCCAGCCGGGGTGACAAATTTTGCTCCCTTACAAATCCCTCATGACTTATTCGAGTATTTTTTTAAATTGTTTTGTTTAGTTATTTTCTATTTCTCTATTTTAAATCCTCAGGTGAACAGTTCTATGTATTTTTTTTTCATAAATTTTAGTGGTTGTAGTTCTCTATAGAGAGATATATACAATGCATGTGTATCTGTGTATGATACATGTCATGGATGTTATATAATGATTCATATAACATGCTGTAATTAATTGGCAAGATTGTTCATGTATCGCAGTCACAAATCACACTCTGCTAGTCCGCACGCGTGTTCTTGCCGTGTTTGCATGCCAGCCTGCAGTGTGCACCTCTTTTAGTTGCAGTGCTCAGTGGGGGTCACTCACTCTAGTGTGGTGTTTGCACCCAGATGACTGAGCACCAGGCAAGGCACGCTGTGTTGTAGCTCTGGGGATCACGAATGGCAGAACCCAGGACACACTTGGAGCATGTGAGTGGAACTCGGGTTCAAACTCGCGACCTTTTGCTTCTAAGGCCAGGGCTTTTGCCACTGAGCTATGCATCATAATAGCAACTGATAAAGGCAGGTTTTAGAATTTTCTTGACCACTTTCTGGCTGATTGTGGTTGGTGGACGTTTAATTTTCCAATCTTTCGCTGTCACTGAAAAGGCTTCAGTGACTTTCAGAGTCATTGAACAGTTCTTTCCATTCCAATCTGTCGAGGACAACAATATTTTCCAGCCCCTTCTCCTGCCTCTCCTGGTTGTTGTTAGCCTCCCTGGTGTCAATAAAGTATATATTTGGGAGGAAAAGGACTTTTTTTTTATAAGGATGAGATGTTTCTCACTCCCAGGCTGCCATTGTTGTGAAGCCAAAGAATGGAGAAACGCTTTCATCAACTCCTTGTAGAAGCTCTTGACTCCAAAGCAGGAGTTTCATTCCTGTCCCTTGGAATGAAATTCAAAGAAACTGACAGACTGGACAGTTCATACCTGTCCTTGCTTCTGAACAGGGAAATCTTGTTCCTTTGAAGCCCCTGACTCAGGATGAGTCTAGAGAAAGAGTGATGACCTACCCACATTTTTTTCTTTTTTTGTTTGTACGCCATACCCGGCAATGTTGAAGGATCACTCCTGGCGGGGCTCAGAGGACTCTCTGGGGTGCCAGGGATCAAACAGTGCCTTACCTGCTGTACTATTGCTCTGCCCTTACTTCCCTTTTCTGAGAATGCCATTTGGCCCTAAGAACCAGAGCTGAAGCTACAGTAGAGCGGCTAAGGCACTTGCCTTGCATGCAACCAACCCGGGTTCCATCCCTGGCACCCCTCTAGTCCCCCAGCACTGCTGGGAGTGGTTCCTGGGCACAGAGGCAGGAGTCAACTATGAGTGCTGCCAGGTGTGACCCCCAAAGGAAAACAAACTAACAAAGAAAAAAAGAAAACCCCAAGGGCTCTGTCATGGTTTAAGTCAACCAGCATCAACCATAAACTTCACGAACAAGACTCACCTCGATAACAAGAGGCAGGCTGAGGAGAGACGAGACCCATTAGAGTCCTGGGGCCTCTGCTTTTCATCAGCCAGGCCTGTTTTCCTTTGCATTAAGTGGAGAGGGAAGGACAGGAATAGCGACAACAGGACCCCGTGTTACCCATGTGCCTGGCGCTGTCCCGGTCTTTACTCTCGCCCATTACTCTTTGTGCTAACTTCTGAGAACGAGAGGCCACCAGTGCCTGTCGCGGGGGAGTGGGGGAGTTCCAGTTTCATAACTACCCAGCCACACTGTTGGGATTTCTCTCCGGTGGCTGATTGTAAAACCCATTCTGGCCCCAAACTCTGCTGTTCCACAGGGCTATTGGAAGGACCAACTAGCCATATGAAAGGTTGGTGCCAAGTGGCTGGCCATGGCCTATTAGTGAGCATGAAACCTACTATCAACAACATGGACACGGAGAGTATCATGCTACGTGATATGAGTCAGAAAGAGAGGGACAGACATAGACTAACTGCACTCATTTGTGGAATATAAAGTAGTCTACTATGAGACTAACACCTAAGTACAGTAGAGACAAGGGCCAGGAGGATCACTCCACAATTTGGAAGCTGGCCCCACCTGGAAAAGGCAGTTGGGATGGAGAAGGAACCACTAAGTAAATGATGGTTGGAGGGATCACTCGGGATGGGAGATGTGTGCTGAAAGTAGACCAAGGTCATCACCAAACATGATGACTTTTTAATATCTGTAATCCAAATTATAGTGCCCAAAATTAGAGAGAGAGAGTTAAAAAGGAAGGTGCCTGCCACAGAGGCAGGGGGTGGGCTGGGATGGGGGTGGCGGGAGGACATTGGGAACAATGGTGGTAGAGAATGGGCACTAGTGGAGGGATGGGTGCTCGATTATTCTATGACTGAAATGTAGTCATGAAAGTTTGCAATTGTATCTCATGGTGATCCAATAATAATAATAATAACTCTACTATCCACACCATTCCTTCGACCAAATCTTGAGCCCACTTAATGAAAACAGTCTTCGGGAAAGGGTCATTTGAAACTGTGGAAGAGGCACTTAACTGCTACATGGGTTCCTTGTTTGGGCAGGTTATCCCATGCGGAAATCCAGGTTTCAACGGGTCCTCTGCAATCCCAAGAGTAGCTCTGCCAACTGCATCAGTGAAAAGGGACCCACGTTTAAGCTGCCTCCAGGTGAAGCCAACGGGATCCTCCCTGTGAGGGCCGACCTGACTTCGTAAGTGACTTGCTGTGATTGGAAAGGGGTGATGACATTGCTGGGCTCTGCTGAAATCTTGGCAGAGAGGTGTGAGAGTTTCTAGAATGCCTTTCTCCAGGCCCTTGCTTCAGAAGTTTGGCTTTCACTCCACAGTCTAAGTCAAACTATCTTTCGGCATCTGAGTTATGTCAAGACAGGTAATTCACCTTCAGTGTCGCTGGACCTTTTTGTGGGTGATAAAGACAACATTGAGTGCTTTCCATGAACAGATGTTGAAGATGAGTGAACACTGATCTATTTTGGTATACAATGACATTCACTGTGACTCTAGTCACTGAATGGATAAACACAGTATGGTAGAATCATGCACTGGAATATTAGTTGGCCCACAAAAGGGCTGAATACTAATGTATACTTCAAAGTGAATGAAGCCTTCACTGCATGGGATGACATCATTGCCATCCTTAAAGGCTGTGTATGAGGTTTGACTCTGACCTTGAGCATCCTTCACTAAGTCATGGGCACCAGTGTTCATTCACTGAAATCTAAAGTTTCGGACAAAGGAAGGATCAAAACAACTATTTCAGTTTCTTTCCCCAAATCTTTGCAGTCATCTCTCTGCTTGCATCTTTTTTTGCTTTGTTTTATGTTTTTAGGCCACACCTGGAAATGCTCAGGGCTTACTCCTGGCTCTGTGCTCAGGGATTATGCTGGGTGTTGAACCCATCTTGCTTCTGTCACTGAAGGTCTGTCTGCTTCTTTGCTGATCCTTGCCCTGTTTGTGTGTGTGTGTGTGTGTGTGTGTGTGAGAGAGAGAGAGAGCGAGAGATAGCGAGCATATAAGTGTGTTTGTATGCATATGTGTATGTGACTTTGAGTGTATATGTGACCATGGTGTGTGTGTGTGTGTGTGTGTGTGTACATATGAGTGTGTTTGTATGCATATGTGTGTGTGTGAGTGTGGGTGTATATGTGATTACGGTGTGTGTGTGTATGTGTGTGTGTTGGGGGGACCTGTTGTTCTGTGTGACTGCATTTCTTGGGCCATCAGCTCAGTGGCTGTTTGGCAGACGGGAGTCCCTGCAGGGAGGCTGAAGTGTGTGGAGGAAGGAGACCAGGTGTGTCTCCTTACTCCATCTTTGGGGATTCGATCTGTCATCTCATTCCTGCCACCAGATGCCCCCAGTCCCCGGGACAGTCCCAACTCCTTCCATTGTCCCTCCAACTCAGGAAGCAGGTGCTTATCTTGCTAGTGCTCATTTCTGGGTTTACTGAATAGGCCCTATGTTTGGGGGGACCTCCTGAGGGGTGCTTGTGGAACCCCTGGGTACCATTAGCAGTAATAGTTTGGTAGTGTGGCGTGACAATTCAGTGTTTGGTCACAATGATGCGAGGTTCTCAGGGCTGGCGGTGCTGGGGCCACCAGTCCCCCCCCAACCCCCAGTCACCAAGCGGGGTGCACGATTGAACCAAGGACCTGGGGCACATCACCGTGAGCTCCAGCCCTTTGAGCTGTCTTTCCAGCCCACTGTCCCCTTTGGTTCTCTGACATGTATAAACAATTCTCTGGGGGTTGAAGAGCTTCTGGATTTTATCCCAGCAGTCACCTGTTCGAACCCATCATCTTTTTTCCATGAGCAGTTGACCTTCTCCAGGGCCTCTCACCAGAACGTGAAAACCTTTGCTTGGTTGGTTGCGGCCTCTCTACAGGAAACCCCCCCACCCCCCGCCCAGGCCCCATTCTTCAGCTTCTCCCCGGCCCCTCTCCTCAGCCCGGCTGTTGTGCTTCTGTTTCCATCCACCACCGAGACCTTGTTAGGTTGTAACTGCTCCTGGGTGCCATAACGCCCAGTCTTACAGACCCTGCATGGCCACTGCACCATGGAGTGGAGCTTTTTAACTTGGTTGGTCTCTTAATTGCTCCTCTCCACTTGGCATAGATTAAACCAGCTCTCCTGCGTGTCATGCACGGACTTTAGCACCCAGCTATATCCCTATCCCTGAATTGCCTTAAAATTGTTGATCGCCCCTTCTTTGAAATTTTTCCCCCCATACCCACCTCCTCTTGCTACTTCCCAGACCATTCTTTCTCCTCTACTCAGTATATTCTGTGTCATTGATGCCCTGGGTCAACAAAATTCTGAATCTCTTCTAGCTGAATGCTTTCTTCAGGAGACCCTTTCCCTTGCTTTTAATACGTGTGTGTATGTGTGTGTGTGTGTGTGTGTGTGTGTGTGTGTGTGTGTGTGTGCATTTAACTAACAAAACCTGTGTTTACAGCTTCCATGTCTTCCTCTGACTTCACAATCGAAACTAGTTACTTGGTCACTGTTACACTGGACTCATTTCTCTGCACTGCGTTTTGCACCATCTAACACTTTTCTGGCTTATTTGTTCACTTTTTATTGTCTTTCTGATTACACGATGGGCTTTTTGAGCAGGAGTCTCATCTGTCTTCTGCCTAGCCCTACACTCAGCACAGGAATGGGATGTTCATTGAGTATTTGCTGAATGCATGCATGAGTGACAACCTTCATCTATGTATAGTCTTTGGTCATCGTTCAAAATAAATGATCTGTTGTCAGATTCCACTTAGGTCTTGGATCCTTGGCTGTGTGTTTGGCCACTGAGAGGTGGTCCCATAGCTGTCATCTGGACTCCCACCACACTTCTCAGTCAGACCCAGCCTGCCCTTTTAGTATGGCTCAGTGGAAATGAAAGCAGGGTGATTTTTAGATGTATTTTTGGAAGGAAATTGAATATTTATATGCTGGCAAGTATAATGCTTCACTTGTTATAAAAAAATTCCTGAAGAATGAGTTTTGTGAAAACCCTAAAATTATTAGTGGGAGAAACAGAAAAATGGGTCTTTTGTGTCCCCAACAAATGACCCTTGTAGTATATTCCAAATGAAGAATTACTATTGTTGTGAGAAGAAAATCAGGGGCTGGAGATATGTATAGTGAGTTGGGTTAAACACTGACCTTGTATGCGGCTGACTCTGGTTTGATTCAAGTACCTTATATGATTCCCCCCCAGCACCTCCGGAAGTGATCCTTGAGTATAAAGCCAGGAGTAAACCCTTACATAACCCCCAGGCATGGCCACCAAACAAACAAACAAGGGGGGGGGGCGTAAGAAGGGAGAAAGCAAGAGATAGTGAGCACTGTTTAGAGAGAATAAGCATTGTTTGCAAAGGAATGAGTTCTGTTTGGGCAGGTGTGAAATTGACCAATACCATACGCTAGATACAGGAATTGCAGGAAAACACAGGGGAATGGTCTGGCCAGCTTTTTGTCTGACAGCTTTGAGCATTTGGGAAACTTTCCATCTGAACAGCTGACTATCTGTAATTGTTTTCCTATCTTTTAAAAAAAAAAGGTATTACAGTTCTCTTCTCTCTGGTTTTTGTCCTTTCTCTGTCATGCTTCAGAAGGATGAGACTCCAGCACATGAATGATGTCTTCCCTATTTCTGAGGACTTTTCTGGCTCCGGTTCTGGCTCTGGCTCTGGTTCCGGCGATAACTCTGACAGGGCCTTCCTGGGTGATATTGAAGATGAATTCCACCTGGTAAATGAAAATGGGGCTTCCAATGACAACTTCCGGTTGAAGAGGAATCTGCCTTATGGGGAAGGTGATTTGGATCAAAATGCACCAGAAGAGAATTTTATTATCTGAAGAAAAAAGAGGACTTTCCTCACGTTGACACCAGACAACTTATTGAGTCTATTTTGTGTACCATGGTTAAATGATCAATTCTGGGCCGAAAATTTTTTATAGAATTAAAATATATCTGAAAAAGAAGCCTAAGTTATAGTACTTTCTCTCCCCTCTCCCCTTCATGAAATTCTTATAAGTTTTCTTTTCCCAGCCTAGTGTCCAACACAAACATGCATTTTCTTTGTATCAATGTCAGTAAAAGAAATAATATAAATTAACAAGTCACCCATGTCTCTATAGTCACATTATGGAACAAATCAGCCTGCTTGTAAAACTTCAGTTGGAAAAAAAATGGACAGGTAACAGTTTAACAACTAAACTTTTGGGCACCTGACACAGACTGTAAATTACAGGTCGGCGCCATCTCTTAGGTGAGACACGCAGTGAATTTATAGAGTGGGTATTCGACATGTTTCAGAGAGAAGCGTATTTTCCTCGATGTGTTTGTAGAGCTAAGGGACATCATAGAAGTAAGATCCCCGTCACAATGTGAAACTTCACCAAACTGAAGCCTGGATGCAGTTTCAAACCCTCCTACTGCTTTGCCTTTACCCCTGATGTCTGTATATTTTCAAATATTACCCTCTTAAAGCAGAAATATAATCAAAAGTTTAAGTGTGTGAGATCTCTTATTTCAAAACTCAGGAACGAACTGCTGTTGTTTAGATGTTTCTAGAGATCTTATCAACAAACTATCTGTAAAATTATTTTAAAGTGAGAACAGGTTTTGTAACTAGAATAAAAAATTAACTAGCGGGGGGGGGGGAGGGGAGGCAGCTTAGATAGAAAAGAAACCACCAAGTCAAAGATGCTTGAGGACCTGCTCAGGATGGGAGATGTGTGCTGAAAGTAGACTATAGACCAAACATTATTGCCTCTCAATGCCTCTTTTGCAAACCTCAGCACCCAAAAGGAGAGAGAGAACAAAAGGGAATGCCCTGCCACAGAGGCGGGATGGGATGGGGGGATGGGGGGTGGTAGGGATACTGGGATCATTGGTGGTGGAGAATGGGCACTGGTGGAGGGATGGGTACTCGATCATTGCATAACTGAAACGTAAGCACTGAAAGTTAGTAAGTCTGTAACTGTACCTCACGGTGATACATTACAAAATTAGAAAATAAAATAAAAAAATAACTAGCAAATAAAGAAAACAATTAGGTGGGGGCCAGAGGGTTACGTGGGTACTGTCAGAGCTCTTCTTGGAGGCAAGTCCCCTGGAAACCCTATCAGTACACCTTTGCTAACAGGGTGTTGTCCTGCAACATCCAAATTTCCTCCTCAGGATGGAGAACTTTTCCAAGCTCATCTCTGCTGAAGACAGAGACACAGCTGGTCTGAGGCCACACTTCCTTCAAGCCACATCCAATGACAAACGTTGAGGACAAAATGTTCTGGGGCAACTCAGAGCTATCACAGATCAGGAACTCTACTGGGGTCATCTGAGGCAGTGCTGGACTTTTTGGAAGGGGGCACACCCAACGGTGCTCATGGCTTACTCCTGGTTATGCTCAGGATCACTCCTGGAGGCACTCAGGAAACAACATGGGGTGCTGGGGACTAAACCCGGGTGGCCCTGAGCAAGGCAAGCACCCTACCCACTGTACTAGGTCTGGGCTTGTTGTTCCTTGCCAGCAGCTCAGTCTGTTACCTTCACCCACATCTATTCTGAGAGTCCTCCCTCGAACTTTCTCTTTTTGGGGGGGAAGGGGCCCACCCCCAGCTCTGCTCAGAACTTATTCTGGCTTGGTGCTCAAAGATCACTCCTGGCTGGGATTGGGGACCCTATGGGGTGTCTGCTGGGGATCAAACCTGGGTCAGTCACATACACAGCAAATGCACTACCCGCTGTGCTATTGCTCTAACCCTATCCCTTGACTTTTCTGCAATAGTTTTTTCACCTCTGAGATTGCTCTATGGAGAATCCAGCCTGTGACTGGTGCCCCCAGGTCATGTAGAAGGCAAATGCGGAGGCTGGTAGAATCATCAGACCTACTGTCCAGCTACTCCTGGAGGCCCCATTCTGGTTCAAAGGTGGAGCACAGGCACACACCACATGCGATCTCTTGAGGGATGACTCCTGAGCAAAGAGTCTAGAGTGACCCAAAAGACACAAAAATCGGAAAGGGAGATGTATGCTGAGAGTCGACTATAGACCAAACACGATGGCCACTTAATACCTGCATCGCAGACCACAACACCCTAAAGGAAAGAGAGAGTAAAAGGGGAACGCACCTGCAATAGAGGCGGGGCGGGGGATGGGGCGGGGGTGGTGGGAGGAATACTAGGAATATTGCTGGTGGAAAATGGGCTCTGATGGAGGGATGATCATTACATCATTGTATGACTGAAATGGAAAGCACGGAAGAAGTTTGTAAGTCTGTAACTGTGTCTCACGGTGATTCATTAAAAAAGACAAAACAAAAAAAGCACACACACACACACACACACACAAAGAGAAGCTCCCTTCTGGTATCAAAGGGCAGGGAAATATAAAGAGCATACCTTGACTACCAGATTATAACCACTGCAGAGTCAGAGTTATTTTGTCACATAAGCCCTCACTGGCAATAGCTGATTTCCTGTCTGATGGGGCCAAAAGTCAAATATGCTAGCAACACAGGCACCGAGCCACTGATGTGACTTCGTCTCTCAAGAAGTGGGGGAAAGCTGACTATACAGTGTTTGAGTGTGTGATGGGGGAGGCTGTGGGTGTGTGGGTGTGGGTGCTGACTGGGGAGTAGGCGAGTAACAGAGCATTTGTCTTGCGTGCTTGTAACTCTGGGTCTCATGCCTGGAGACTGAAACAACAGAACGCAAGCAGAGTTCAAGAATGCTGAACTGTCAGCCTGGCTGAGTCTCTGATGCAAGGTCAGGGCAATGGCGCCTGAGAGATGTGGCTGTGTGGTTGATATATTCACATCTTGGATCCCCTCAGCCCTTTAAGCCCTCTCAAGCAATTGAAGAGGCCCACTTCTCGGAAGTAGCGCTTTCCTCCTGCGGGTAGATGACTAAGAGGCCAGTGACCTTCAAGACCATCTGCAGTTTCCTCCCTCAAGGTCTGTCCCCACCTCCCAGCCCCCCAGATCAATAGCCAAAGTGACCATAGAAACCCACAGGGAAGTACTGGGCTACTACGGAGCAGAAAAGGTAATAAATAATGTCCACTAACAGTTCCTGAGTGACTCTAAGACATGAGAAGAGAAAGATGGCCCCTCCGGGGGGTGAAGCAGACGTGGAGAGCGCCATAGAGGGAGTGGAAGGGGTCCAGGTGGACAAGCATGAGAGAATGAACAGAGTTGGCAAGCCTCAGAAACCCACCAGCTGGCTTTGGGACTGGCTTTGCATGCAGTAAATCATGGATAAGGTACTGGCTTTGCATATAATCGATCATAGTTCCAATCCTGGCACTGCATACAGAATTCAGGGGATCATATGTGGTGCTGGGGATCGAACCTGGGTCAGCCATGAGCAAAGCAAGGGCCCTCCTCTGTACTCTCTCTCAGCCCCCAAAGTGTGAACATCTTTAAAGCAAATTACAGCCAAGGCCAGGGAAAACAGGCTGGGAGGACTGCCACAAGTGTGTGTGGTTGGAGGGTCGAGAAGATAGAGAAGGGACCAGTGGACAATAATAGCGGGGAACGATCATGCTGGACAAAAACTGAGTGTTAGAAGTAGGTAAAAGGATATACACGATAACCTTCCAGTATCTGTACTGCAAACCGCAATGCCCAAAAGGAGAGACAGACAGACAGAGAGACAGAAACAGAGAGACAGAGAGAGACAGAGACACAGAGACAGAGACAGAGAGCCTGCCATATTGGCAGGCTGGCGGGGGGAATGATGGGAGGGAAACTGGGGACACTGGTGCTGGGAAATGTCCACCGGTGGAGGCATGGGTGGGTGCTGGAACACTGTATGACTGAAACCTAATCGTGAACAGCTCTATCTCACAGCGAATCAATAAAAAAATCTTTAAAAAAATAAGAGGACTTACAACAATTTTTTTAAATAAAGCAACTAACAATATCCAGCAGAGAGTACCAGCCCCAGAGTAGGCACTAACTAAGCAGTGGACTTAGGCCAGCCCATTTCTCTCAAGGGACATGCTAATACCGTCATAATGAGCACATGATGGAGGAGTCACAGTAGCTAAGGGAGAGTCTACATGAGACAAAAATGACAAAAGTTGATTTCCTGATTGATGGGGCCAAAAGCCAAATATGCTAGCAACTAAGACACCGAGCCACGGAAGCAACTTCATCTCTCGAGATGTGGGAGCAAGCTGACTGTATGGTAGGCTGTTTCTGCTCTGGAGAACAGAGGTTTGTTCTGTTGGGGATAGGTATTTATTCTAGGTATAGACTTGGCTTTCCTCCCCACAGGGAATCCGGCAATATCTATGTTTAAGGACTTACTGAATGTTTAATATAACACTCTTTTTTTGTCTGTGTTTTGGGGCACACCTGGTGGTGCTCAGAGTATTCCCTCAAAGCTCAGGTATCGCTCCTAGTGGGCTCAGGGATGCCAGGGTTTGTACCCAGGCCAGCTATGTGCAAGTGACCTTGCCGCTGTACTACCTCTCTGGTTCACTAACACTCGCTTCCCGCACCCCCACCCCCATATTGTTGCACCAGTCCCAAGGCCTCACTTTCCAATAAAGTGGCTTCGCAGCGCACTGGCTGTGGGAATGCCCTGCTGCTGTCTCACCTCACACTGCTGAGTTGCTGCCCTCATGAGAGAGTGATGGGAAGCATGTGTGCATAGCTGAGAAATCAGCTTAGCTAGGAAATACTGGGGCAGGTATGCCAACCTCCAGGATGCAATACATGTGCTTGATCTTTAACTTTTATATTGTGTGGTATCTCTTCATACGTAGAACAGCCAGGAGTGATCCCTGAGCACCGTGACAGTGGTGCAACTGTCTCCAATTATACCTTTTTTTTTTTTTGCTTTTTGGGTCACACCTGGGAATGCACAGGGGTTACTCCTGGCTCTGCACTCAGGAATCACTCCTGGTGGTGCTCAGGGGACCATATGGGATGCTGGGAATCAAACCCGGGTGCAAGGCAAACTGCTGTGCTATCACTCCAACCCCCCCAATTATACTTTGAGCTTTCCATTAATCTATGATTATTTAACAGAAATATTAAGTTTTTATGCCAGTAAGGCATAAAAAACTACCCTAAGTCATGTTGGTTTTTTTTTTAAATTTGTCCCTATTGGGGCTGAAGTGATAGTATAGTGGACCTTGCCTTGCAGGACCTTGCCTTGCAAGCAGCCAACCTGGGTTCAATCCCCAGCATCCATATGATCCCCCGAGCCTGCCAGGAGTAATCTTTACCACAGAGCCTGGGGCCACATCTGTCAATGCTCGGGGGTTTACTCCTGGCTCTGCACTCAGGAATCACTCCTGGAAGTGCTTCAAGGACTATAGAGGATGCCAGGGATTGAACCACGGTCGGCAGTGTGCAAGGCAGGCACCCTACCTACTATACTGTCTCTCCAGTCTCACATAAATTTGCCAAATTTATGTAAGGAGGACAAGGCCATGAATTGCGTGAACTCTGGGGGTCAGAGTCACCTAAGCTCAAGGCTCTGTCACGTATTCATGAGATGGCTTTGGACTCAGATGAATCCCTTTGCTGCTCAACACCTCAGTTTTCTCTCCTTGAATAGTGAAGATTAAATAAATTAAATGTTTATAAGAAATAGCCTTGTTCCTGACGCTCCATTCGCTCTCAACAGAACCACCATCTCCGAATGCAACAGTTATATATACACAGGTCGAGAAATCAACATGATGAATGACCTGGCACCTGAGTTGCGCAGGAGGAAGAGAGCGGCTTGGAATGCCTTCAAGAGCATTGAAGAAATAACTAAAAGGACAAAGAACCTCCAGCTATGAGCACATCTCTTTGATTCCACTATTCTTCCTGCATTAACATATGCCTCAGAGACCTGGACCCTATGAAAACAGGATGAGAACACTATTCGGGTCTCTCAAAGAGGAATCGAAAGAGCTATGCTTGGAATATCACGATTCACTCAAATGAGAGATAGAATCCGGAGTTCTGATCTTCATCAATGCTCAAGAATCAGGGACGCTGTCTCATTTGCCAAGACATCAAAATCAGATGGGCTGGACACGTAATGAGGTTTACAGACAACCGCTGGACTAGAGCCATTACTGATTGGATTCCATGGGACATCAAAAGATCACGTGGACGCCCACCTACAAGATGGTCAGACTTCTTCGTCAAGACCCTGAATGATCGGTTTGAGGCTCTGCATGTTCCTAGAACGAACAGATGCCATTGGGCTACGCTAGCACGCAACAGGGATGAATGGAGATGTTACTGGCACCCGCTCGAGTAATTCGATGAATAACGGGGGATCAAGTGATCAAGTGATATATACATATATACACACATATATAGTGCATAGGTAAACTGAAATAGTGTCATTGAGCTAGGGATCAATAAACAAAAGTACTGTTTTATATTATAGATTAACAATGTGCCTATGAAAATTGAGTGAGATAATTCATAAAGAATAATTACTCAGTGCCTGGGACATACTGAGGCCCTTTAAAAACCATAAAAGTATGCTATAGCTATTTTGTAAAATTATTTTAAAGATTACGTCCATCTATACCAAACAGACACTCTACTAAGTGCTAGAGATACAGCAGAAAGGTAAGACACACCAGATGGTCTTTGTCTTTGAGTTCAGAGACTAACAAGGATTGAAAAGAGTGAATATAGTGCGTTAGACTTGCCTGGCAAAAAAGAAGATTATAGATGGGATACTCTTTGGTACACTGGGAGAAATAGCATGTGGTCCACATAGGTTCTTTCAAATTCTCATTCTTTGGAGCTGGAGCGATAGTACAGCGGGAAGGGCACTTGCTTGGCATGCGACTGACCAGGGTTTAATCCTCAGCACCCCATGAGGTCTCCAAACCTGCCAGGAGTGATTCCTGAGCACAGAGCCAGAAGTAATCCCTGAGCAACACCATATGTGACTAAGAAAATAAAAACAACAAACCACCTCATTCTTTTACCTTTTGGCTTCTATTTGTAAATGAATCGTTTATAATAATTATACAGAATTTGCCAGAGGGAGAGGAGTTGGGGATTCTTCTCATTTGTATTTTTGTGAAGTTTTCTAATCAACAGTCCCTTTTTCCTATATTCTCAGTCCTACCAGAGACTGAGACACAAGGAGAAAACAGCTGACACTACGACAGTGTAGTTGGCGGAAGATAACTGGAATACATCTTGAATTATAGATTTCCCCCCATTCCATAATCATGATAGACATAACTCTAGACTAGCAAAGAGAAGGGAGTGATTGATTCTGCAGAAGCCTCCTCTTTCCATTCTCTCAGCATATAGACTCTTTGATCGTTCAAGCCACTACTTAAAATATTAATACCATTGATCTTTCAGAAATCTATTAGCTGCTTGTGTTAATACTAATGCAGGCTTGCTCATTTTGCTGTGATCGACATTTTGGACAGGATATCTCCTCTGAGGTGAAGGTCTGTCCTGTGCATGAAGGTCATTTAGCAGCATTTCTGATCTCCGCTCACTAGATTTCCAACAACTTCCCTAGACTTCACAATCAAACCTGACCCCATATATCTGTGGGGGAGGACTAGATAGATAATACAGAGAATAGGGCATTTACCTTGTATAAAGTCAACCTGAGTACAATCTCCGGCACCCCATACGGTCTCCCAAACACCAACAGAAGTGATTCCTGGGCACAGAGCCAAGAGTAAGACCTGTGCACCTCTGGGTGTGCCCCCAAAACTAAACAAAAAAGCAAACAGCATTGCTGCATATGGTTCGCCCAAGCACACCACTAGGAGTGATCCCTGAGCACAGAGTCAGGAATAAGCTCTGGGCACCAGCGGGTACAATCCCCAAACCAAAACCAACACCCCCACAAAAAATGTTATTTTATAATTATACAAGAAGATGCTAAATATCCCACGTAAACATAACGTAGGATTCATCCACAGATCACCATTTTCACCAAAATGTTTGCTTTGTAAACTTTGTTTAGAATTTTTGCAATTAAGTTTCTGAAGAATCCTGGCATGTGATTTTCTTTCTTAATATGTTCTTGTCATCTTTTGTGTATGTGTGTGTGTGAGGGGAGACACACTCAGCAGTACTTAGAAGTTATTCCCAGTTTGGTGCTCAGGAAGTTACTCCCATCAGGAACCAAAACATGCTTTCACCTGCTCCTTTAGCTATATTCACAAGCCCTAGTTACATTTAGAATCAGGAGTCTATCTCAGGAAAGGTGTTGGTAAGTGTTCTTTTTTTCTCTAGTCTCTTAAGAAGTTTGGGGCAAAATTGTTCTATTGTCTTTTTTTTTTCTTTTTGAGTCACACCCAGCGATGCTCAGGGGTTACTCCTGGCTTTGCACTCAGGAATCACTCCTGGCAGCGCTCGGGGGACCATATGGGATGCTGGGAATCAAACCCGGGTCAGTGGCGTGCAAGGCAAACGCCCTACTCGCTGTGCTATTTCGCCAGTCCCCTCTTCTATTGTCTTATAGTTTGGTAGAATTTACCAGTGAATTCAATGACCCGAGGTGTCTTGGAATGGGGAAGTCTTTAATTTTGTATACAACTTATTCAAAATTATGTAGGATTGTTCAAATTTTGTTTCATCTTGTGTTTATTTACAAACGCCGTGTTGGGGCTGGAGAGATGGTACAGAAGATAGGGCATTTGCCTTGCACTTGGCAGATATGGGTTTGATTCCCGGCACCCCATATGGTCTCCCAGACAGTACCAGGAATGATTCCTGAGTTTAGAGCCGGAGTAACCCCTGAGTAACACCAGGTGTGGCCCAAAAAGCCAGAAAAAAAAAACCTTGGGTAATTTTGGGGGGGGGGGTGTCACACCCAGTGTTGCTCAGAGGCTATTCTTTACTCTGTGCTCAGTGGGACCATATGAGATGACAGGGATTCAAACTGCGGGTGGCAGGGTGCAAGTCACAGCGTATTCCCTGTATTATCTTTGCTGAGCCCTTCTTCACTTTGTGAATACTGAATGACATTCCATTCATCTATCCATGAACCTTTCTGTTTCTCCAACCTCTTGAATATCATAATTGAATGTGATTACTCATATGAGTTTTGACCATGGGTGTGAAAATCTCTTTGAGATCCATCTTTTGATTGGTTTATATAAGCCTCGAAGTAGAATTTCTAGATTTTGAAGTAGAATTTCTATACTTTTTTTTAGTGTTTCTCAAAGCAGGGTTCCTGTCATTGGGCTACATTACCAGCACCTTCTCAAGCTTTAGAAGAATCTCCATTCTACTGTCCATGATGACCACCATTTTGCAGTTCCACTAACATTCGGTTCCCGGGTCTCTTCCTTGTCTACTTAAATTTACGTGTTTGTTTGTTCTTAGTAATAAACATTCAAATGGGTGTGAAGCAATTTGCCATGGTTTTGATTTGCATCGCTCCTATGATTAGTGATGTTCCTTGTGCTTGTTGAACATCCTGCTTGTTGAACATCTTTTCACTGTGCTTGTCGAACATTCATATACAAATTAATTTGTAAACAGAGTCGTATTTGGGGAGATGTCTGTTGAAATCCTTTGCCTAATGTTTAATTAAGCAATTTAACGTTTGTTATTGAGTTGTAGTTTGGAACTTTGCCCAGGCGTCTTCTTTGACTTAAGTTTAGAATTACACTGCTTAGTTTCTGCTATCTTTGTTGAGAGTTTCTAATTGAATTCTACAGTGGCCGGAGATTCTTCTTAAGTCTCTTTTAAAATGTGAGCCTTGCTTCATGAGCCCTGCGGGAATCACCTCGACTACAGGCAGTCAAGTTCTAGGTACGTTTGAAATCCTAAAAGGGGATTTCATTCATCTGGTGATTTTCCTAGCGATCAAGGTGCGGTTAGTGCCAAACCTGCAGCCAGTTGTCACTGGGGACAGAACGGCAGGGCGGTGTCCGATGATCTGCGTCCCTTACAGCTCAGGAGGAGTCCCTGCACCTGGGGGAGGGACAGATCAGAGGCGGTAAGAGTTGCAAGTGCTCAAAACCACCAGCTCCAAGAGGGGGAGGGAGCTGGGTTGAGTCAAGAAACGTCCCATATCTGCCAATGCTAAATTACGTATCTGTCAATGCTAAATTAAAACGTCCCGTATCTGCCAATGCTAAATCACCCATAACCCTAAATGCACTCGGGCATCACTCCAGCCGGGGTCCAGGGTGGGGACCCCAAGGAAAGCCGCCGATCGGACCTGGACTCGCCGCTCTCCAAGGTAAGCGCCCTCTTCAGTGTCCTCCTAGCCCCGAGAAGACCTCATTGCTGAGTTCAGAGGACACATCGGGGCTCTGCAACGCGTCCGGAAAACGTTCCTGACGCGCACGCCGCCCCCAGACTCGCGCATCTCTACGGAAGTGGGAGGAAGCGGGCGTGGCCGAGCCACCGCGCACCGCCCGCCACGTGACCCGGGGCGGCCCGGCGGAGCCCCAGGCCCCGCCCCCCGCGGCGCCCGGTGGCCCCGCCCCCTGCGCCGGAGGAGGCGGGCGGAGGGCGAGGCCCCGCCTCCAAACGGCCTCTCCTCCCCCCGCCCCCCCCGCGCGGGGCGGGGCGAGCGGCGGAGGGAGGAAGGGAGGCGGGTCACGTGCGGCCGGCCGGCCGGGGTCACGTGACGGGGCGCTGGGCGCAGGAGGGAGTCGCGGCCGGGAGTTCCGCCGAGGGGAGCCGAGCGGAGTGGGGGGACGCCGCGGCGACGGCGGCGGCGGCGGCGCTGACCATGGTGAGTGCGCGGCGGTGGGCGCGCTCGCTGCCCGGCCCCGGCCCCGGCCCCGGCCCGGGGCGGACCACGGCGCTGGCGGGCGCGGCGGGCGGCGGCCGCGCGGGGAGCCGGGTAGGCCCGCGGGGCCGCGGCGCCGCCTCCGCCCGGTCTCCTCAGGTCTCCTCAGGTCTCCTCAGGTCTCCTCAGGTCTCCTCAGGTCCCCTCAGGTCCGGTCCGGTCTGGCCCGCGGGGAGGCCCGGGCGGCGTTGGCGGCGTCGCGCTCTGGCGTCCCGGCCCCGCGGCGCCTCTGCCCGGGGTCAGCCGCGCGTCCCCGCGGCGGGTCACGAGCTCCCGGGGCGTCGTGGCTGCCGCTGCCGCTGCTGCTGGCGGCCGGCGCGGGGTCTGGTCCCCCGGCCCGGGGCGGCGGCGGCGGCGGCGCGGTCTCGCGACCCTGCGTCCGCCTCGGCGCGGGCGTGGACACTTGTGGCGTGGACGGGCGGGACGGGGCCCGCGTTTCCCCCCCCCCCGAGCCCCGTGGTCGCGAGCGCCCGCCGGGGGTCCCGCCCGGCCCGGCTCGGCTGGTGCTCGCGGGCTCGTGGCGGGCGGGCGTGGCGCCGCCGCCTTCCCCGGACGCCCCCGGCCGGGTTTTCTCTCCGAAACTCGGAGTCAGTCGGACCTCGAGTCGGCGATCGCCGGCCTCTCTTTGCTCCGCTTCGCCAGGGCGGACTCGTCCTCCTCCGGCTCCGAGTTTCCTTCCCCCTTCGATGCCGCCGCTGCGCGCGCCTTCCCCCTCGTGCCCGGGACGGGGCGAAACGGGCTCCTCCTGCCGCTCCCAAGCCTGACGGAGCCCGACGCTGGAGCGATTCGTTTGATGTGGAAATGACGGCGGCCGTCGTCGAGTCGGAGAAGGAAGTGCGGGGGGGACTTGCCTCAAGGCTTCTTGAAATACAATTCGCAGGAAAGAAAAAAACAAAACCCACCTAAGTTCTCTCCGTTTTTTTTTTTTTGTTTTGTACTGACATTTCAGTTCTTGAAATTTGGAATTCAGAAGCAGTTTACTTTTGCTTGCGGGTTCCTCATCCTGCATAGACTGACCTGGAGAGCGTGGTACCGTTGAAGTGGGCACCGATGTGATCGAGGAATGGAAATTTGCTATTTCATAAGGGGCAAACAAGAGAATTCGAGCGCCTCTTTCGCACCCTTCCAAAGCTGCGTTGCTCTACGTCCACTGTGCCTTGAGAGATTTCTCCAGGGAGCGCTAAGAAGTTTGTCTTTCTACGTATCCACATGTTACTTTTCTAGAGAGACGGTGATTAGGACTGAGTCTGGGGTTTACAGATGATATGGAATCTCTGAAGTTGACCTGCAGCCACTGACCTGGTTCCAGGCCCCCATTGGAAAACTGAAAATAGTCGCAGTGTTTTACTAGTCATGACCTATGTAGCCTGGTCCTTTAGAAACTAGCAAAGACTTTAACCTTAGGGGCTGGAGAGATAGCATGTCCGGCAGGGCGCTTGAAAAATAAGAACAGTCTTACCTTGTGTCTTGTCTGGGATTGCTCCTGGAAAATACCATACACTAAATGCTCAAAGATACCTTTTCCCCCCGAAAAACTGAGTAGTTGTCTGATACCTAAAAGGTCTCAGATTGCCTCCTGTTATTTCAGTAAATATTTACATAGATGTATCCTAACTCCCTTTTCAATTTTTTTTGTTGTTTTGGGGCCGCACCATACATAGGTGATTGGTGCTTACTCCTGGCTCTGCCTCAGGGGTCCTTCAGGGCATACTCTGGGGACCATATGGGATGCCCAGGATAGAACCCCAGTCTTCATGCTAGGGGAAAAGGGAGCTCTGATAGAGAAGGGAGCACCAAATAAAGGTGTTGGGAGGATCCTCCCAGGATGGGAGAAGCATGCTGAAAGTAGACAATAGACCGAACAGGATTGTCACAACACCCAATAAGAGAGCGAGAGAACAAAAGGGAATGCCCTGCCACAGAGGCAGTGTCGGAGGGGAGGTGGGAAGGATACTGGGATCCGTGGTGGTGGTGGTGGGAATTGGGCAGTGGTGGAGGGATGGGTACTCGATCATTGTATAACTGAAACCCAAGCACAAAAATTTGTAAGTCTACAACTGTACCTCATGGTGTCTCACTCATAAAAATTAAAAAAAAAACCTAAGAATTGGAATTAAATAAATTTCTATACATTTGCCTTTCCAAAAAGAAAAAAAAAAAAGAACCCCAGTCTTCCAGTGTAAGGCAAGCACCTTATATGCTATACTGTCGCTCTGGCCCCCTTTCCGTTTTTATTCCTTTTCTTCCTCTTTGTCTTCCATACCAGCTTAAGTCTATTTTATTTCTTCTTTACGTCAGAAGTATCCTGATGTGATTGTTAATAACAAAAACTAAATAACTTCTTGCTTAGAATGACAGAAAATGCACATCTTGGGGCCAGAGAGAGAGCGCAGTGGCTAAAGCACTTAGCCTTGTGCAGCGGCTGACCTGGGTTCAATCCTGGACACAAATTCAGTCCCAGACACCACCTATGGTCCCTCTAGCACAAAGCACCACTGGGAGTACTCCTGGAGTGCAGAGCCAGGAGTAAGCAAGCCCTGAGCACAGCCAAGTGTGGCCCCCAAACAAGCAAAGACCAGAAAATCCATGTCTTGAAATAAAAACTTAAAAAGTCAAGCCTCTGAGTAGACAGTATTTTTGTAAACTTTCAGAAGGTAAACAAGGCAGGGTTTTTTTTTTCTGTATTTTTTTTTCCTGTTGTCTACTTGTTATGTGTAAGGCAGCCACAGTTTTCTGTAGGTGTTCGTAACACTGCATTGATTTTTGATGTATCTTAGTATAAATTGGTTTTAAGCAAGTGATAGCTTCTCATGGTGTGGTTAACCTAGTCTTGTTAAAGCACTTTCCTTTATTACTCAATCCATTATTGTTAGGCATGTTCTCTACTAGATAGATATTTTATAGCGAATGCCTTGGCACATAGTAAGCAATTTTTGTATGTGTTTACGTGTGTATGTCTGGGGGAGGTGGGTTTGCTGCCACACCTGCCTGTACTCGGGCTACTCCTGCCTCTGATCTAGGATCACTCCCGGTGGTGCTCTGCGTACTATATTTGATGCTGGGGATGGAGGGTGAGTTGCATGCAAGGCAAGTTCCTTAACCACAGTACTATTTCTAGGGCCACTGTTTTCATTAGTTTTTAATTACTTAAAAAAAAGACTCTTGGCTTTTCAATTCCAAGTTCAAGTATGTATTAATAGGAGAGTGTTGGGGGAGCGCGGGGATAGATAACAGTGTTTCCTTTTATCTAGTATTAAAAATAATTTTTATAGTTTGCAGTCCCATTTTTCCTGGAAGTAGCTCAGAAAAATATTAAGTAGAAATGAGAAAATAAATTTGTGTTTTCTGTTTCTGTTTTGTAATTCAAATGAGGGTATCATCTACCTGGCTTTCATGAAAGCTTCTCCCATAAAAGAGCCCCCTCTTTGCTGACTCAGTGCATTGCACATAGTGATAAACATCAGCTCATGAATTTTTTTGTTTTTTTGTTGGTAGTGCTTGAGGTTACTCCTTGCTTTGCACTTAGGAATCACTCCTGGTGAGTTTGGGGTACCTACCACATGGATTATCAGGGATAGGCTAGCACCCTTCCTGCTGTACTATTTCTCTGGCCCCCAGCTTCTGAATTTTGAATGGCTTTACATTTTCATATCTGTAGCCCTTTAGAAAAAATTTACCATTTGAACAAATTTTAAGTTTATAATTTGGAATATAAGAGCTTACTAGGAAGGGGCTGCATGTGAGACCTATCTGATGTTTTTCATTCTTATTTCAGAAGTTTTCTGATTAATGTTGTTTGTTATTCTAAGGTTGCCTGGAAAGCTGGAAATGTCAGAAAGAAAAGACTTCTTTTTGTATCTTTGGAGTAGTACATCAAAGTACTACTTATACAGTTCTATCAAGCAATTCCTTAAATTGGCTATATTAAATGAATAAAAAGCAAGCTCTGAATTTAGGAAAGCACCTCTGGTTTCCTAAAACCAGAGCTCGTTAGGTGTAGTTTCAAATCCTCCCCTCCCCCCCAACACACACACACACACACACACACACACACACACACACACACACACAGCGCTATGTCTCCTGGTCTTTCAGCCACTCAGTCACCTCAGTAGTCATAAGAGGGTTTTTACTTTCTGTTATTCTGCCTTCTGAGGGCAGACCAGACTTCATAAGCAAGTTCTCAGGTCTGCACTGGGATTTCATCTTTTCCCACTTGCCATTCCTTTCTGAGACATACAACATGGATGAGCACTCTGGGCCTGAGTGACATACAGTGGGAAGGGCATTTGCCTCATACGTGGCCGACCCAGGTTCAATCTCTGACATCCCATATGGTCCCCCAGCACTGCCAGGAGTGATCCCTGAGCATCGCCGTGTGTGACCCAAAAAGCCAAAAAAAAAAAAAAAACCCACATATGAGCACTGCCAGAAACACCTTGAATTAATTTCACAGTTGATTTCTAATCTGTGGTAGTCGTGTTCAGAAACCCTTCTTGCCAAATTTCTCAAGACCACTCCCCCATCCTCCAGTGTATTCAGTTAAATAGCCCCATATGGGGTCACCACCCACAGTTTGAAGAAGCTAGCTAGGTTCTAGACCACATATTGCATCAGTACTAGTTTTCTACTGGAGGGCTTATCATACGTTTGAGATATTAACTCATTTATATGTCTATTATTTCCTGACATATTTCTTTTATTAGGAAAATGTGAGACTTAGTGCAAATAAATGTTCAAGAGGTATTTGAAAACCTCTGCTAAATGCTGCACGCTGCCCCTAGCCACTGACTTTTCAGTGGTGAACAAAAGATTAGGTGTTTTCAGGGAGTTGATGGTTCTTCTGGGAAGTCATTCAAGTGAGCACTAAAATTACAATAAAAATGAAGTAAAACTTTGCTTAGTATTGTGGGACCTAATTTAGTGAATTTAGAGAAGTCCAGTTTTGATCAGGAAGTTGGAAAACAACTCTTTATGTAGATGAATCAAACTGAGGTGCAAAGATTAAGGTCTGGGCCAAGAAGAAATTTGCTGAACTTAAATGATTTGAGCTGGCATGGCTGGAGAGATGGCTGGAGTCAGATGTATGTGGTCTATACTGGGGGATAATGTGTGTGTGTTTTTAAAATAACATTTAAGTGAAATATACGTAGTTGTAGGAAAGCCTATAAATATACAGCTTAACTTTCTATAAATTGATTACACCTGTAAATAAGTATACAGCTTAACTTCATTTGTTTTGTTCTGTTTTGGGCCATACCCTTTGGTGCACAGGGCTTACTCCTGGCTCTGCATTCAGGGATCACTCTTAGTGGGCACAGGGGACCATATGGGGTGCCAGGAATCAAACTCAGGTTAACTTTGTGCAAGGCAAGTGCCCTACCTGCTATTCTATCTTTCTGGCCCCATTTTAACTTTCTGTAAAGTGATTATATCAAACACAGAGTTAAGCATTAGCATCCATAAACAGTAGCACCCAGAGAGCATCCTTTGTGCTTTCTCCCACCATTTCCCTGACTTACGATTCCTGTATTAACACTATATAATATTGTTGTTATAGGGCCACACCCAGTGATGCTCATTGGTTACACTGGCTCTGCACTCAGAAAGTACTCCTGGTGATGCTTGGGGTCAGCCACATGCAAGACCTACCCGCTGTATTATTGCTGTACTGCCCTACCTGCTGTACTGCTGCTCCAGCCCCTGTTTTTAATAAATGGACTCATACAGTGTATATGCCCGCTTTCACTTAACATTATATATGCAAAATCCACCTTGTAGGTAGTTGTGCCTTATTCCATTGGCCATTGTATAATCTAGAGTAAAATTCAAGTTTCTCTTCTTGGACACTTGGGTTTTGATTTTTTGTTTTCGGGCTATGCTCAAACCTTACTCCTGGGACTGTGCTTACAAATCATTCCTGGGAGGGGGACCACATGGGATCCTCCTGGTTGAACCCAGGCTAGCCACATGCAAGACAAAGTAGATTTCTAGGAAATGGTTGAAATGGTATGTTTAAATTTATATAGTTTTTTTGTTTGTTTGGTTGGTTTTTATTTTGTGGGGTGGTTGGGAGAGCTTTCCTTTTCCTTTCCCCTTCCCCTCTATTGTTGCTGTGACCGCAGTGACTTGGATCAGTCACCCACTTGGTCATAGTACTCCCTGGGGTCACACATCCCGACAGTGGAGCTTATGTTTAAGGTGCTCTTCAGGGGTGTCGAGCACTTTAGTTGTGCTCACACATATCTGGCTGAGGGCCCTCGCCTCTGCTAGGGCACCAGGAATCCCACATAGCAGATGCACCTTGGCCTCAGCTAGCACTTGTGGGTGGTACCAGGGATCAAACTTGTGGACTCAGACCTGTAAGCCAGGTGCTTTTTGCCTCCTTGGCGCCTCCCCCTCCCCACTTTTTTTTTTAAATCGTGAAATATATAACCTGAATTTATTTTCTTTAAAAAAAATGTTTAAAAAGTATTTTCACCCTTTCATTGTTGCTGCTGCAGTGTTTGGAACTCAAGCACTTCATTGCTGAGCTCAGGCACGTTGAATGTTACTCTTTCGGTGCTGGGGCCTGCCCCAGCAGCGTCTTGGTGTTCTCACTAGATAATGAAGGGCAGTGGTGATGCCCTTCATCATCTTCAGTGATGAAGGGGTAAAACTTCTGTCTTTGAATATGTATGGCAGGTGCTGTACCACTGATCTCACAGTGTGCTTCGGCTTAAATTTTTATGTGGTCAATAGAGTATCAACTGTATGTAGCTATAGTAAAACTATATGCATATTTTACTAAATTGGGTTTTGATAAGAGAATGTGTTGTAACTTCTTAGGACTTACAGATTTGCAGGTTGTTTAAAAAATAAATTTTAGGAAATGTAGTAACCAATGAGACATGATTGTGATCATTTTCCTTTTTAGAGTTTTCTTGGAGGTTTCTTTGGTCCCATTTGTGAGATTGATGTTGTCCTTAATGATGGGGAAACCAGGAAAATGGCAGAAATGAAAACTGAAGATGGAAAAGTGGAAAAACACTATCTTTTTTATGATGGGGAATCTGTTTCAGGAAAGGTAAGTGTTTTTGTTTATGGCGCGGGGAGGGTCATGGAGAATTAACTAGTTGTTGAATATTATAATTGGTCATCAAAATGATCTGTGCTGCTTCCATATTTAAATGATTTTACAAGATTGAACTGTTTTTTTAATTACAGCTAAAATTCTTGATTTATTAGAATATAATAGTGTTAATCTACAAAGGGTTTGAGGGCAGGGTACAAAATTGCAGGTAAACCTTTGTGAATTTGGACTGTGCATGTGTTTAGTTTCAGTCTCCATTGGCACTGTGAACCATTCAAAATTTCTTTTTTAACAATGAGAGTGCTTCTCAAGTATAACTTTGAAAGTTTCTTTCTATGTTGTTGTTGTTTTCTTAATTGGATGTATTGGAGGGGCTAAGGGATAAAACAAGTTAGAAGGCAAGTTTTATTTATTGTGGAGGATGGGGGTGTTGGGACACACCTGGTGGTGCTCAGAGACTATTCCTGATGCTCTGAGCTCCCGTCACACCATATAAAGTGCCGGGGATCAAACCACTGTTGGCCACATACAAGGCCAAGTGCCTTCACTTCTGTACTGTATCTCTGGACCAAAGTGTGTTTATTTCTACTCTCTTTGTATTAGTTTTATGTATGTATGTAGTTTATTAATTGAGCCCTTTCCCTGTTGAATATTTAGCTTCTGTTTCTCAGATGGCTTGTAGTGTTAACATTGTAATTTTATCAACATATACAATTTTCTCCATATTTCTATAGTATGAATAACACTGTTTCTTAGAATTTTTGGACCAAAAGATACAAATCCTTTTTTTTTTTTTTTTTGCTTTTTGGGTCACACCTGGCGATGCAGAGGGGTTACTCCTGGCTCAGGCACTCTGGAATTATTTCTGGTGGTGCTCAGGGGACCATATGGGATGCTGGGAATCGAACCTGGGTTGGTTGTGTGCAAGGCAAACGTCCTACCCGCTATGCTATTGCTCCAATCCCAAGATACAAATCTTTGATTTGAAGAATGTTAATATATGAGTCAAGAATTTTTTTATTTATGTAGCATTCAGTATTACAGGGTTTTTTTTTTTCTTCTTTTGGGGTCACACCCAGTGATCCTTAGGGGTTCCTCCTGGCTCTGCACTTGGGAATTTACTCCTGGGCACCAGAGTGATAATACAGTGGGTAGAGCATTTGCTTTGCACGCAGCCGACCAGGGTTTGATCTCTGGCATCCCATATGATCCCTCGACACGGCCAGAGTAATTCCTGAGTGCATTGTCTGTAGTAAGCCCTCAGCATCGCCGGGTTTCACAGAAAAAGACCAAAAAAAAAAAAAAAAGGAATTACTCCTGGCATTGCTCTAGGGACCATATGGGATGCCAGGGATTGAACCTGGATTGACCGCATACAAGGCAAACACCCTACCCATTGTACTATTGGTCTGACCCCTTATGATTATATTTTAATCTTTGCTATTTTGTTTAGCATAAAGGATGTTAACCTTTTGAGGTTGGTGTTAGACTATACTTGATGGTGCTCAGGGGCTATTCCTGGTGCTCAAGAAGACTGATGGCATTGAAGCATGCAAGGTGATAACCTTATCTCCTCCTGTACTCCCTAGCTGCAGGACGTTAATTCTTAAAATTAGCTTTTTGTTATTGTTACTAGATAAATTTATTAGCCATTTTGCTATGATAATTTAAATTTAGGTTTATCAGTCATTTTACTATGATGTCTACTATTGTCCTTTGCTAGAATAATATCTTTTCTGGTCCTTCTCTTGCCATCTTGGCATGTTGTGTAAGAAATCCTTTTTTGATTTTCAGCTGTCCTGGTACTTTTCATTTACAAGATGGGAAGCAAGGCCCAGTGACATAATGCAGTGGGTAGGGTGCTGGCCTTGCACGAGACCAACCTGGGTTCATTCCCTGGCATCCCATCTTGTCCCCCAAGCATTGCCAGGATTGATCCCTGACCACAGAGCCACAAGTAAACCCTGAGCTCCACCAGGTGCAGAACAAAACCAAAAACAAAAGTGGAAGAAGAGACTTAAGTGAGCAGACAATAAACAAAAGGATAAATATGTCAAGTGAGCTGAATAAATAGAAAGAAAATGTCAAGTGAAAGAAGAGTAAAGAAAGGAGTGTTTGGGGGCTGGAGCGGTAGCACAGTGGGTAGGGCGTTTGCCTTGCACGCGGCAGACCCGGGTTCGATTCCCAGCATACCATATGGGCCCCTGAGCACCGCCAGGAGTAATTCCTGAGTGCAGAGCCAGGAGTAATCCCTGAGCATCATCGGGTGAGACCCAAAAAGCCAAAAAAAAAAAAGAAAGGAGTGTTTGGAAGATTTGCTAATGTGGTGGGAGTATGGAGAGAGATTGAACTTGCTGATATCTTAGTTATTTATAGATCTGAGAAGAAAGCAAATATCTCTTTGCTAGATTATCAGCTTTTTCAGATCAGAGTTGTCAGAGCTGTTTTATACATTCATAAAATATATTCTAATGACAGATATATAATAGACCCGTATGAAATAATTATTTGATTTCTTTACTGTTCTTTTGTTATGTTTTGGGGGCCACAACTGTCGGTGCTCAGGGCTTACTCCTGGCTCTGTGCTCAGGGATCACTCCTAGGGGGGCTTAGGGGATCACGTGGGATATTGGGGATTGAACCTGGGCCTGCCACATGCAGAGCAAGTGCCCTGCCTGCTATACTACTGACTTTCAAGCTCATTTTCTCTAATTTTTAATGGAGTGGTTGTTGCTTTCTTTTTGTTGAGATTTGAGTTTTTTTGTATATTCTAAATAACAGTCCCTTAGTAGATGTGTTTTTTTTTTAAGGTACCATGGTTTACAAAGTTATTCATAGTTGAGTTTTATGCATGTGGTATTCCAGCATCAACCCCACCACCAATGTCAACTTGCCCCAGCCCCCCAGTGCGTGTGCTTACACACACGCACATACATAAACACAAGCATGCGCACACACACATACACACACACACACAAACATGCATGCATGCATACGCGCACACACACACACACATACACACACACTTGCCTCCTTGACAGGCACATTCTAAAGTTTGAATCTCCTGCTCTCTGTGTTTCCTCCTCCCCAATATCTTCCCTCTTTGTCCTTTTCCTTTCTGTATTCTATTGGATGTGTTTGTTGCAAGTAGTTTCTTCCTTCTTAGTTTCAAGTGTATTGCTTGGGAGCTACTCCCAGCTATGCTTAGGGGACCATGTGGTACTGTGGGTGGAACCTGGACCTCCTGCTGCAAATCATGCGCCTAACTCATTGAGCTGTTTCTCTGGTTCTTCGGAAGTTTTCAAAGTTAAAATTAATGGCTGCCTGTGAGATTTGGGGCAGGGTGAGTGTGGACTCTCCAGCAATTCTGAGAGCCATCAGGGCTACACTTCATGATGCCGGGAGGAGAAAACCTGGCCCTGTTCACGCCACACATGCACTCCAGTCCCTCCAGTTGTCTCCTGGGTCTTTTGGAGAGCTTTTCAAGTATACCATAAGACAACTGGAACTAGACCATCACAAAATACATAAGGAAATTCCTAAAATCTACTTGCCGCAGGAAAGGGAGATGACTCAGAGGTCTAGAGCACATGGTTTATATTCTATCCTTCGTACCACATGGTCCTCAAGTATTCCTGGAGTGTCTGCCCCTACCCCAAGGAAAAAGCTGCTTGATTTTATTTGGGGGGAGGGGGGAACTGTGGAGAGAGCCACAGCCAGTGGTACTCAGGGCTTGCAACTGGTTCTGCACTCAGGTATCACTCCTGTAGGCTCTTGGGACCACATGGGATACCAGGGATCAAACCTGAGTTGACCATGTGCAAGACAAGAGCCTTCCCACTGTACTATTGCTCTGGCCCCTCAGAAAAAAAAATTTTTTTAAAGAACTGTAAATTTGGGGCTGGGGCGATAGTATAGTGGTAGGGTGTTTGCCTGCATGCAGCCATCCCCGGAATCCCGTATGATCCCCTGAGCACCATCAGGAGTAATGCCTAAGTGCAGAGCCAGGAGTAATCCCTGAGTATCACTGGGTGTGACCCAAGAGATACGGCATGGGGTAAAACACTTGCCTTGTCTTGCACATAGCTGACCTAGGTTGAGTTTCTGACACCACATATGGTCCCCTGAGCACTACCAGAAGTGATCCTTGAGCACAGAGTAAAGAGTAATTTCTGAGCACTGTCAGGTGTGCCTGCCCTCCCTCCCCTCCACACACACACAAAGGACTAAAAAATTAAACTAACATACAGACTGTGATGTCTCTGGTGGTAGAAACCCTGAGAAAAATGTCAGCTTCACTCTCATGATTCAAAGGCATTTTGAAAATGGATACCAAATAGACATATTTTATTTTTATTTTTTTAAATGTAGGAGTATAATAGACATTTTTTAAAATATACTTTAAGTTGTGCTGGTTATGCAACTTTAAGTTAAGTTGGTATAAAGGATAACTCTTGACCCCTGCCTGGCTTATGAAACAGCTGCAGGTTGTTTTGTGTGATTCCAATCTAAAATTCACCATCTAACTTTAAAAGTATTATTTGCCCACTATAGAAAAGGAAAACAAAAACTTGACAACGGCAAAGGAATAAACAGAATCACCCCAAATCATACATTTCTAGAAGTAACTGCTGTTAAAGAGGTGTTTTCCCTCTGGGCATAGGGACATGACACAAAGGGCTTGAGTGCATTCTTTGCATCTGAGATGCCATGGTTTGAACCCCAGAACTACACGGTCCTCCAAGTACCTCCAGCATTGTGATTGCCCCTCCCCCCTGCAACTAGGCAGGAATAGTATAGTCCTTGAATACCATGGGGTATGACTTAAAAAAAAAAAAAAGTTTTCTTGTCTTTAGTTTTAGAAATATAGTTGATATTATACTTGCATATAATTTGATCATGTTTCTGTCATGTAACATCATTCACATCTTCCCACATCATTAAGAATTCTTTGACACTTATTTTTAAACTTTAATATTTCATCTTATGATGTACTACTATTTATTTACTTTTTTGAGGTTAATTTTGAAGACAAGTAACAAACTTATCCTAGTTAATGGATGTAGAAGAAGAATGAATATATAATTGCAAATATAAGTTAATAGTTTTTTTTTTAATCAGTTCTTGATTACTGTTATCTTTTGAGAAACGTTGTTTGGAAGAAAAGCTCTTAGTACATCATCAGTTATTTTTATAGTAAAAAATAAACCTGGAAATGTGTTATTTTAGGTAGCACTGTAGCATTGTCCTCCCGTTGTTCATCGATTTGCCCGAGCAGAGCCAGTAACGTTTCTGTTATAAGACTTGTTGTTTCTGTGTTTAGCATATCGAATATGTCACGAGTAGCTTGCCAGGCGTTGCTGTGCGGGCGAGATACTCTCGGTAGCTTGCCGGGCTCTCTGAGAGGGGTGGAGGAATTGAATTGACCGGGTCGGCTGCGTGCAAGGCAAACGCCCTACCGCTGTGCTATTGCTCCAGCCCTTATTTTAGCTAATTCTTAAACATTTTAGATTCTTATTTTATGTGCGTTTTATATTTTGTTAAATTTATAAAACTTAAGTCAAATCAGATTATAAATTACTATAAATTAAATCGGATTAGAGTTAAGGAATTTTGAGTTTGGGGTTTTTATTGAAAAGTATAATTAAAAAGATAACTCGTATTCAAAATGTAAATCTTTAGATATTCTCCTTTTAGGGGACTAGCAGTATGCCTCAGAGTAATACATGTTGATTTTAAGGTTAGGAATTAAAATAAATTTTTGGTTACAAAAAACTGAAAGTGACCTTTTAGGTTGTTTCTTGGAATTAATGATTACCTTACATTAACAGTAAAATTGTTTAAATATTTGACCAGAAAACACACTCAACTAGTTGAAAGGTTCCCCTCCACACACACACTTTTTTGATTCAGTCTTTACATTTCTCCAGTTCTAAAAGGATTCCTTCCTAAAAGTCAGTGTTTTAAGTATATATTTGAGTCACAGGGTCATTAAATGATTTTCTTTGAATAAGTTATACCCTCTGTGGTACTATAAAATTATCATCTAGGTATGTGGTTGCGTCTCAAACTTTTGTGTCTTAAAAATGAATATACTACATTCGTTTGGAAGGAATCTAGTAGACCCACTCAAAGAATTGTTAACATCTCTTACAATTTCATGTTTTGGCAGGTAAACCTAGCCTTTAAGCAACCTGGAAAGAGGCTAGAGCACCAAGGAATTAGAATTGAATTTGTAGGTCAAATTGGTGAGTTGCAAAATAGTATTACTTTTCTTCCTTCATAACTGAATTTGAAGAACTTTGGATTTGACAAATAATTGAATTAGAACTTAGCTTTGTGGCAAGAAAAGATCTGTATAAAAAGATTTTACAAACAATAAATCCTGTTTCTTTTAGTTATATTTTATTAACCTGCCTTTGTTACTAAACTTAATGACTAAAAATGAGAGGTGTTTGTATAAGCTACCAGCCTTGGAAAATAATTCAAGTGAAGTTTGAATTTAAGTTTTCACCTGCCTCCATTTTCATCGTTCTTTACTTTCTCACAATGACCAGTATCACCTTCATCCTTTGCTTTCTAATTACCTGTACCATTCGTCTTCCTGATCTATTGGGTGTCTATAACCAGATTTGCTAATCAACAGAAAATCCCATGTGAAAAGGAAAGGTAATTTCTTCTTGACTTAGATCAGCTGTGTCTTTTCTGTTTATTTATTTTAGACATGCTCTTGATTTAGCAAGAGTTTCTGTATAATTCTTTTGGTACTGCAGATTCAGAAAAGAGAATAGGTGTTTATCATATTGTTTGTGTAGCTAAGCTTTAATTCTGGCTTTCTCAATTTTACACTACATTTTTAAAGTATCAAAATGAAAACTATTGAATATTCACATATTGTAGATGAGATTATACTTGGGCAATTTATAGTAATTAACTGATGTTTGATTTTAACCTCATGTATTATATCTTTATGAGGGTTATTGCCTAACTACAGTATATAACATGATGCCTTTGTGTGTGTGTGTGTATGTCTGTGTGTGTGTCTGTGTGTGTGTGTGTGTCTGGAGATGTGCTGTGTGTACGTGTGGGTTTGGTGTATGTGTGTATAATGTGTGCCTTACACATTTGAGACACAGTGCTTTGCACTGAGCTGCATCTCTCACCCAGCAAAATGCTTTATTAAGGTGATATACTTGTCTAATCAAACTAAACAAGCCAACACAATGTTTTCTGTTTTAAGGGAAGGGATTTCAAAGAATTGCTGGAATTATATTTGTTGAGTTAGTGTCATATTGGGCAGACTACATAATTAAAGGAATGAATTAAATTTTTTACAGTAGAGCAGGTTTCATTGTACTTGGGTCATTGAAATTTTTTATGTATACGTATGAATCTTAATAAGAGAAGAAAAATGCCATTCAGATCATAGCTCTAATATATTAAAAAAGAAACAACTAATTATTTTGGTAAAGTTAACTTTGGAGATAAATGTTTTGGGTTTTAGTGAAATGGGTATTAAATATAAATTTTGCTTTAAATTTTTTTTTCTAGAGCTTTTCAATGACAAGAGTAATACTCATGAATTTGTAAACTTAGTAAAAGAGCTAGCCTTACCAGGAGAGCTGACTCAGAGCAGAAGTTATGATTTTGAATTTATGCAAGTTGAAAAGCCATATGAATCCTACATCGGCGCTAATGTCCGTTTGAGGTATGTGATTCTTAGAAACCTAAAGAGTGTCAAAACCAGAAAGCATTGACTACTGTGGAATCTCCTATAAACTATCTATTTCTAATTCTAACCTGGAAGACTTAAGGTTTTTCAAAATTGTCAAATATTTTGTCAGGCTAAATGCTGATCTGGGATAGTAAGAGATTTTTATCAGAGGCTTAGATCTGGTGAAGTGATCTGGTTAAGTATCTGGTTAAGTGATTTAGATTAGAGCAATTTCCTCACATAAGCTTGGGAGTCCACTCCAAACTCATCTAAAGTCTAGGTATATCTTTGTTCTCTGAGCCACACCTGGCTGGGCTCAGGTCTTACTCCTGACTCTGCTCGGGATCACTCCTGGTGAGGCTTATGGACAATCTGGGGTATCAGGAATTGAACTTGGGTTGGCCGCACGCAAGGCAAGTGCCCTACCCTCAGTACTTTCACTCCAGCCTCCAGACATAAATCTTAAATACTAGACTTTAACTTTTTTTTCTGGTTAGGATGTTTATTTAAAATTTCGAACTCCAGGGTCAGAGAAGTAGTGCAACGAGCTGAGGAGTAGATCAGAGCACTGCTAGGTGTGACCCCAGAACAAACAAGTCACAACTCCGGGGGGGCTGGAGATATTAGGACAGAAGGTACGGCTTGCATGCTGCTGACTTCAGTTTGATCCCTCACCATCCCCACATACAGAGCATTGTTAGGTAGGGTCCCTGAGCAGAATGAAGTGAGGAGTAAGCCCTGCGCATAGCTGGGTACGACCCCTAGACTTAACCAAACCGACAAGAACTTTGGGACCTTGTGTATGTCACTGTGATTCAATTCAAAAAACAACCACCACCACCACCACCCCCCTTTGGGACCAGAGATGGAGCTTTAACTCAGTGGTAGAGTGTGTGCCTTAGATCGGCGATGCCCTGGCTTTGATCCCTGGCACCACAAAACAAAACTAAAGGAACAACAATAACAAAATACACAAACTCCTTTCTCCTCCCTTCTCCAGCCAATGGTACCCCAGATAAGTAGATAAGAATTCCTTTATGAAGTACCCACGAAGAACTGAACTGAGCTGCAGTTAATGTTCCTTTGTTTATTTACTGTTCTGAGGACGATGTGGTGCCTTAACCCTTGTTCAGTATTTCTGCCCCAAGTGTTTGCTTTTTTTCAAATTCTGCAATTAATTATACAAGATTTAATTTGTCTTCTCCATTGACGTTGTAGGTATTTTCTTAAAGTGACAATAGTAAGAAGACTGACAGACTTGGTAAAAGAATATGATCTTATTGTTCACCAGCTTGCCACCTATCCTGATGTTAACAACTCTATTAAGATGGAAGTGGGCATTGAAGACTGTCTACACATAGAATTTGAATATAATAAATCAAAGTAAGTGCCTTTCAGAGTACTTCATAAGTCCAAGTAAGGATAATTGACATGAATGTCAACAGAACAACAGAATGTCTGAGCTGAAGAAACTAAGAGATGGTCCCACTTTCAGTGCCAGACATCTTTAATACTCATTTTCTGTTATGTCTCTGACTTTCGTAGAGGTTCTCATCATTTCAGGAGGCAGATTAGCCCTTAGTATATAGCAATTTTTCTTCCTTGCCTGCCGTTACTTTTGCTTATTTAGCCCTTAAATGAAAAGAAAATACATTTTGCTGATGACATAAGTTTACCATGATGTAGAAAAGTCACAGAAAGTAAAAGTAACCAGTTAATATCCTCTTGTGTTTCTTCCCAAGAGGGAGAGGAGAAGTGGGTGTGTAGTTTGCTTTGGTGCCACACCCAGCAGTGCTCAGGGGACCATATGGGATACCAGGGTTCAAACCCAGGGGTGACCCAAAAACAAGCAGAAAAGTCGTAATTCTTTAATAAAAAGTTTTCACGTAACTTGTGGTATTTTATTTCCCAAATTGATACATATCTTGGTTTCCTCACATGATTTTTTTTCAAATTAGTATCCAAACAAGATTTGTTCAAATTTGGGGCATCAAAACACAGTACAGGGGCTGGAGAGATAGCACAGCGGGTAGGGCGTTTGCCTTGCACGCGGCCGACCCGGGTTCGATTCCCAGCATCCCATTTGGTCCCCTGAGCACCGCCAGGAGTAACTCCTGAGTGCAGAGCCAGGAGTAACCCCTGTGCATCGCTGGGTGTGCCCCAAAAAAGCAAAAACAAAAAAACAAACCACAGTACATTGGTGGCTTGATTCTTCACTTTGGGCTTGGGGTTGTGGGTATTGGGCCACACCCAGCTGTGCTCAGGGTTTACTCCTGATAGTGCTCAAGGGGACCATATGTAGTGCCAGAATTTGAATTGGGGTTGGCTGTCTTCAAGGCAGCTGTCTTTAACCCCACTGCTCTTAGACTCTTTGGCTCTTAATAGGGCTTTATGCTTTGGGAGAAGAATTTTTTATTTATTGTGGTGGGGGTGGTGGTGCCCAGGATGCTCCTGGCAAGGTCTTTTGGGGCCGCTGCAGTGGTGCTCAGGGTATCCTGCAGTAGAGACCATCAACCCTGGTCTCCTAGCACATGCTTTAGCCCTTTAAACCATCGCCGCAACCCTCCACTATTTTTTAATTTTTTTGGCTTTTTGGGTCACATCTGGGCATTGCTCTGGAATTATTCCTGGCTCTACACCCTTGTAGTGCTCTGCGGACCGTATGGGATGCCAGGGATTGAACCTGGGTCGGCCATGTGCAAAGCAAACGCCTTACCGGCTGTGCTATTGTTGCAGCTCCATATTTCTTTAAAGTTTATTTGTTGGATGAGTTCTTTATCGTCCTTATTCAACCAAAATCTCTTTGGCCCAAAACAGATTCCTTGTTATGCTAAAGCCTTCAGGACATATTCCACATTTTTGTTTGTTTAAACTTTATAAATGAAGCATATGTTTCTTCCCAAGGTATCATTTAAAGGATGTGATTGTTGGAAAAATTTACTTCTTATTAGTAAGAATAAAGATTCAACATATGGAACTACAACTGATCAAAAAAGAGATCACAGGAATTGGTAAGTTAAAGAATGTTCAAAAGTTCCTATTTTAGTTGAAATTTTAAAACCGTATTTGGTAGGGCGTTTGCCTTACAAGCGGCCAACATGGCCGACCCGAGTTCGATTCCTCCACCCCTCTCGGAGAGCCCGGCAAGCTACCGAGAGTATCTCGCCCGCACGGCAGAGCCTGGCAAGCTACCCGTGACGTATTCGAGATGCCAAACACAGTAACAACAAAGTCTCATGATGGGGATGTTACTGGGCCCGCATCGAGAAAATCGATGAACAACGGGAGGACCGTGACCGTGACCATTTAAACAGAATAAATATTCAGGTTCGGTACTGGCTTTGATACTTGATGTTGCTGGTAGTAATTTATATATAATGAGATCATAAATACATATACATTTATACATGTCTTTTGATTTAACATGACACTTTGCTCATTTATATTATTATAAACAGTGAGATTTTATTTTTTCATTTTTGGCCCATCTCCAACTGTATTTACTCCTAGTTCTATCCTCAGATCACTCCTGGCAGGACTCTGGAGAGTGTATGTGGTGCTGGGGATTGAACCCAGGACAGTGTGTAAGGCCAGCGCTCTATCCACTGTACTATTGCTCCAGCCACTTTTATTCTTCTTGATGACTAATACTTCATTACAATGCATGTATACATGTACACATATATAAAAATTATATTTTGGCTGAAAAGATGATTCAAAGGGCTGGAGTACAAGCTTTGCACATGGGAACATCAGATTCTATCACTGGCACTACATGGTCTCCCAGGCATCACTGGGTAACCCCACCCTCCAAAATTATATTTAATTACAAAATTCAATTCATACTTATTAGTTGTAATGGGCTTTACCCTTGGCATTTTATATATATTTGTGTTGAGGTCATTAATGTATGTTTTGGTGTACTTTTTTTTTCTGCTAACTTAGCATCATCCCTGCCCTTTTTTGTTGTTGATTCTTTTGTTTTTGGGTGCTTAAGTTTCCTGACTCTGCATTCGGGGATCAATCCTTGCAGTACTTTGGTGGCCATGTGATGTACCAGGGGTTGAAACCCCTCTCCCCCTTCCCACTTCTATTGGCCTTGTGCAAGACAAGTACCCTACCCTCTGTACTATCTATCCAGTCCTGTCATTGACTTTTTTCAAGATTGATTATATTAAAAATTTTTTTTTTTTTGGCTTTTTGGGTCACACCTGGCGATGCACAGAGGTTACTCCTGGCTCTGCACTCAGGAATTACCCCTGGCGGTGCTCAGGAAACCATATGGGATGCTGGGAATCAAACCCGCGTTGGCAGCGTGCAAGGCAAACGCCCTACCCGCTGTGCTATTGCTCCAGCCCCTGTATTTAAACTTATTTAGCGGGCGAATCCCCCAGTTTTAAAGGACTGCATGTCAATCAAGTATTCCATGGATATTTTGTCTGTGTTAGAGTTAACTAAGTTTAGGAGAGGATTTTTTAAAATTTGATTGAATCACCGTGAGAAAGTTATGAGCTTTCATGTTTGGGTTACAATCACACAATGATCAAACACCCATCCCTCCACCAGTGCACATTCCCCACCACGAATCTTCCCAGTATACCCCCCTTCCCCTAGGAGAGGATTTTGCAGAGAAAACTTCATATCAGTGATCAGTTTTGAGGGATTTTGCTAATTTCTGTTTTGGCATATAATAGAAACAAAAGAAACTTTGTGAAGAAGAGTCTTTCTGATCTATTTATTTCCCTTGGGAAGAAAGGAGTTCAACATTTAGTTTATGGTAATCATAGAGCAATAAATAGAAAATAACAATATTTCCACAAAATGGAAAGATAAGTCAGTACTTAAATTTTGCATTCGGATAATTGGAATTAGTTATAAGGCTGAACATACATTCTAAGTGTATTTAATTCAATATATTTTACATTATTGCTTTAGGACCCAGTACTACAACAGAAACAGAAACAATTGCTAAATATGAAATAATGGATGGTGCACCAGTAAAAGGTAACAAGTTTTTTTCTGCTTCTTTTCTTTCTTTTTATAAGTAGTACAGGCAACAGTGTTCACAGCAGGGTTCATTTGGAAGTATTTATTCAGTGTAAAAATATTAATATTATTTTGGAGGAGCCTCCCAGGCAGTTCTTCGGGGGCCCCGAGGTCACTCCTTGCCTCTAAGGGCCTAATTGGTGCTCCTAGGGTGCACCTGGCCTGGATGGAACCAGGACATGTGCATTCCAAACCAGTCTTGGAGCTCTCTCTTGGCCCTATGTTTAACTTTTTTAATAACTACAATAGTTTTCAAATCATCTTTACACATATCCTTCAGAGTACCATAGTAGTATTTCCTAGCCTAAAATGGGTGGGTTTTTTTGTAGATGTGTATGTGTCTACAGGGGGCGGGTGGATGGGGGTTTGGGTCACTCTGGCCGTGCTCAGGCATTGACCATGTGTGATGTTGGCATTTGAACAAGGATTAGCTTCATGCAAAGCAAACACCTCAATCTCTGTGGTATTTCGTCAGTCCTAAAGTGAGATTGTTTAACTCAGTTTAAATTTAGAAAATTTAGAATCTGGAAAAGATGTTTTTTGCTCATCTCTCCTCTAGCCTGAATTTGAAGTATTTAATGGTATTTTGTTATTATAGCTCATCTCTGTAAATATTTTTTTGGGGGGTGAAATTAAATAGATTTCATTTGGAGGATTTTTAAGGTGTGGAGGGGGAGAGAGTGAGAGAGTAATGTACTCAAGGGAGAACACAGGCTTCTGTGCAGAGAGGGCCCCTACACACACCCTAACATTAGACACGAAAGCATGAAAGTACACATCTCAAGAGGGGAGATGCGGGTGACACATGTGCTCGGGCACCACACGTGCTCTGCCACGTGGGTGTAAGCAGCACATGGGCTCCGGCAGCATATGCGCCTGTAAATATTTTTTATTTATGCTGAACTTTGTGCAGTATAGCTGATCATCAGTTCCCGTGGGATTTTAAGAGTCCTGATAGCCTGTGGGAAAATAATAATCATTACTTGATACTCTCTCCTGGCTAAATGAAACCTGTATTTGTGATTTTAGGTTTGTCTTTGACTTTGTTAATAATTACCTTTATAAATAGGTACCACTTACTAAGTGGCAACTGTAGACGAGGAGATAATATCCCTATACGTTCTGAATTTCCCTTGGACCCTTGTCAGTTAGATAATTAGATGATAGTTTTCCTTCTCTAGATGGAACCGAGGAGCAGAGAGCTTAAAAAAAAAATCTTCTAATGGGGCCCCAGGACTTGGTAAAGAGGTTAAGGCTTTGCATGCAGTTGACCCTCACTCATTCCTCAGCACTGCATATGGTTTCTCTGAGCACCACCAGGTGTGATCTCTGAGCAGAGCACCAGAAGTAAACCAGGAGCACTGCCAGATGTGGCCCCAGCCTCCATCCTCCATTAAAAATTGAAATTAACTCGTGGGTCATACTATTTTAGGGAATTGCTAAGCACAAAATTACTATGTAAGAAAGATAGTAATTTGTTTCTATTATATGCCAAAACAGAAATTAGCAAAACTCCTTGCAAATAATTGCCCATAGGAAAGGGGACGTCAGGAATATCTGGATATAGTCATCAGGCTTGGTATTGAAGGAATATCATCATTCTGAACATGTTTACTTTGGGTGAATTAATTACAAGTAATCATTTGTACACAGGACTAAGAAGTTTGATGACTTTATGAAAGCAGATAATAACAAAATACTTATAAAACAAGTTATCTGTTGACTGTTCTAAGTTATTAACATACTAACCCACAGAGTCCTTACATATACTGTCCAAAATATGTGTTACAGTGAGGAGTTTGAAACGGTGCTTAAGTGACTTGACCAAGAAGACATAGTAATTTGTAGAGTTGGGATTTGAATTGAGCACTATGATTCAAGAGCAGGGTTTTCCTCTAGGATAATTTTGTTCCCCTAATATACTCTCAGAGAATATTTGGCAACACCTGGAGATGTTTTTGATTGTCACATTTGGGGAGCCAGGCACTGAGTTGTCAATTGTCATTGAGTGCCTGGCTTCTTAAATTGTGGGTCATAACCCTCTATGGGGTTGTATAACAAACGGTGTGAGGGGGCCGTGGAAATTTTGTTTTGGAACAGGAGCTGGAAGCAATCGCTGAACACTGCCAAGTGTGGCTCAGAAACAGCAACAATAAAAGTTTTCTTGGCAGAAAAGGATCGCAAGTGGAAAAATTTTAAGACACGATTTAGTGGGTCGAGTCCAGGAATATTGCTAAATCTTTTACAGTCCATAGAATCTTTTTCACAACCAAGATTTATCTGGTCTAAAATGTTTGTAATGCCCAAGGTGAGAAACCCTAAAGTTTTTGTGATGCTCTTTTCATGAGGAAGGAAGCATTATCTTCTCTATACTCTGCATATATCTATCTGTATATCTCATATATACTAATAGATAAACGTAGGTCTTTATACTCACGAGCACGACCGTCCTTTTGTTCGTCGATTGCCTCGAGCAGGCCCCAGTAACATCTCCTTCGTCCTGGCCCTGAAATTTTTAAAACTGTGCCATATTCAAGGCCCTTTCAGGGTTAGGAGAATGAGACCCATCATTGTTACTGGTATTTGGCATATTGGGTACGCCACGGGGAGTTTGCCAGACTCTGCCGTGTGGGCAGGTTACATTCGGTAGCCCGCCAGTTTGTCCAAAGTAAGAATGAGAAAATATGATTTGGGAGCTTCCGGGAGCTGGATTTTGTAGTCTCTGAGTCTTGGCCGTTGATGGGATTACACGGCTCCAGAGGGCCAGTTGGTGGATGTGACCCCTGCCTACTGGAAGATGGAGGATCTGGGTGGAGGATGCTTAGCCCCGATCCGAGCAGGCTTGGAGATCTCAGCCCCGGGACCCTCATGCCTTTGTTCCTCTGCCGGTACCTTCATGCGTGTGGGGAGTGGTCTCAGCATGGTGGTGGCTGGTTCTGGAGGTCTTCGGCTGCCGGAGCAGATCCTCCAAATTCCAGTAGGCAGGGGTCACACCCACCAACTGGCCCCCTGGCGCCGTGTAATCCCATCAACGGCCAAGACCCAGAGACTATAAAACCCAGCTCCCAGAAGAGAACAGCGCAGAGTCTCCTGCTCCCATGCCTGGCTGTCCTCGCTGGGGCCCCTTGGAGGGGAACGGGTTGAGTTTCCCTCTCCGCCCCGACCAGGGCTCCGGCAGCCGAAGACCCCCAGAACCAGCCACCACCATGCTGAGATCTTTATACTAAGTCCCATTAACTTCTCTATACTATTACTTCCTGTTAACGTCATATCTATATTAGCATCTTAATAGTTTATGCTCTAAACTAAAATATTACGTATGTGACATCAAATTGCTTTTCTTTCAGGTGAATCAATTCCAATAAGACTATTTTTAGCAGGATATGACCCAACTCCAACAATGAGAGATGTGAACAAAAAATTTTCAGTAAGGTACTTTTTGAATCTAGTCCTTGTTGATGAGGAAGACAGAAGGTACTTCAAACAGCAGGTACGGTACCACTCAGGCTCTTGTTTTGTTCCATACAATTCTAAAACCAGCAGGAAAGTGTTGAGTTTTCTAAGCTTTATTGTAGTGAGTTAGTGGGTGTTTCTTAGTGGAAACCCTGGGAGTACAATAAGGATGTAGGTGTAAATGGAATTGATAGATATTTTCTGTTACTCCGTAGAACTTCAGAATGGGCTATAATTTGGCAGAATTTTATTTTCTTTAAAGGTTTTAATCTTGTTTTCTTTAAAACTTTTTTCGTGTGTGTGCTAAGGATCAAACCGAGAACCTCATACTGCAAAGCAGGCACTTTCCTGCTAAGCTGCATTTCCAGTCTAAAGTCTTTGTACAGTGCTGAATTGAACTGGGGTTGGCCTCACGCATGCAAGCACCTTTACTCCTGTGCTCTCTTTCCAGTCTCTCCAGCCTAAAGTGTTTTGATTAAAAAAGAATTAACTATAGTTTAGGCAGTACGGTTGTAATAGTGTTTAAGTTTATAGTATCAGTGTACAAAGTCATTGCACATCACCAGCACCAAAGTGCCCTGGATTCTAGAACAACACTGTCGTGTCATCTCTAGGCCAGACCAGCCTAAAGTTTATTTGTAAACACCCACTGATTATTTAAAACCAAAATCCGACAATAAAGAACGGAGTAAAATTAAGGCCAATAAAAATTCTACCACTGTTGTATTAATTTTCCAAACTTTGTTTATACCAGATCGTGCATGTTCTTTAATTTGCTTTATCTGTGGTATCTTGAATATCCTACCTTGTAAATAAATATGTATCTGAGGGTTGGAGCAATAGTACAACAGCAAGGGCATTTGCCTTGCGTGTGTCCAACCTGGGTTCGATTCCCGGCATCCCCTATGTTCCCCAAGCACTGCTGGGAGTCATTACTGAGTGCAGAGTAGGAGCGACCCCTGAGAACCGCTGGGTGTCACCCAAAGCACAAAAATAAATAAAAATAAGGATCTCCTGTTGCCACTTTTTCTTTGGGCTCTTGGGCTGCACCTGGTGATGTTCAAGACTCACTCTTGGCTCTGCAGAACTCAGGCGTCATGCCTGGTGGGGCTCCTGGTACCACAGGGGGTACAGGGAATTGAACCTAGGTGGGTCACATGTAAGGCAAGAGGCCTACCCACTTAACTGTCTCTCTGCCCCCCATTTTCACTTTCAAAGACTTTGTTAACTTCTCAGACCTAGGAATTTTTATCTTAAGCTCACCCAAATCTACTATTTTTTTTTAAATGCAAACTGTTGATCATAAAACTTGTTCTCATTTGAAATTAAAAGCCTTTGACAAATTTCATTTTGGGGCCACAACCTAAAGATTGCCCAGAGACTATTCTTCTTTGCCCAGGAGTCCATATGCAGTGCTGGGATCCAGCTGGGCAGAGCTGGCTGCATGCAGGGCAAGAGTCTTAATCCCTATTAACCCCTGTAATACCTGTTCAGTCCCTCTGGTGAATTTTGAATGACGATTGTGGTTAGAGAGCTCTTTTTGTGTTCTGAATCAGATTATTTGCATGCCAGTGACATATTCAAAACTAAAAGCCTTGTGTGTTTGGAACCGTGGGTCAAATTTCTGGTATCACAACATAACGAAAATGAAATTAGACATTACTCTGAGCTGAGTACTGTGAAGAACACAAAAATTATCTTTCTGGGTTCTTTCTTTCCGGGGGGTGGGGGCACATCTGGAGGTGTTCAGGGCTTACTCCTAACTCTGTGCTCAGGTATCACTCTTGGCGGACCGGGGAAACCATATGGGATGCTGGGGCTAGAACCTGGATCAGCTGCCTGCAAAGCAGCACCCTACCTGCTGTACTATCTTTCCAGACCCTCTCTTTTGTCTTTTGTAAACGTGATTTATTCTCATGGCCCTCACGTTGCAGATATCCAAAGGAAAATTACAGAAGTCAGCAAAACTTAATAGCTTGACAGTAATTTGTAAAGAATGACTATTCCACTAGTGTTAGAATGCTAATAATAAACATAGATAATTTATAAATTCAGATAGATTGCATGAAAGTCACAATTTCTAAATATCTATCATGGCCTGATTAAATTGGTTGCTTCCCATTTAAATTCTGATGTGCTGGTGAAAAAAATTTTTTTTTAAGCCCCAAACTAAGCAGCCTGTCATGACTTTATGTAGAAAATAATTTTTGGAATTTAGAAGAGACTTTAGAATAGATTGGCTAGGATAAGATTTAGAGACAGGAGTGGAGATTTGGGAATATAGGGCAGTTTGGGCCAGGCTGTGTGTTGGAAGAATAGAGAAACTTCTTTTGGTTGATGTGGGATGGGGACCCAGGGAGAGAAACAAGTCATGTTGGTAAATTCGATGTTTGGGCGTGAGTGCTTGGTTTGAAATTTAATCTGGAAACACTGAGGACTATTAAAGAGCTTATCCAAGCAGTGTCTCAGATTAATTGTAGTGACGAAGAGGAAAAAGAGACAGCTGTCTCTCAAGATGCTATTTTGGTGCTTAAGGTAGAAGTTACAAGGACTTGAACTTGGATAAGGGCAGTGGAATAGCAAATCAAAGGGTAGGTTTTAGGAATTTCACCCAGTAGTAATTGCGGAAATGTTGTGCAAAATTGGACCACTGCTGGTGGTGTACATGGTGTTCGTGTACCATGGTGAAGCTGAAAAGACGATCCAGGATAAGAATTGTTAGAAAGTGGGTCAGGAAAGAGGACCGCCAAGTTGCAGGACGACTTTAATTTTATTTTAGTTAAAACTGAAGTCATATTCCTATGTGGAAAATTTAAGGCATGTGATGAGAATATTAAATTTTTTGATAACTTGAATTTTTCTATTAGGAGATCATTTTATGGAGAAAAGCTCCTGAAAAACTGAGGAAACAGAGAACAAACTTTCACCAGCGATTTGAATCACCAGAATCACAGGCATCTGCAGAACAGCCTGAAATGTGAACTGAATAGAAGAAATAAAGACAAAAACTCCTATATTCATTAAATTTGGCAGGCTAAAAGGTGGTTGCAGCATGTGGAGCGGGGAAAGGCCAAAACCAATTTAAGTCTTCCTTTATCTTACAGTGCTGCATTTATGATATAACTAAATGTTCCTCATGTATATATTTAAAAAAAAAAGTGCTTTCTTTGAAACATTGGACCTCTTAGGCTCCAGGGGTTTTTTGGGTTTTTTTTTTTCTGGTTGTTGTTTTTTTACTACACACTTCGATTGATGATAAGCACTCTGTTACACATCAGCATAAGAAAGATTTTCAAGTGAGTAGGCTATTTGTAATTTTGCTTTCTTTCTGCATAATATTGATTGTAAATTCTTTTCCCCTTCATGCTAATAATTATCTCTTATTCTTCATGCAAAAAAATAAAATATTTCGTTCAAATAAAATGAGAAGACCAGAGTAACGCTAAATGTCTTGCAAAGATTTTAAAACATGACACCTCAATATTTTTGAGAACTGTTTTTACAAATGTGTTTGAGAAATGCATATGGAGTGTTTTACTGTAGGTGCTTCTGCCATTCCCTGATTTCCTGAATTTCCCCTTTTTTGAAGTTCTCTGTGGTGTATTACATAAGTTCCCCAAGGGGTTATGTGACATGTCGTTCCCCCTCCCATTTTAAGTGATCATTTTGCTACTACTATTCAGTATATTATCCATTTATGTGGAGCTGTCTATTAGCATTTTAGAATTTGTTTAAAAATACAATTTTTCTATATATAATTTTTTTTATTCTAAGGAATCTTTTTAGCTACATGTATACACATATGATTTTCTTTACAAATATTCTCCTCCCTTCAAGGGAAAGTTTGGAGATGAAAGACTCAGGAGGACCCCATGTTGTTATCCAGATCTGAACAATTTCACATTTGTTAACCTGGAACTTTGCCCAGTTTAAACTAATTTAAACCCAGCCTACTCTGTTTTGCTATTTTTTTTAAAAACACTGAATTCAAGTCATTTCTTCAGAGTCTCTAAAAAGGCTGCGCTCAGTCTGTTCATATGCATGGGATCTGATATCAAATACACTAACCGTGGGGTGTAGGAACTAAAAGCCTGCTGTGTGAAGCTACTTATGGTTCACTGGTTTTTGTACCAATGTTTTTTTATACACTTCAGTGCAAGTCTTGTCAGTTAACCTTACTTTCTGAGTTAGCTGAGTAACTCAATATTACATTTCTTTAAATCTGTTTTACTACTTTGGCACTTTGATAAAATGGTCAGTACCAACATCTTTTCTGGCAAAAGGTTCCATATATTATGTGCTGGAGCATCTACTTTAAATGTGGATATCTGAATGATAATTTTTTTCTTCATGTAAGTGCCTGTTCAGAGTTTCAAAATTTAAAAATGCCAAATATTTTCATGATCACTTGCATGTAATAATCTAGAAGAGACTAAGAAATTTTGAAAACCAGTTGTATTTAACCAGCCTCCAATTGTGCAACCATAATGTATAATAAACAATTTGAATCCGATTGGCTTGCTGTTTGAATGACCGAAATAATGTTACTCTCAAATCTGTTTGTTGTGCGCAGGTTTACTGAGCACAATATTACACACTAGTTTAGGAAGCCAAAGCTACAATTATGACAAACTACAACTATTGTCAGTTTCTGTTTTAAACAGTCAGTACAAAACTTTTAACGGGTTGAGTTAAAATAGTCATAAATAGGACATGTTGGGGTGTGAGTTCACAAAGTAAACCGCGGGGTCTGCTGCTGTGACGGGCATGTGGGTTATGTGGCCTAGAGCCACCTCCCTGCCTCCCCACCTCCCCAGGCCTCTCCAACAGAGAGATGGGGAGGTGGGGACCACAGCCTGATGGTGAAAATGGCCTGTTGAATGCAGAGCTGCTAGCAAACATAGAACATCTGAAGCCGGGTTGAGGTAAGGACATGGGTGAGATTGGTAATTTACATAGCTAAACATTTGGCAGAGGAAATTCTTTTGGGGAGATCAACTCAAGAAGACACTCTCTCTCCCAAGGACATCTACATTGCTTTTATCCTTCCCTCTAGTTGTATAAGTTATCAATACTTGGAGTTGTTTGGATAAATACAGCAAGAGACAAAGATCCCAACACTTAGTTCTCTGGGGTGAGAGCAAGCAAGGCTTTTACTGTAAATCCCAGACTTAAGTCGTCAGGCCAGTTCAGCTGGTCCTGTCTCTTAAGTTGTAAGAGCTTGCATCAAGACCATGCATTTGTGCTTCCAGAATGTCCCATTTCGATGCCGGGTAGCTTTGCCACTCGCCCCAATCCATCCCAGTCCCGTGGGAGGACCTCCCTTTTTGGGGTATTAGGAACTATGGCAACTGAAGCCTGAGTCAAGTAATTGTGATATCCAGTAATTACGCCCAGGAGCAGATACGTTTCAGAGTCAATCAACTCCCAAATATTAAGAGCATAGCATTAATGGTCTTTCTGTGTTTAACCAAAGAACATTGCTCTGTAGTAATATATAAAAAGGCTATCCAGGAAATAGAAAAGCAGATACAAATATACAGCACTTCAAATATAAAGCAGTACAAACACAAAGTTCAGAATTACCAGAAAGTTTTGGCTTATAAGTAATCAAGACTGACTTGGGAAACTGACCATGAGAGGTAAAATACAAAGGAAAGGTTAAAGATAAACTTTAGCTAAATTAGGAATGTTAGCAAGGGCATGGTAAGCTCTGGGAGGGGGAAAGGGGCAATTCACTGGTGAAGCCTAAAACACTAAGGGTTGATACCCAACACTGGGGCACAGGGCAGAATTGCCCACCCTCTGGGTTCCTCTGAGGCTGGATCAAAGTGTTATGTAAGTTAGCAAAGGAAAACTCAACAACATACATACATGGAAAATTTACATGGTTATAAATCTACAGAAAAATAGGGCGAGTAGTGTGCATTCTTTGCCTGCATCACAATCTCCAATGTACATTCTCTTTCTCCTTACATTTTTCTAAATAAAACAATCTTGCTTAAAAAGGAAAACCAGGGGCTGGAGAACAGCACAGAGGGTAGGGGCGTTTGCCTTGCACGCGACCGACCCGGTTTGATTCCCAGCATCCTATATGGTCCCCCGAGCACCGCCAGGAGTAATTCCTGAGTGCATGAGCCAGGAGAAACCCCTGTGCAACGCCAGGTGGGACCCAAAAACCAAAAACCAAAAAAAAAAAAAAAAGGAAAACCAAATAGAACAGACCTGTGCTATCCTAAGACAGTAGGGACATGAAGTAGAGGGGGACACTGTACATAATGAGATTACTCTTGACTAAAGAGATGAGTTTCTCAGATAAATAAGACATTCATTATTAGATACACATAGGTGATTTACGTTTCTCTAGGTCAGTGTTCCAAAGTTGGCCTGCTTACTTCCTTTTTAGAAAAAGGTCACTCAGCACCCCTAGAAATTCTACCTTAAGTTAAAGTGTTTTGCCAACTGCACCAAGGTCTCCTAATTACCTCATCTTTCCAGTATGTGTTAGCCCATTCAAAATTTAAAGGAACAATTTTAATTGCTGCTCGTGGGAAAAGGACAACGCACTGAGATGAAGGAACAGCCTTTTGGCCTCTCAGTGTTCACTCATCAGATTTTTTTTTCTTTTCTGAGCCACACTTGGGTTTACTCCTGTCTCTGCACTCAGGGATCACTCCTGGGGGTGCTAGGGGACCAAACAGGGTGCTGGAGATTGGGCCCAGGTTATCCACCTGCAAGGCATGTGCCCTGCCTGTTGTATGATCTCTCTGGCCCCTGCTTAACCGATGTGAAAAATAAGCATTTGAATTAAGGATTTGGTGAATCGAGTAAAAAGTCGGCCAGTTATTTAAAAATGTCACAGATGTTGGATTATAATGTTGTATACCTTATATAGACATTAATGGATCAATATTCCTTCAATGCATTTTAAGTTAAAGTGCCAATCAGATTGGGGCTTGGATCATCACGATCACCATCATCCTGTTGTTCGTCGATTGCCTGGAGCAGGCACCAGTCACGTCTCTTTTGCCCTAGCCCTGAGATTTTAAAAAGTGCCATATTCAAAGCTCTTTCAGGGTTAAGAGAATGAGACCCATCATTGTTACTGGCATTTGGCATATGAGGTACATCACGGGGAGTTTGCCAGACTCAGCCATGTGGGCAGGTGACATTCGGTAGCCTGCCAGGGGCTTGGATGCCATACACAAAAAGGTAGCCTACGCTTTATTTAAACATTGAGAGTTCAGTAAAGGATTTGAAGCATTAGGAACTTAATCAGATTTGTGTTTTTCCAAAGACACCACAAAGTAAGAATGGAGGCTGCCGAGGGTTGGGACCTTGTCTTGGTCAAAATGTGTTTTTTCAGTCTGGGGCCAACTGAGGCCCTGCAAGCTTCCACGATACTTCTACCACCCCCTTAACTTCCTAAAGAAATGAAAGTGGGGGTGGGGGTGGGGGGTTTAACCCAGAATCTGGGTTATTACCAGAAATAACCTTTCTGTAGAAAGTCAACGCTTGGCAGCAGAGCCTCTGGTCTTCCTCGAGTCACCTCTTCTCCCTGTCCTCCCTTCCCTTGGTTGCTGTTGTCTCCTTGACGAGGGGTTGGGGTGCTCATGGGTCCACCTGTCCTGACCACACCTGGGGATGGCACACCCTGGCTGCAGCACTCAACAGGGTCTACTGTGGTGCCCACGTTTGCTGGGAATCTCGGGGCTGCAGCACTTGCTCTTTCGTTTCAGAGCTCGCTGGAGGCCACGCACTTTAGCCGATCTCAGCCAGCTGGGGATCGCAGCACCGCGGGTCCCAGGCGGCACAGCCACAGGGACCAGGGCCAGTGCACGAGGGCAGCAGAGATTCGAACGCATGGGTCTGAACTCCCTGAACCGGTCGCTCTCGTCCTTTGGACCCCCTCCCCTCCTCTTGGAACCTCTAGGCCTCTTTCGCCGGGCTCAGTTCAGGATATGCGCCTCCACTGTGCTCCCCACTGACCCATCTTCCTGGATCTCAGGCAAGCACATTTGCTTTGAAGCTCGAAAGACAGATCCAAGTATGTGATCTAATAGGTCCTCTATGGGGAAGCGAGAGTTCGCGGGGAAACTTTGGAGAAAACACGGTTCAGTGCTTCCGACTGCAGGCCACGCCGATGCGCTCAGCTCAGCCACGCGCGCCTCCGACACGGGCGAGCACGAGCGCTCCGCGACGAGCTCAAGAACCGGGACGCACGTGCCGACCCGCGGCCGTGACGTCACGGGGCGCCGCCCGCCAGGCCGCCTCCTCGCTGCGGCGTCTCCAAACATGCCTGATTATTTTTTCCTTCGGAGGAAGCCGGCCCAACGCTCCGGCGAGAGGGGAAGAGGTTTTCTTTGTCCTCTGCGTCATCTCCAAAAATCTTCTCTCCTGTTTTCGAGCAAACTCGCGGCAGCCTTTTCCCCTTTCTGGTCAGGCGTTACCCTGGACACCCCCCTCGGCCTGGGTCTTTCCGTACAGTCGGCGCGCGCATTGTGCGTCACCGCGCCACCCCCGTGCCCCGGGGCTGCCGCAGCCGCTGCTCTAGGGCCCGCGGCCTCCATGTCCTTACCCCGGTGCGCCCTGTGGTGGGCTCGGCTGCCGGCGGGGCGCCCCCCGGGCCACCGGGCGGCCGTCTGCTCGGCCCTCCGCGCTCCCCGGGGGCCCTTCCCCGCGGCTGCGGGCCGGGCGTGCGCCCTCGCCTCCGACTCCTCCTCTGCCTCGGGGGGCTCCAGAGCCCCCAACACGTCCCTCTTCGTGCCGCTGACCGTGAAGCCCCAGGGCCCCAGCGCCGACGGCGACGTCGGGGCCGAGCTGACCCGGCCCCTGGACAAGAGTGAGTGCGGGCGGCCCGGGGGGCGTCCCTGCCGCCGCCGGGGCCCCGCGTTCCGCCCGGCTGTCGCCACCGCGCCTGCGGGCCCCGCGCCCCCCGTCTTGCCAGCCCCCGGGACTGGCAGGGTCGCGAGCGTGCCCCCCCGGAGGTGACCTTCCCCCCGCCTCTCCCGCCACGGTGCTCGTGGGCCACGCGGTGCCGGGTTGGCGCGCGGGACTCGGGCTCGTGCCGGGCGCGCGCCCCCGGCCAGCGCCGCTGCCTGGTCCAGTTGCCCTGGTCCCTCCGGGCATGGCCCGAGCCCTCCCGCGGAGTCGCCTGTCTCGGGGGGGGGGGGTGGTCGGCTCTTGCGGCGTCCTTTGCACCTCGCTGGCCGGCCAGCGCCGCGGGGAAAGGCCAGGGCGGAGGTGCACGCTGGACTCGGGGGGCTCTTGCAGGGTCCTTTGCCCCCAACCCCGCACCTGGGCAGACTAGGCGCTGCATTCGGCTCGCGAGGAAGTCGTCAGTGGCGAGAGCCCCCCGGCTCACATTCCCGTCTCTTCCGATCTGGGAAACGCAGCGTTTGTGGGGGGGGGGGCGCACTGACCAGCTGCAGCACTGGGCAGCGCCTGCTCCCGCACTTACTGGGCCCGTTGGTCATCGCGCCCCCGGGGAGGGAGCAGCCCCTTCGTTTCTGCAGGTGGCCGCGGATACCGCCCTGAAACTAGCCACGGTGGGTTGGCGGGGAAGGGGTGATGTCGTGAACATTCCGAGACTGGCAGGACCAGGACCAAAGGGACTTGTGAATGATGTGGGAGTTGAGTGCTCCAGGCTTCTAACTCTGGACCAAGTGACTTTCCGTGTTCATGTCAGCCGGCAGCCTTGGTGCCTTCTAGCCAGTATTGTTCCTTTTGGCTTAGGGGCCACATCTGGCGGTGCTTGGCGCTTGCTTCTGGCAAGCCTGGGTGCCCGTATATAAAACAAACACTGTCCTCCAATTTGCTCGAGCGGGCCCAGTAACGTCTCCATTGTGAGACTTCTTGTTACTGTGTTTGGCATATTGAATACTCTCGGTAGCTTGCCAGGCTCTCCGAGAGGGGTGGAGGAATCGAACCCGGCTCGGCCGGGCTGGCTGTGCGCAAGGCAAACGCCCTACCACTGTGCTATTGAACCCTGGGTGTCCTTGTGCCAAACCAAGCCCCTTCCTATCTCAGGTTACTCTTGATGGTATTTAGGGCACAATGTGGGGGCCCAGGATGCATGAGCCTTTTGATCTCTCTCTCTCTCTCTCTTTCTCTCTTTCTCTCTCTCCTTTTGGAGAAATCTTTATTTTGTATAGCTGTTTCAGTCTAACTCGCCCACACGGCAGAGCCTGGCAAGCTACCCGTGACATATTCGATGTGCCAAGCACAGTAACAAGTCTCACGATGGAGACGTTACTGGGACCGCTCGAGCAAATCGATGAACAACGGGAGGACCGTGACCATGACCGTTTCAGTCTAACTGAAAACGTCAGCGTCTTTGTTAAGCTCCGAAAGAAGAGAGAAAGAAGACTGGATTTACTAGTAGGGGGCATTCTGGTGGAGGTTATTTAAATACCTCCTTGAGTCAGTGTGTGTTCATCGATTTTTCTTCTCCTTTGGTTGGAGTTTACCCAGATCTTGAACTTAGTAGAGTGACTTTTTGGCCTTGCAAGAGGGCCTGTCAGGGGCAGTGAATTATCACAGTCTTCCATGTCATGTGGATGACATCAGGTTTCCAGGTAGAGATAAATACAGAAGGCTCTCACTCACTTCTCAATGTCCTTTGCTTATTCTTCTCCCCTAAAGTTAGTGCAATTCCTCCTCTGCCTCTCTCCCTCGTTTGCTCTTCTTTCCCTTCAAGTTAGCATTTTCTTAAGCCTTTGCCTAGACCCCTGTCAGTCTCTGGCCCATCTGAATTTCTTCTGTGCCCTGCACTTGGACATGTCCTAGACATTTTTTTTTTTTTTTGAATCATGGGGTCTGCTTCTCCGGTGCTCAGAACAGGAACCTCAGGACAATGGTCTTGGTTTCCCATCCCTCACCTCCTACCTCTATCACTTGGAAAGTGACCTTGTTGATCTTGTTGATTCCACTTCATAAATATTGAATTAATTTCTGTCCCTTCTTCACTATAGCCAGTCTAGCCTAAATTATGGGACTCCCGAATGTCCCTTATATGTATCCTTGAACCTTTGATCACCCCAAGCCATTTTCTACCATTAGTTTAGAATTTTCCTTTCATTGGGTTTCTGCCCAGTGTTGGGAGGGGAATGGGATACACTCCCAGCGATACTCAGCCTGGCAGTGCTGGCATGGTGGTGGCATTTGTGGGCCACCAATGCCGGGGTAGAACCCAGGTCCTGGTTCATGCTGGCATGTTTTCTACCAGTTGCACCATCTCCCTGTCCTTATTCAAGTATTTGGAACTAAGACTCGATGCTAAAACGACTAATATTGGGCCAGAGCAATAGTTCACACAGGCAGGGCGCTTGCCTTGCATGTGGCCAACCCAAGTTCAATCCCCGGCCTCGCACCTGGTCCCCTAGCACTGCTAGGAGTGGTCCTTGGACAGTGAGCCCGGAGTAAGCCCTGAGTATTTCTGGATGTGCCCCCTCCCCACCCCCCACCCAAAAAAACCCCCACATTTTCGGCATTTTTAATTGAGTCAGGTATTGCGATTCTCATGTAATGGGTGCTACTAACAAACTAGGTTGGTTTTAAATACACGTGGTATCTTCACATTTTGACCTTTTGCATTAGTTTATAGTTAGGCAAAATTTCTCCCAAACAGTTGCATGTGCCTTTTTCCCAATCTGTTTATTTGTTGGGAGTTTTTCCATGATTGACCAAAGAAAAGTAGCAAAAATGCCGACATCCCAGCAGAGCTGTCTGTGACAGGGTCTCTGTGTATGGGTCTCATATTTTATTGTGGAGCTAAACTGGTCATTTTGAAATATTCTCAGTCTTCCAAACCAATTTCTGATCATTGGTCACTGTGTCCTGCGAGTGTTGTGGTTGTGTGACAGTGTAGTTGATGCTTTGGTGCGACCCTGTGGCTTTTCTGTGTTCCATGGGCCAGGAACGCAGCCTTAGTTAGGACCAGCCTTCCCAGAAGTGCAGAGTGTGGGTGGGACTGAGTTGGCCACTTTTCTGTCTTGACAGAATAATGTGGTAGTATTTTTTACATGTTGGGCCTTAATACAGTCTCCGCTTAATGAATTCAAAATATTTTGGGATGGAATGATAATGCAGCAGGTAGGGCACTTGTCTTGCGTGCTGCTGACCCGGGTTCGATTTCCTGCATCCCATCTAGTCCCCAGAGCACTGCCAGGAGTAATTCCATAGTTCAGAGCCAGGCGTAACCCCTGAGCATCGCAGGGTGTGGCCCCAAAACAAAACAGAAAAGCAAAATGTGTATGTATGTGTGCGTGCATATATGCGTGTGTGTGTGTGTGCGCGCGCACGTGCGAATATATGTGTGTGTTTGCGTGTGTGTGTGTGTGTGTGTGTGTGTGTGTATTCACTGCTATAGCGAAGACTGATCCTTGGTGGCATGTTTCTCCGACAGGCACTCAAACCACCCTCCCCGATTGCCGTGCTCTCTGCCATCGCTATGCAGTGCTTTGCCTGAGGTCTTCCAGCCGTGAGGGACTGGCAGCCATGTGAGGCAGGTCTTTTCCTTCTTCATGGACTTACCACTGGTTCACATCCTGAAGGAATTTCAGAGATACAATTTCAGGAGAGAGAGAGAAGAGAGATTGGGGCCATTCCTACTACTTCCGACCACCACAGAGACCCCTCTGCTCATTCTTGCATGCCACCCTCAGTCCGTTTCCTGCCAGTAACCATCATAGTTTGACTCAGTGGAGGAGTTAATGTTTCTTTTCTCAATTTGCTTTCTTAGGAGTTAGTTTCGTTGAGTTTTTCCAAGTTTGTTTTCTTAGTTCATATTCTATGTGCTTGAAACCATCTGATAATTGTCTTTATTTTCTTACTCAGCATAATCAAGCTCTATCCATTTTGCCCCCAAAGGGTACCGTTTCATATGTTTTAATGGTGGATAGTAGTAATCTGCTGAGTAACATATGCCACAACTGCTTTCTTCTTGGGGGGGATGAGAGGGGCAGGATTTTGGGTCACATCCAGCAGTGCTCAGGGGCTGCTCCTAGCACTGAGCTTGGGGGAACCACGAGGTGCCAGCGGTGGAACCCCAGCATCCATTATCAACACATGTGCTCTGGCCTTTTGAGCTCTCTCCCTGGCTCCCTACTATAGTGCTGTGGGATGGGCATTTGGGCTGTTGCCTTGTTTGGGCTGTTGCCTTTTTGCTGTTATAGTTGTTCAGGAAGTTCTTGCATGAATTCCACGGATGCGTGCTTCCGTTCTTTCCTCTGACTCCAGGTGTCCCATCTAGAACAGAGTTAATGTGCTGTATTCTCATCAGATCATTTTCAGACTGAAGATCATCCATTCATACAAAAACATGACAGTCTGATCCTTGTTGTGTTGGTTGACCTTTTAGCCTTTGAGAATGGTTATAAAATAAATGGAGAGCATGTTTACCTGAAACTGGCCTGGTGGAGGCTGGAGGTGACGTCTGCTACCACCTTGCGTATTCTTCTGCGATGTAATAGGGGTGTTGCAGTTTTTATGATTTTTGTAGACGCTTCACCAGAATACTAAGCCATAAAGAGCTGAGAACTGCCAAAACCTAAAAAAAAAACACTTCGTTTTAGAGTTGCACCTGATGGTGCTTGGTGGCGACTCCCAGCTTAGTGCTCAGACTCTGGCACTGTTTGGGGGGGCCATGTGGTGCTGGGAATGTGACCCAGGCCTCCTGCATGGAAAGCACGGTTCCTCATTTTGAATGTTCTGTCTCTGACCCTGAAAACAAATCTTAAAGGTTCACTTTTGGGTTTTTTTCCAGATGAAGTAAAGAAGATCTTAGACAAGTTTTATAAGAGGAAGGAAATTCAGAAACTCGGTGCTGATTATGGACTTGACGGTAAGACTAATGACAATTCCGTTAGAAGGATTTGGTCACTTCTTAGAGTCCAGCTTTGATAGTTCTGTGTGGCACCTGTGGCCTGAGCATAGTGTATGGTAGGAGGATGTCTCTGGCCTTCTGCCTGCTCGGAGACTGTGCGGCTCACTGGTGGCCCACGGGCGATGTGTGTTCCTTCAGGCTGTGCTGCCTACTTCAGTGGTGTTTTGCTTTTGAGGGGGCTTTGAGCAGTACCTGCAGTGCTGTTTTGGTCTCTGTGCTGTTCCTGGCTCTGTGCCCAGGAGGGTCTCCTGGCAGTGCCCAGGGGAACCTTATCCTGTGCTGGGAATTGAAGCAGGGTCTGCTGCGTGCAAGACCAGAGCGCCTGTACTATCTCTCTGGTCTGAGTTTGAGTTTACCCCGTATAATAATAAGCACGTTGAATGTAAACACACACAGAAGGACAGGAGGACTAGTGTAGGGGCGTAAAGCTCTAGCTTGACATGTATGATAATGGGTTCAAATGCTGCTGTTCACGTGCACCAGGCGTGATCCCAGCAACCCAGCTGTTTGAGCTTGGCACCTCTTGTCTGCAGTCGGTGGTACTGCATGGAATTTCTGACTGTGCCACAGCTGGGTGTATATAGACACACTAAAACGGGGTGTAGACCCAAGCAAGCACTGCAACTAAAATGCTACTCCCAGCTTTGTGCTCAGGGACTACTGACTCTGGCAGTGTGAGGGGGGGGGGGTTCCTCTGGGGTCCCCACATAACGAGAATTGTGACCCCTGAGTGTAAGCTCTGGTGAGCACCCGTGTGAGCACCACGACTGTGGGCCTTAACCCTGAGTGCAAGTGTTGCGTGCACATAGGCCAGCACTGCCGCCGAAGGAGGGCAGACCCCGGTGGGCACACGGCATGTGTCCAGACACTGCAGCCTGATGTCCGCCTCTGCTGAGCCCCATAGCTAAGAAATACATCAGCAGCACACACAGCTGGGCGCGTGCACAGCCCTGGTCACACTGCAGGAGTGTTAGCGGGGAAGGGAAAGTGGCCTGGGGAGGGGACACAGATGAGAGAGAGAGAGGAGAGGGGCGGGGACCCCTTTCTGGCCCTTTTCCCCTAGACGGCGGGCTGATCAGTCACCTCAGCACACGTGTGGCATTGAGGATTCGCTCATGGCCTGGTGCTGCCGGGCAAGTGCCTTAAGCCGCTGGATCAGTTTTTAGTGTTAACAAACAGCAGGACTGTCTTGATCACCACCAAGCCTGCGGCCGCACTGGAATTTGAACTCACAACCTAGGAACTTGACATGCGAGCACTTTCAGCCGTGGGCCCATCTTCCAGGCAGATGTGCTTTTCAGAGCAAGAAACAGGAACGAACGCTCAGCCCTTCCTTTGTTGATCTTGTGTCTCCCACAGCTCGTCTCTTCCATCAGGCTTTCATAAGCTTCAGGAATTACATCATGCAGTCCCAGAGCCTGGACGTGGACATCCACATTATCCTGAACGACATTTGCTTCAGTGCGGGCAAGTACCGAGAGGGGCAGACTCTCCTCAGCATGCCACTCTCACCTCTGTCCTTCACATTGTTTCTCTTGGTGCCGGGGTTGGGTGGGTTGGGAGTGGGGGCTTATTTCTCTTAGCCCTTACGTCACTTGGATCTTGGTAACATCTGCTAGAAATAATTCGGTGGTTTTGTGGGAGGCCTGCTGGTCCTTTTGCTTTGATACTGGGTGCCTGAGCTAGTTGTTAGGACCCTGTGTGTCTGCTAGAGGAAAGCTGGAGCCTTAAGTGTCAACTCTGCTCTCCATTGTGTGCTCTCAAGGGGCGTGGTGAAGTGAGCTCCTAGACAGGACAGAATTCATACATATTTTTTAAAAATTTTATTTATTTTTTGCTTTTTGGGTCACACTCGGCAATGCACAGGGGTTACTCCTGGCTCTGCACTCAGGAGTTACTCCTGGCGGTGCTCAGGGGACCATATGGGATGCTGGGAATCGAACCCGGGTCGGCTGCATGCAAGGCAAACGCCCTACCCGCTGTGCTATTGCTCCAGCCCCCAGAATTAATACATATTGCTGTTGCTGCAGACGCCCTCCTACCTCTCTCCTTGGATTTTTTCCCTCATAACAGGACAAAGCTCTTAAAAAAAAAAAAAAGACAAAAAGACCAAAAATAGAAAAAAATAAATAAAAGAACATCTTTCCCCAAAGCTGATCTTCATCTGTTTGCATGGTTGGCATCCGACAAGGTTGTTGAGACCCAATTTTATATTCCTAGAATATGTAAGTGAAATGAGGAGAAAATGTAAAACAAAGTCGCATCTCGGAAGAGCTCTTTGCTGCAGGACTTGACTTTTTTATCCTGGCAGTCCCACTAAATTATCTCACTAAGGAAAAAAGATTTGATTGAGTTCAGTTTTTGGTAAGTCATGGTTTACCTTTGTAATGTGTTGTTTTATTTTCCAGCTCACGTGGATGATTTATTTCCGTTTTTCTTGAGGCACGCAAAACAGATATTTCCTGTGTTGGAATGTAAGGACGATCTCCGTAAAATCAGTGATTTAAGAATACCACCTAACTGGTCAGTCCCCTCGTGGGTGGGTTGGAATTTTTCCTAATTAATCTTTGACAAATAGTAATCATTGTGGTTTTTTGTTTTTTCGTTTTTAAAGTGTGTGTGGCTGATCAATCACTACATTCTGTTGTTTTCCCTGGCTGGTGTTAGTGGTGTCTCCCCTGGTCTGGCCAAGGCTGGTCGCAGGTGTTCTCAGGCTGCGTGTAGAGCAGTTCGTCCTCTAGGGATGCTCCTGCCTCTGAGGGGTGGCTTATCTGAGCTCTCACTGGAGTGTCTCGGGGTGTTCATGGGCTATTTTCTACCAGGCTGTAATTCCATCTTTGCCATCTCTCTGAAATTTGCTTCTGAAATCCTTAGCAAGCTGCTCTCTGCTCAGCCCTGCCAAGTATTCCCTTGCCTGTGGCCAGACCTAACCTTGAGGAGTCCCCACCCAGATTTCAGGGTTCCCCCTCCCTGCACCCTTTCTTCTTTCACACCCTCCTCTGTCAATTCTAGCTGTTCAGCCGCCTTGAACTTGACCTCTGCCACGCAGCTCCACAGGGCTCACGTACTTTGCTTAGGCTCTTGCTTCCTGGGGTCCACTGGGACCCTTCTGTATTTTTTATTTTTGAGGAGGGAGATGTTTGGTACCATTCTGTTTGATACCATTCCTGGCAATTACTTCTCAGGGCGACAGTGCGAGCCTGACAGTTGGACATGGTGATGCAATACTGCGTGGACCCAGGGGTCCTGGAGGGCACCAGGGCTATCCCCCAGTGCTAGGGTGGGATTTGTGGTACCAGGGATGGAACTCGGGGCTTTGGGCATCCCGGGCCTGCACTCCAGCCCTCTCAGCTGTTTCCTAGACCTCACGCTTCCCTGTCTTTCAGTCCACATGGCCTGTGTGTCCAAGCAGATGCGTCTGTGTGTCCCAGTCTAGAGTGTTGGTATCAGAATCAACCAGCTATTTCATCCGTTATGGTGTAGATATTGAAATTCTGGCGCCTGGTAATATTTGTTCACAGGGTCATATATTTGGGACTGTAGAAATGAAGTGAACATATGTAAGGAGCGGTAGTCGCTGAAACCTATTTTAAGTAACTCATGAAAAAGTGACTACAGTTTTTCAGTCCTTGTGTTTATAATGCTGTGTCATTCGGGGAGGGCAGCTTCGTGCCTTATCGTATGGGTGTGCTTTCACGCACCTCTCCCTAAGTTCTAGTGACGTAACAGCAGCAAAATGACCCCCTCAGTCCATTCCTCCTCAGAAAAGGGATTTGTACAATGGCAAAAATATCCAAGAAATTGGTGTGCATTTGTCCTTTTGTTTCTCCTCTAGTTAGTAAAGGCTATTCTTGAAAAGCAGTCATTATTGTAGTGTGGCTACGTAATTGTTTAGTTTTTTAAAGATGTTAACTTATTTGACATTGATTCTCAAGGGATGTACTTGCCTATCGATAGCTTTGGAGATCAAGCTGTTTGACCTACTCATTTTTCAGGTATCCGGAAGCCAGAGCCATAAAGAGGAAGATCATTTTCCATTCGGGCCCTACCAACAGTGGAAAGACTTACCATGCCATCCAGAAATACTTGTCCGCTAAATCCGGAGTATATTGTGGCCCTTTAAAGTTACTGGCACATGAGATCTTCGAAAAGAGTAATGAAGCTGTCAGTATATTGCTGAATATGCGTTTTGTTTTGTTTTGTGGGGAGGCATACTAGTAATTTGCTATAAGAAACGGCCATGTTCCGTTATTCCCAAGAAGTCTTTAATTGTAAGATACACAAATAAGTACAGCGGGGAAGGAAAAAGATGCTGTTCACTGAACTCCCACATCCATTTTTGAGATGTTTCCTGGTTTCAGGGCCTGGAGAGGTAGTACAGCGGGTAGGTGCTCGGTTTGCATGCTGCTGACTTGGTTTTGATCCCCAGTACTCGGAGTCCTGCTCGGAGTGATCTCTGAGCACAGAGCCAGGAATTAGCCCTGAGTGTGGTCCCCAAAATAGCAACAAATGTTTAATCGATAGTATTTTAAGGTATTGTGGATATTTTGTTTCAACTATTAAATAATTTGATGGTGAGAATATTAAGCGTCTGGCACTCGTATGTACTGTACTCGGGGGGAAATAACTTCCGGATTCTTCTCCCATCCCAGGGTGTGCCGTGCGACTTGGTGACGGGTGAGGAGCGCGTGGTCGTGGAGCAGGACGGGAGACAGGCCGCCCATGTCGCTTGTACGGTGGAGATGTGCAGCGTCTCAACTCCGTGTATGTAAACATCGCCTCGATGTCCTTATGGTTTAGTCGCTTCATTCCAGAGTGCAGATGGGTGCTCCAGAGAGGCTTTGTGTCACGAAACGGAGTGTTGAAATCAGATAAGCCCGTGCAGCAGGACTGTTCTGCCACTGATGTCGAGCATTGCTGGGTTTGCGTTTGTATGGGTTTTGTTTCCTTTCTCAGAGTCACGTGGGGTGCTAGGAGCAGACACAGGCACGGGCTCCTGCTCTGGCCTGTCTAGAGCCTGCTCTCCCTGGGAGTGGAGATTCCCTTTGAGCTGCTCCGTGGTTCAAGTCCTCCCCACTTGGAAACATTTTTTGCCTCACAGAAATGCATGGTCTTATTGTATGTATTTCAGAGGGTTATTTCACTGTCCCATGAAGGGCTGGTCCCTCCCAGCTTTTCCTCGGTTGGCTGGGACGCCTGCCAGTCTCCTCGGGAGAAAGTCTCAGGCCTTGGCCACTGGCCCATCCCCTGGGTTCTGCTGGAGTCCTCCCTGCTCTTACGCCAACTCTTGTCCGCTGTTTGATGTTTGTTTCTCCAGTCTTGTTTTTGGTCACTGATATGTGATCCTTTCTGTTACTGTAAGTTGTGCCTTTTAAAACAATGAGTTTGATAACTTGGTCTTTGTCTCTTGGGCGGGAGCGCATCTGGTGGTGCTCGGATTACGTGGCTCTGTGCTTATTATTCACTGCCGGCAGCAGTTGGAAGACCATGTGCTGGGAATCGAGCTTGGACCTCTCACATGCAAAGGGCCAGCCCTTTGAGCTGTTTGGCCCTACCGTTTGTTCTTTTTCTGTACAAGATGGTTTTGGATCTAGTCTTAATGTATGTTTTATAGATTTGTTAGATGAGTTTCATTCAAACTGTCCTGTAGTACTCCATTCAACTATATTTTATTTTTATTCAATTTAATTTTATATATATATATAATTGTTAAATTCTCCTTTCCTTCTCTGTGCTGTTGTTTGTTCACCAATTGTGTTGCCACACTAGCTGGGGTGCTTGCCAGGTGTTGCATGGTACACTTTAGCGGCAGTGACCACACACACTTGGTTCTGGTGTACTAGAGCCCACACGTTTTGTGGTGGTACCAGGAATCCCAGACTTCAGTGTCACTGGCAGGGCTTGGGGGATCATAAGAGGTGCTGGCGGTTGATCCCGGGTTGACCTTGTGCAAGACAAGAGCTTTTCCTGCTCTACTGTCTCTCCAGCCCCACGGCATCTGCCTTATCCCTGTGCAGTCTCTCTGGTCCCTTAAAGACATTTTTTTTTGGTAGGAGTACTGCTATTTATTCAGCCACTGATTAGCTGATTGAATTGTGCATGAACTCTACCTTACTTTTTTTTTCCATTTTTTATAATTTTATTTATTGAATCACCGTGAGAGCAGTTACAAAGCTTTCGGGTCTAAGTCTCGGTCATACAATGAAACACCCGTACCTTCACCAGTGCCCATTCTCCACCCCCAACAACCCCAGTATACCACCGTCCCACACCCTCCCCCTACCTGTGGGGCAGATGATTTCCACATTACTCTCTCTCTACTTTGATCACATTCACTATTTCGACACCAGACCCACCATTATTTGAGATTTTACCCCAACACTCAGATCTGCTGAAAAGGCAACAATAGACAATTTGTGTTCTATTGCTGGTTATGAATAACATATGATGTCGTGTGGCTGCAGTAGGGCCATGTGGTTTTGAAATTCTGAAATTTTAACACTTAAATCTGGAGGGATTTCTGCCAAAAGCCACTGGGTTTAGAGATCTGCTCCTGAGTCTCTGGGATCATGGCCGTTGAGCAGCTTGATGAGGAGCCAGAGAGGTCGTTCGTGGGCGATGACTTGGGGTCTCGTTGGGGTGGGGAGGACAGGCCCAGCTCCACCTCCACCATCCCATGAGGCCCAACAAGTTTCGTCACTGCGGGCCCAAGCCTGACTGTCCAATGGCCTCTGGAGGATGACAAGCCACCAAGTCGCCAAGAGGGAGCAGGCAGAGGGACAACACCCTTCCCTCCCTGGGGTGGCCCGGTGACAGTAACGTGCTGTGGAGTCCGGGTGCGTTTCTTCCAAAAGCCACTGGGTTTCGAGATTTGTTTCTGAGTCTCTGGGATCATGGCCATTAAGCAGCTTGATCAGGAGCCAGAGAGGCCATTCGTGGGCAATGACTTGGGGTCTCGTTGGGGTGGGGAGGACAAGCCCGGCTCCACCCCCACCCCGTGAGGCCCTGTGTGTCTTGTCACTGGGGGCCCAAATGTGACTATCCAGTGGCCTCAGACGGATGGCGGCCACTGGGCTGCCAGGGGGAACAGGCCAAGGCACGAAACCTATTCCCACCTGGGTTGGCCCAGCACCGGTAGCCTACTGCAGGGACCAGACGCATTTCTACCTAAAGCCACTGGGTTCTGAGATTCGTTTCTGAGTCTCTGGGATCATGGCCGTTAAGCAGTTCAATCAGGAACCAGAGAGGCCATGCCTCCAATTATATAGCTGAGCCGGAGGTGGTTTGTGGTGGTTTGTTTCTCTATCACGTACCTAACTTTTGGCTGTTTACTTTCTTGGGTAAATTTTGCCCCGAGTTTTTGGGGTCTGGCCAAAGGCACAGCAGCAATTTTGGGGTATCTGGAAGTCTGAAGGCGCCATCAGGCTGCTGATGCACTCGCCTCACAGGTACAGATCGACCTGCTGACGGCATCATACCCTCCCCTTAAAAGACATTTTAAAGAAAAATGAGCTTTCCCTTTTATTACATAAGCAAACGTATCTATTACGGGAGATATGAAAATAAAGAGAAGAAAAAGACTTAATTCCCAGTCCTATTCATCCAGAACCAACAAGTGTTAGCCCAGTGGGGCACATTTTCCTTACTTGTTCATTTGTGTTTACATCGTATATAGATATATGCTAATGTGTGAATTGTGGGTGTGTATATGAAATAAAGTGGGGTTATGCATTTCATTCTCTATGGTGACTTAGACTTTTCACTTCAGTAATAGCAACTTTCTCAGTAAACGGATAGCTTTAAAATTTTTGTTCCAAGATGAATCCATTGTGAAATTCGTGTTGCACAGACCCTGATAAATCAGACAACGTCCTCTCCATATTGTTCATCTCAGTGTATACCCAGTGTTACAAGAACAGAGCTGGCACGCAAAGAGCCATGCTCTGCACTCCCACTGTGTGTGCCCGACGCCCTTCTGGGGTCCTGCGCCAGAGATGCTTCCGTTGCTCAGGCACCAAGAATCTCCTTGACTCCGGTGTCAGTGTGGTGGTTCTCAGGCAGATGCACCAGCTGCAGCTGCAGAACATAGTACAAATGAAGCTGCACAGATTGCAAGGTCGTGCAGATAGAGTACAGACTTCTAAGCTAGACATCATGGCTTTGAGTTTCATGTTTCTAGATACCTGGGGAGGTGAGTTTTGAGGGTGCTGAACTGGGTGGTTTTCAGGGCCATCCTTGGCAGTGCCAGGAATGGATGCAGGCCCTTGCACCTGTGAGCCTTGTGAACTGTGTCCCTGTCTACTCACTACTTTGTACTTACATGAACTGTGTCCCTGTCTGAGTAACTCCCCTTGATCTCAATTAGTGAGTAAAGAGGAGTGAGAATACTGACTTCATAGAGAGTACTCGTGAGTATTGCGAGGATTAGACGTACTGTTATTATGAAACATGTAGAACCCAGTGTGCCAATAAAGAAGTGATGATGATTTGCAGCGGTGATGATGGGTCGGGGCCCATGCAAGCTTGAATTTTGGTATTGAAATTTGTTTCGGATACTGTTATTGTCAGTCAGACTGCTCGTACCTTGTTTTCAGATGAAGTGGCCGTGATCGATGAAATCCAAATGATTAAAGATCCAGCCAGAGGATGGGCCTGGACCAGAGCACTTCTAGGTTGGTGGCTTTGATGTTATCAAACCTGTGTTTCATCACATCTGCCCTGAGAAGCATTTACCCACTGGACATTGCCAGGCAGAAACAACTACATCTTTCTCGAAACAAATAAGAGTTGTCAATTAAGTGTGATCTTTTAGTTTTTAAATATTGTAATGATTGGAAATGCATTTTTCTATGAGAAAGTTAGCATGACCTTGTGATGAGGGCAAAAAATATTTAAATCTCATAGTAGCTATAAAACTGTCAGTGCTATAATGTGTTTTGTGCACACCTTTTATCTCATGCATATGGTAGTTTACATCATTTGGTATCTTGCTTGTCTTGCTTTTTTTTCCAACTCAATTGTTTCATGGGCTTTTTTTTTCACATGGCATAGAGTAATATGGTAGCATATTCTCCATTGAAGAGCTATTCTCTAATTTTTTCCCATACAGCTAAACTTCTTTTCTATTATTAAAAATGCTGTAGTAAAAAAAAGAAATCTTAGTAGCCATAATTTTTTGTTATTTATTTTTTATCTAAGAGAGTCTCCTGAAAGAGAAAGTAGAAGAGAAAGGTGGGAGAGAGAGCGAGTGAGCGAGTGTGTGCAGTGCATGCACTATGCCGTGGTCAGACCCAGGGCCCTCCACCTTCTTGGGCCCTGAGGTGGGCTTCTTTAGGCCCATGGATGGAAATGAGTTTTCTACTTGCTTCAGTTTGATGTGGATTTTTGGTCAGTGTGTTGTGGAGCAAGTGTCTTCATATTTAAAAACAAATCGAACCTCTTTAGTAAAGATTAAGCATTGAGTCCTGTAGTGTCTGCAGATGAGAGCGGAGCGCCCGCGGGCTGAAGAGCCCGATGGTTGCTTTCCCCTTTGTCCGCCAAGCTCCGGGCTGCCTCAGGATTCGGTAGAGCTTCGTTTGAAAGCCGCACGTATGGTACAAGTATGGTTCAGGACTAAACTTTAGAAGGCCAGGTTTTCTTTCCAGCTGGCCGTACCCTCTAGTAGATTCAAAATCTTGGCCAGTCAGAGGCCCTTAGGTTTGTAAATATGTGAGTGATTTTTCCCAGTGCAGGGTTGTTGTTTTGAGATTTGAATCGAAGAGATTGTTTTGGAGAACATCTCCTAAAGCTGCAAGGCAGGGACCAGAGAGGCAGTACAGCAGGCAAGGCACTCGCCTCACATGCGGCTGACCCAGGTTCGAGTCTTGGCACCACTTTTGGTCCCCGGAGCACAGAGCGAGGAGTGAGCCCTGAGCACCGCTGGGCTGGTCCTCCCACCCTCTCAGGAAAAGCTGTAAAGCAATAGTTACGCAAATATTAAGTATTTTTTCCATGTAAAAGTATTGCTTAATTTTAAGATCTTCAGTAAGAATTCGACTTTTTGTGTTTGACAGGACTCTGTGCTGAAGAAGTCCATTTGTGTGGAGAATTTGCTGCGATAGACCTGGTTACTGAGCTTATGTATACGACTGGGGAGGAAGTGGAGGTAAAAGATTCCGTGCTTTGTTTTCAAGGTGGCAGTTGAATGACCCATAGTACTGGCCAGTAGCTGCATAGGGCCCAGAGAGTGGCAAAATCAGTACCTAACTTGTCACTTGTCATCCTTTTGATCATCGATTTGCTCAAGTGGGCGCCAGTAACGACTCCATCCCTGTCGCATGCTAGCGTAGCCCAATGGCGTACTGGAACTCATTCAGGGTAGGGGAATGAGGCCCGTTATTGTTACTGTTTTTGGCATATCAAATAAGCCACGGGTAGCTTGCCAGGCTCTGCCAAGTCCTCACTACCTAATTAACTAAAAATAAAGCTTCATTTCCTCATGGTTGACTAGATCTTAAACTTTTCTTCTTGTGACCCTTTTTCACCTGAGAAAATTTTATGCAACCCCAGGTTTATAGCTCTCTTAAATAGATATACAAATCCAAATCAAGCATTTACTGATTAAATGTACTTTAAAACTTTTTTTTAAGTTGCTTGTCCCCAGAGAATGCCTTATCTCACAGTTAAAGAACTAGGAACTAGATCATATGAGTTTGGTTCAATCTCATAATCTGACGTTCTGACAGAGTGATCGTAACGCCTCAAGTCCTTCAAAAGTACAGGAGATTCTTTTCTCTTCCTTCCTTCCTTCCTTCCTTCCTTCCTTCCTTCCTTCCTTCCTTCCTTCCTCCCTCCCTCCCTCCCTCCTTCCCTCTTCCCTCCCTTCCTCCCTTCCTCTTGTTTTGGGGCCACACCCAGCGATGCTCGGGCTCTTACTCCTGACGTTCAGGAATCACCCGATAGTTCTTGGGGGGCCATATGAGATGCCAGGGATCAAGCCTGGTTGGCCATACGCAAGGCCAGCACCCTAACTGCTGTACTATTGCTCCAGCCTCTCTTTATCTTTTCTTGACAAAATCTGTTTTTTTTTTAAATGTTGTGTCACACCCAGTAATGCTCAGGGGTTACTCCTGGCTCTGCACTTAGGAATTACTCCTGACGGTGCTGGGGGAACCATATGGCATGCCAGGCATTGAACCCAGGTTGGCCACGTGCAAGGCAAACGCCCTACCCACTGTACTATTGCACTGTTTCTAACAAAATCTGTTGGAGTCTGAGTAGATCTCCCTGGAATAAAAAAATCAGGAATGTTAGAAGTTTCAGACTCAGCAAATATATAGAACATTTATAGCTTTTAAAGTGTTCTAAATCAGATATTGGGGCCTTTGATATACACATCTACATATATATATAGGTATAATTTGGATCCCTCTTTAAAATTCTTATGTTTCGTCTACACTGGTGCTGCTCAGGACTTCTGACTCCACCCTGTGCTCAGGGATCACTCCTGGCAGTGCTCAAGGGAGCATGGGGATGTTGGGGATAAAACCCAGGACGGCTGCATACAAGGCAAGGGCCCTCCTGGCTATGCTATTGTTCTGGCCCCTTTCTCATATTCTTCGGTAAGAAATAACTTGCTTCCTTTTGTTTTATCAGCGCTCTTTGTGAATATATATCAAAGTCAGTGTTTTTCAGTATCATGCTTAAAGGGTATTTGTAATTATCCTATTTTTTAGCTATTCTTGATTGTTTTCAAATTGTTCGCCTAATCATTAATCACAGAAATTGGGTTATTTTATAATACCTGTGTTGCAGACACAGTGCTGATGCCTTCGTTTTAGGTTCGGAACTACAAGAGGCTCACTCCCATTTCCGTCCTGGATCACGCCCTGGAGTCCCTGGACAACCTCCGGCCCGGGGACTGCATCGTCTGTTTCAGCAAGAATGATATTTACTCTGTGAGCCGGCAGATTGAAATCCGGGGACTGGACTCAGCTGTCATCTATGGCAGCCTCCCACCTGGTAATTGTCGTTGGTTCTCAGGATGGAGAGGGGCTCTCTTATCGTGGCCGTTTATCTTGTGATGTGGATAGAAAACGGTAAAGATTCAGAACTAAGTTCTCTGAAGTAGGTCACATAAGTATCTTTTCTAGTGGTGCCTCCAGTTGATCTTGAGGGAGATACAGAGATTTTAGTTATATGGAGCTCTTGTTATTTTTTATCTTTTGACTACTTCTTTATAAGTCGGGCTTAGGATTTTCTTACAGAAATGTTATTAAAATATAGACTTTGGTAATATTCCTGAAGTTGTATTCCAGAATTCTGTAAACAAGTCCTCAGAAATGGTAAGGCCAGTGTGGGCAATTGTGTTACTGTGTGAGGGGCGTTTTTTTAAAGGAGTGCAGTTCTTTGAGGATATAAAGAAATAAGTTTGAAGCAGTGAGAGTTTGGTGTGTGGCTTTTTTTCTTTCTTTTTTACGGGGCCTCCCCAGAAATGCTCGAGATGGTGGTGGAGGCAGGCGCTCTAGGTTGTAATCTGGTGGTAAACACCTGTCATTTTGATGCTCAGGCCCAGAGGTTCTGGGGGCACCAAGATCACACACGCAGCAGTTCTTGGGGTCCTTAGTGGGGGGCGGGGGTTAGGGGTGAGAAGGACACAGTGCTTATGATGCAGTCGAACCTGGACTCTCAGCTTACCGGCATACCCTACCCTTTAGACTTATCTCCCTATCCCACAGTAAGAGGTGAGGATCTCCAGTTTATCTGGGTATTTAGTAAAAAGTGCGATTTAGCAAAAGATTGAGCGTGCTGATTTAACACGAATTCTTCTTGCTCTAGGGACCAAGCTTGCTCAAGCAAAGAAGTTCAATGATCCCGACGATCCATGCAAAATCTTGGTTGCCACAGATGCGATTGGAATGGGACTTAACTTGTACGTAATTCGCTTCTAGTAATCACGGGTATCTACATTTGCAGGTTAGATGGCAGCCTAAAAAATAAATTATTTATTTTGTCGTGGTGCTGGGCATCAAACCCTGGGTTTTATACATACAAGCAGGTGTTCTGTCATTGAGCTACATCTCTGATCGTTACCTTTGGTGGGGGATGGGATGGGGGAAATAGCTCAGAGAGCCAGCCTGTATGCTTTGCATATGGGAGGTCTGGGCTCAGTCCCTGTGTGGCCCCCGAAATGCACTGGGAGTGACCCCTGAGAACTGCTGGTCTGAGTCCAAAAATCTCTTTCTGTGTGCTTGGCACTGGAATGACTGCTCTGGCTAGATGGGGCTTATAGTGTAGGTGTAGGTGTTCTCTTGCGTCTGTTCCCTCTTGTCACGTGGACTTCTTTTGGATGTTGCTCTCTTCTGCTGCTCACCATTCGGTAGTTTCGGGGTTTTTTTTTTTTTTTAATTAAGTCATCGTGTATTACAAAGTCATTCATGATTGACTTTAAGTTCCGATACCATATAAAGCATATAAGTTCCAGTACCAGTATCTCCCATCCACCAGCTTCCCCAGCTGCCCTCCCACCCTCCAGCCAGCCTCCATGGCAGGCACTTCTCCCCCGTCCCCGCCTTTCTTCCTTCAGAGAGTGGTTCACAGTACTGTCACGAAGATGATTTCATGCACACCACTTGACCCGCTTCAGTGCCCACGCTTCCTCCAGTGTGACGGCTTCCTCCTGTCCAGTGCCCTGTTCGCCTCCCGTCCTATCCCTCTCCTCTGCCCTCCCCCCGCCACGGGCAACTTTCCTACCAAAGACCAGTTTTCACGGTCTTCATTTCTCTTGCTGTGGCTTTTGTTATTCCCCTCCTGTTTCTTGACATCCGCCTGGAAGAGGGATCACTGCGTCTGTTCTTCGCTCTGATTCACTTCGCTCTCCAGATCCGCCCATGTAGCAGCAAATTGCGTGACTTCATCTTTTATTGTTACTAACATCTTAGAGTTAACAGTATTAAGCTTAAACTATGAAATGAAACCAGCTGAGCCTACGTGGGCCAGAGAACTGTTCAGAGCCGTGAATAGCAAGCAGCTGATTTTGTTTCTATAGTTCGTACGTTAATTTTGCTTTACTGGTTTATCTTTGATAGCCATTTTTTAAAGACAGTATTAGAATACCCTGTGGATTATCTGTAAAAAGCGTCAGTTTTCTTTATTGTCATTGGTGTAGCTACAGTAACATCTAATTAGCTATGACTATCACATAGCTAGTTAACATATAATTGACCCACTGTCAAGGTATAGTTTGAGTTCTAGTAACTTTACATGGCTGTTAAAAAACTGCTATTTGAACTCAACTATGAATAACTCTGTGAATCATGGTGCCTTAATATTTAATAAAGAAATACTATTTAAGGGGAAGAAAAGAAAATTATCACCAACGCCTTTCTCTTATTTTGTAATAACAGTGGGCAAGATTGCAGTTGGTCTGCACTAGATTTGGAGTGAGCATTTCTGCAGTGACTGAACGCTGGAGGGTTTTTCAAATAGCAGTCTGTGAAGTCACTCTTATTTCTATTTCAGAAGCATACGAAGAATTATATTTTACTCCCTAATCAAGCCCAGTATCAATGAAAAGGGAGAAAAGGAACTCGAGCCCATCACTACCTCCCAGGCTTTGCAGATTGCTGGCAGAGCTGGTCGGTTCAGCTCGAAATACAAAGAAGGAGAGGTGACAACAATGAACCGCGAAGACCTCAGTTTGTTAAAGGAAATTATGAGTAGGCCAGTGGATCCCATAAAGGTAAGGGGGAAAGTGTTAACTGCATCTTCCCTGCGGAGAACAGTCACAACTCCCTTCCACGCTCTTGCCTTGGTACCTGGAAATAGAAAAACTCGTGCCCTGAAAATCATGTCAACACGATCACAGAGATTCTTGGTCAGAGAATGGTATGCAAGTCCATGATCCTTTCCTTCTTCCTGACACCCAGCTGCACGGAGGGCTAGATAACGGTTGTTTCAGGGGGGCCCTGAATTCTGTCAGCAGCCTGAAGAATTCCCAGGTACTCCAGTGAAAAAGAAATTCTTGAGTACCGGGTAGAAATTGCTCTAGCAACCAACTTTGAGCCTGTAAAGACAAGGTTAAATTTTGCTTAGTAGAGTTCATGAATGAGAAGTGTACCTGTTTTATCCAGATTAGCTGCTACAATTTAAAGTTGCCTGCACAGTTCATTTACCATGTTGTACTAATGCCAGGTAAAGGAGAATATCAGTGAGATCCTTTAAGGAAAACTTCCTGGAAGAAATTTGGCTGGAATCGTTTTGTTGCTTTTGCTTATACTCCAGTTGGTAGGCACACTCCCATTTCCTTCCTTCTGGAATCTGTGCCCCCAGACTCCTCCCCATCCCCCCCCCCGCCCTTTTCATTCCCCTTTTCTCTTTTTCTTGTTTATGCTTATTAGTGGGCATTTCATATAACTATAATATATAGTTAAAGAAATAATTGACCTCCAGTTTAAATGTTTTGGTTTTGGGGGCCATGGACAGCAGTGCGCAGGGCTTCCTCCTGGCTCTGTACTCACGGATCACTCCTGAGGGATCCGGGGATTGAACAGGGGATTGCAGCCAGCTAAACCGTTGCTCTGCTCCCAAACATTTTCTCACTGTTTTTCTCAGGAAAGCATTTCAGACACACTACAGATCATCACAGATTTTAAAGCTAAAATATAAGTGAAAATGGTTTTCAGTGAATATAATCTGATTTTGCCAAATCATCGATTTTCCTAATAAATGGCAAAATAATGTTTTTCTCTATTTGACTTTTTTTTTGTCATATGACTCATTTAATAAAGGGTTTGGCTTGAGCATGAGACTTTATTTTGAAATAATGCAGGAAAATTGACCTTATTAAAAATAAAAGTTCATGCTTGCTTTTCCTTTTACTGAAGGCAGCCGGTCTCCATCCAACTGCGGAACAGATCGAAATGTTCGCCTACCATCTCCCTGATACGACCCTTTCTAATCTCATTGTAAGTAGAAACTTGCCTTCAAATCTCTTTGCTAAGAAATATTGATGTATCAGTTATTGGTTACCCTTGTGGGCATAAGTGGATAGTGTGTTTTGTAAAATCTGTTTAGTAAACTTATCTGGAAAGGGGAAACTTTCAAAATTACCTGGGCCTTTAGTGCTAAAGAATTTTCCTTATTGGTATTTCAGGTTCAGAAGTCTTTGGGGAAAATCTCTTGGCTTGATGAAACTAAATAAATCCAGCCTTTTTAGAAGCCCGTTACGGAGTAGAGAGATTTCCATTTATTAGATTTTAAGTACTGTATTCGTGCTTCAGCGGGCAGCCCAGTAATTTTCATACATCTTTCTCTCCCCAGGATATTTTTGTAGACTTCTCCCAAGTTGATGGACAGTATTTTGTTTGCAACATGGATGATTTTAAATTTTCCGCAGAGCTGATCCAGCATATTCCGCTCAGCCTTCGCGTGAGGTATGTCTTCTGTACCGCCCCCATCAACAAGAAGCAGCCCTTCGTCTGCTCCTCCTTGTTACAGGTGAGTCTTTGCCTTTATGATATTTCCGGTTGTTCCCTGTCAGTGCACTGGCTCCTGGTGATATTTGGTGATTCAGAATCTGGCAACCTGAGAATACCCGTTAGCAAGAGACAAAATGTAAGAATGTTAACACAAAATGCTTCTTTTGTGCAAGTACTAAAACAAAAGAATCAAATGCATTTTTTCATTTTTGAGGGAAAGGGGGTCTTTGCCTGATGTTACGCTTTTTCCTTGTAATTATTTTGGAATAGAGAAGGTTAGTATTAGTGGTAATAGTACTTAGTTTTCTATGTTTGTCTTTGGGTCACACCCAAAGGTGCTCAGGGCTTACTCCTGACTCTGCACTCAGTGATCGCTCCTGGTTGGGCTTCGGGGACCTTGTGGAGTTTTGGGATTGAATCCAGAAGGGCCATGTATAAGGCAAGTGCCCTCCCTGCTGTACTCTTGCTCCGGCCCCAGCATTTTGTTTTCTCCAGTGAGCCACTAGGCCAGGGCCTGCTGTGTTGTGTGGGTCTGTGCCAGGGTTCCAGCCCCTTGTGTGGTTTTCTGTTTATTTTGGTTTGGGGGCCACACTTGCCTGTGCTCCTCAGGGCTTGTTCTCCTTGCTCAGGTCTCACTCCTGGTGGGGACTGGGGGACTGACCTTGTGTCGTGCCAGGGCTTGAACCCGGCTTGCCTGATGCAAGGTGAGCGACTTACCGTCTTACCAAATGACTCTCTCTGGCCCCAGCCCAGCCCCTTTTCTTGCATTCATTTGGGATATGTTACAAGTCTCTCCTTCCGAGGAACACTGGATTCGCAAATAAGGGCCAGAGAGGGGCAGTGGAGGGGAACTTACCAGCCCCCGGCGCCCCCCACACCACACCCAGCGGAAAGGCTGGCTTTGCCTGCTCATTGTTGTTCCCTTGCCTTCTCCTCACAGACGCAAGCATTCTGCGTGCTGCTTCTGTTCTTTTCAAATCTATTTCTAAATGCATCATACAGACTTTCTCTTTCTTTGCACAGAATTTTTAAATTTGTGTAAATGAGTTTATTGACTAAGACACAGAGTCAAGCTTCCCCCGACTCTTCTTCCCCTCACCCAGATCCCAACAACAAAAAAATAAGTATTCTCAGGGTGACACCCCCCTCCCCAATTCTCTCTAGAGAACCCAGCTTTACAGCACGGGTGCACAGAGCAGGCATGGGCAAAGACGAACTCAGGGACTCTCTGACCAGCAAGCGTTCTTGTGGGTGGGGTGGGGGGTTCCTGTGCCCATCATATAACACCCACTGCCATCAGAAAGACAGTCTGAGGCAGAGGGGGTGCGTGCAGGGCAATCTCCACTGTCCCCCAATTCGGCCAAGCTTGAAATGTGCCAGACAGGAAGCTGCCGTGGAGACGTCACTCTCTTCAGGAGAGTCCTTTTCTGTAGAGTGGATCCCTCCCTGACTGCAGGGGGCCACAACTGGAGGCAGACCCCTACGTGCAAGAGCTCCGGAACGGCTCCGTCAGAGCTCAGGGGAGCTTGGCACAGAATTGCAACATCACAGATAGCTTAAATTAGACTGTCACTTCCGGTCTCAGCCCACATCCCTTATGACTGTCGCGGGGTACGTGCCCTTGCACGTCTTTTCTTTCTGCGTTTGCCTGCTGACCTATCCATCTAGAAATTCTAATTTTGTTGCCGGCGTTTGTTTTCTTGTGTGAGTTAGAACGGGGGCCTGAGAGACTGTGCCGTGGGTAGGCAGCTTGCCTTGCACTGGTGACCCCTGCCACCCCGTTAACCTTCTGGGCCTGCCAGGAGTGATCCTTGAGTGCAGGGCCAGGAGTAGGCTCTCACACTGGTTTTGGGAAAAGAAGGAAGTCATTCCCTTCTTAAGTCACTCTATAAATTGTTGAATGTTCTTAAAAGTGTAGAAAAGTGTAAAGGAAGAGGGGCTGAGTGATAGCACAGGGGGAGGGCGTTTGCCCTGCACTCGGCTAACCCGGGGTTCAATCCCTGGTATCCCATATGCTCCCCCGAGCACTGCTAGGAGTAATACCTGAGTGTAGCGCCAGGAGTAACCCCTGAACCTTGCTGAGCGTGACCCAGAAAGCCACAAAAAACCAAATTCAAATAAAGGAAGGAGACTCCGCTGCCTGTTGAGATGCAGCCGCAGCTAATACTCTGCTGTGCTCCCCGCCCCCACCCCCGTTTCAACAATCGCGTTTCTTCTGTTCCTCGCAGTTTGCCAGGCAGTTTAGCAGGAACGAGCCCCTGACCTTTGCCTGGTTGCGCCGATATATCAAATGGCCGCTGCTCCCACCCAAGAATATCAAAGACCTCATGGACCTTGAAGCCATCCACGACGTGTTGGATCTTTACCTGTGGCTCAGGTACCAGGCAGGCTCCCTTTCTGTGCTCCTGTCTTTCTGAGTAAAAGGGTAAATCCAACGGTCTCTTTTTCTTCGTAGTAGACGCCTCTTCCCAGAGTGCGCTCTCTTTGTGTTTACTGTCTGTTTATACCCTTCCAAAAATGACCGCCCGGGAATTCCTTAGAAATACAGTAGCTGACTCTCCCAGACATAGCCACACCCCATGTTTTCACTAGCGCCCCGGGGTTTGTCCCATTGGGAGGTGCCACACGAGGCTGGTGACTCTCAGTGGAGGGCCGTGGCTCCCGCGGGCAGAGCTCCGGGTCGGCGGGGCAGCCACCCTTGCAGCTCCATGTTCCTTTGGTGAATTGGAGCAGAAAGAAAGGTTGGGCCAAGGCCCCATGTAGAGTCCGCCAAAGCCCACCCTGGAGTGAGTCGGGGTCTGGCTGTGGCCAGAGGTGTGACGAGAGCTGTCGCTGTATCTTCTTGCCAGCTACCGCTTTATCGACATGTTCCCGGATGCCAGCCTGATCCGGGAGCTGCAGAAGGAGCTTGACGGCATCATCCAAGAAGGCGTGCACAACATCACCAAACTGATCAAGATCTCAGAGTCCCGCAAGCTCTTGAACCTGCAGAACGTGCCGACAGAGAGCCAGTCCCGTCTGACAGGAGTACTGCGGGGCCAAGCGCGAAGGCTGCGGGTCCCCAAAACCGCAGGGAGGAAAGCTGCCGAGTCCCCGGGCCCGGAGGCCGGGGAGAAGTCACTGGCTTCCAGGCTGGTGCAGCAGGGCCTCCTCACGGCCGACATGCTGCGGCAGCTGGAGCGGGAGTGGCAGACGCAGCAGAGTGAGCACGGGAAGGACAGGACAGGGCCCGAGGCCCACCCCAAAGGCGTGCGGCGAAAGAAGAAGGAACCCGATTCGGATTAGTTTTATCTTATTTATTTTTGCAAATAAAACTGTTTAAAAATCCTTTTCTCCCCGCTGCACATGCATTTACTGCCTGCTTTACTAGGACACTCTCTCTCTCGCTTTCTCGCTCGTGGGTTGTTTTCTTTTTTCCCCAGACAGAAATCACTCTTAAAAGATAAAACATTTTAAACATACACAGTTGTAGAGGTTCAAGTTACAGCTTCCTTGAATGCCATGTGTCAAAGAGTGCAGAGACAGTGCCTCGAAAGGATCCGCGCCCAGGAGTCCCATCCGCCTGGTAAGTTGTTTTGCCATTTTCCTCCACCATTGCATGACCCGGAAGGAGTTTCTACGTCCATGTCTCCGCATGCCAGAATCTGTTCTGAGTGCTGGGAATACACAGCCAGTGAGGCAGGGAGTGTGTGTCCCCGCTCTCCTGGAGATTCTAGTTTACTATGGAGCAAATGGGAAGACGCAAACAGGGTCAGCCCCAGAGGGCAGTTTGTTGTCAACTTATTCCCAGAGAGAGTACCTGAAATCTGGTCGAAGCACAACCAGTTTTGTGAAATGAATGGATTTTATTTCAGCCATAAATGCTACGATCACGATCATCCTGTTGTTCGTCGATTGCCTCGAGCAGGCCCCAGTAACGTCTCCTTCGCCCTAGCCCTGAGATTTTAAGAAGTGCCATATTCAAGGCTCTTTCAGGGTTAGGAGAATGAGACCCATCGTTGTTACTGGTATTTGGCATCATATTGGGTATGCCATGGGGAGTTTGCCAGACTCTGCCGTGTGGGCAGGTAACATTTGGTAGCCTGCCAGTATGTCCAAAGTAGGAATGAGATAATAAGATGTCACGCGGCTGCAAATGCGGCCGCGCGCTTCCGGGAGCTATAAATGCTAAGAAGAAGTGAAGTAGGGAAAAGAGTAACAAGTAGTAGCACTGGGCTAGTCTCGATTTGTGTGAGTGGTCTTAGGTCCAAAGACCCGGTGACTGTAGAGTTGTCCCTGTTTGTCCAGCAAAGACATCAGTCCTGGATGGAAACAGCTGAAAGAAGCGTAAGGGTAGAACCTGCGGAGGTCTGCCATGACAGTGACCTTGCCCTCTCTGGAGTTTGGTCTCTGCACCTGAAGACGGACAGTAAGTTCTGTTTAAGATTATTCAGGAGGTTAAATTGATGAGGTCAAATGTAGCATAGGCTTGGTACACAGGAAGTGTTTTATAAATGAACCTGAAGAGGAATGTGATGAATTTTTTTGTTTGTGTGCTTTTCAGCCATACCCAGCAGTGCTCATGGCTTTGCATTTCCGGGGTCTGGGGGACCAGATGGGGTGCCAGGGATCGAACCGGGGTTGGTCACATGCAGGGCAAACACCCTCTGTGCTCTATTATCGCTCTGGCCCCGTGATTTCAACTCTTAGGGTGATTCTGAGAAATTGAACTGTTATTTTGAGCATTTATTAAATGGAACGATAGCACAGCGGTAGGACGTTCGCCTTACAAGCAGCCAACATGGCTGACCCGAGTTCGATTCCTCCGCCCCTCTCGGAGAGCCCGGCAAGCTACCGAGAGTATTCGATATGCCAGACACAGTAACAACAAAGTCTCCAATGGAGACGTTACTGGGCCCGCTCGAGCAAATCGACGATCAACGGGAGGGCCTTTACCTTTACCTTTTATTAAATGGAAGGTGATTTTAGACTGAGGATTAAACCTGAGTTGAGGTTTCCTAGCTCATCACTTTCTGGCATTTACTTTTGTAGTTCAGAGTTCAGGTGACACTTCACTTAATTGAGATGATAATCTTCATTCTCGTAACCTTTGCCTTCATGGGAGCAAAGGCGCACAGGTGGCGGTGACTCCCCTGGTCTCCTGCTTGTGCGTGAGCCAGTGAAGTGCCAGGAAGGGCGGGTGTCTCTTGGGACTCTGCATTTGGGTCTCTTCAGCTTCCTGAATGTGCTTTCCCCTTGTCAAACACCATTGCAAGCCTAGTCAGGTCTTTCCTGTATGGTCTCAAGAAATTTCCATTAGCTAAACTGGATCATGGACTTGTTCTCATTGTACTCAAGAGAGGAATTAGATATCTTCAAGGACTGTTAATTCATAGGTTTTCTCTAGTTTGGGCGCCCCTATTTGTAGAAGTCAGAGAAGAAAGACAAGACACCTCTTCAGGCAAGTGAGATGTCAGTAGGTGCCATAAGGGTGAGGCTCGGGGTGTTAAGAGGTGATTAATAGGTGATCACCCTTTCTTCTCTTACTAGGCAGAAGAGACCAAAAAGAGATCAGGTGAAGCAAAAAAAAAAAATGGGAAATTATATTTGAGTCACGGTCCTCCCGTTGTTCATTGATTTGCTCGAGCAGGCCCAGTAACGTCTCCATTGGAGACCTTGTTGTTACTGTGTCTGGCATATCGAATACATCATGGGGAGCTTACCAGGCTCTGCCGTGCGGGCAAGATACTCTCAGTAGCTTGCTGGACTCTCCGAGAGGGGCGGAAGAATCGAACTCAGGTCGGCCATATTGCCTGCGTGCAAGGCAAACGCCCTACCACTGTGCTATCGCTCCAGCCCAAGTCATGCATATGTCTGAAGAAAACATAAAGGGCTCAGGAGCCTGGTGGTTGCCAACTTCCTGAAAGAGGGGCCTTTGGAAAACCAGTTCCAGAAGTCACTGGAGCCTGCTCAGAACAGAACTCTGACCTTAATTCCCCACTCACATGAACTCCCAAATGCATCTTAGCTCGGATGTTAGTGATACATGGTCCTGGAGACACATGCACAACTTTAACACCATCCCCATCACTTTACGTATGCACAATCCTTCAGACGCATTCCTCCCTTCTTACCCCTCGAAAAGCCTTGCCCCAGATCCGGTGTACTGCCATCCCTTCGGCATATCCACGGCCACATCTCTGTGTACCCTCTCTTTCGTCCATCTCTCTGCTGTCATCTACAACTGTCTTGTTCTTGAACGCTCTCTTGGACAAAGGCAGAAGCCATCCTTTTTTCTGTCTTTGTTCGAGGGGAACCCGAGTGGTGGCATAACCAGCATGTCGCTTGCCTTGCATGTGTCCAACCTGGGTTCAGTCCCAGCCTTCCACTTGGCCCCCGAGCAACACCAGGAGTGATTCCTGAGCACAGAGCCAGGAATAAGTCCTGAGTGCCACCATGTGGCCCCCAAATCAAAACCCAGATAACAAAACAACCCAGGTGAAGGCTTTTTACCTCTTCTGTTAGATCTAGAGTCAGTCTCGGACCCAGGGCATCAGATTCAGGGTAGTAAAGTGAAAAGCCAGGCCCAGCAGAGCAGGCCAACACAGTGTGGTCAGACCACCCGTGGGACTGGCAGGGCAATACAATCGCCCGCATGAGGTCTGTCCTCCTGGGGTGCCCCCTTCTTTTCCTGGAGGTTTGTGCAGGTGAGCTCACGTGACTCTCCTTTCTGTGGTCTCTGAGTCCATTCTCCAGGAACAACACGACTTACGCATTAGAAGGATTTGAGATACTTTCTACATACGACCCAATTTCGTGGAAATTGGGTCGTATGTAGAAAGTATATTTGAGTAACCCAAAATAATTCTCTATAAATTGTTACCATGAAAACAACTTGGTTTTCTCTTCAACAATTTGACATGTCACTTACCTTCTTAGTGAGTTTTGATAGCATAGTTCCAAAATAGACTCCCTCCCCCCCCCCCCCCCCCCCGCAGTTTTTTACCAGGGTTTGACGTACTTGTTTAAAGCCCTCCTTGGATTATTGTGGCTTCTGTGTAATACTCAGCCCAGTTCAGTTCCATTGTCCCAGTCTGGGTATTTGGGTAAAGGGGAGAGTCTCATCCAGCAGTCTTCAGGGGTCATTCTTGCCTCTTCTCAGGCTACCAGGATCTCTCGTCTTGCAGCCACAAGTATGCAAGGCAAATGCCTTAATCTCTGTGCCCAAGATCTGGGTAATGTATTGATTTGTTTAGGCTTTCGGACCACACCTGACTGTGCTCAGGGCTTCCTCCTGGCTCTGTGCCCAGAGGTCATTCCTGGTAGTGCTCAGAGACTCTGAGGTCCTAGGGGTCAGAGCAGGGCCAGCCACGCGCGAAGCAAGTGCCTTACCCACTGTGCTATCTCTCCGGCCCCGGATCTGGATGTTTTCATAAAAGTGATTAGAAATCTGATTGTGAACGATAACTCGTGACGTATAATACTTTGTGCATTGTGTTTGTAAATCTACAAAATGGAATTGAATGTTTTGAGAAATGGCACATTGCGAAGCATGAACGTTTTAGGGGCTGTAGGGACTCAAAGCCAAGGCCTTGCACACGCAGGCAGTTACGCTGCCATGGAGCTACACTCCCAGCTCCTGAGTCACAGACGTACAAAACATTACAAGTCATCAGTAGCTTAGAACAAGGTGCAGACATTCTAGGTGTGTGCTCAACTCAGCGAGCCCGCTAATACTGTGGATAGTTGTGTTTGCTGAGAGCCATTGATAAACCAGGTCATTCTTCTCTGTTTCTAAACGTTCAAGTACATTGAACGGACAGCAGTGTGTACAGGCAGTCTTCTGCCTCCTGTTATCTAAGAGCCTGTCAACATTGTGGGACAATTCCACATAGTTCATAATAAAAACATCTTTAGATGCAAAAGAAAATGCCAGAGAAGAAAAAATACATTCTGAGATAGGATTGGGCTTTGAACATAATTGAAGAAAGAAATTTGGGCTAATCTGGGTAGCGGAATTGATCGGTGATTCAGAGCTTGGTTCTTGGAAGCGACATTCTTTTGACTTTTTTTGGTTTGTTTTTGGGCCACTCTCTGTTGTGATACTGGGGACAGACCCAAGGTTGGCTTCATGCAAGGCATGTGCCTTACTCCTGTATTGTCCAGCCTCAGACACCTCTTCATAATATGTTCCCAGGCGACATTGTTACCACCAAAGTACCAATATCCTCCCATCACACACAGTGCTAAAAAAAAAAAAGCAGAGATTCTTTAGGTCTTGCTTGAGGACTGTGTAGGTTAAAGACAGAGCTTGATGGAAATAGCTGTGCATAGAGGGTGCTCAGGGCTTACTCCCGGTTTGCGCTCGGGAATCACTTCTGATGGTGCTCAGGAGACCATGTGGGGTGCTGGGGATTGAATTGAACCTGGGTTAGCTGTGTGCAGGGAAAGCAGCCCACCTCCTATACGATCTCTCCAGCTCCTTGAGAGGAGTTTTCTTTATTAAAAGGAAAAATACGGCTATGGGAGTAATAACTACAATATATTAGTGGCACAGCGGTAGGGCGTTCGCCTTACAAGCGGCCAACATGGCCGACCCGAGTTCGATTCCTCCGCCCCTCTCAGAGAGCCCGGCAAGCTACCGAGAGTATTCGATATGCCAGACACAGTAACAACAAAGTCTCCAATGGAGACGTTACTGGGCCCGCTCGAGCAAATCGACGATCAACGGGAGGGCCTTTACCTTTTACCTTTTATTTCTGAGCAAAAATTAAAAGCCCCGTATCCTATAATAGAGTTTTTTAAGGGCGGGGGACGGGCAGGGGGGTTTGGGGGGCCAGGGCATGGGAGTTTGCGCCACATCTAGCAATGCTCAGGGGCTATTCAGCCAAAGCGGCTGCCTGCAAGGCAGGCGCCTCACTCCTTTACTCTCTTCTGGGTTACGTAGGGCTCTATCCAGTAAAACCATCACAAGGGTTAAACCGGAATGAGTAATTGCAAGAACGATAAACGATTACATTCTTTTGTCTTGATTTTCTAGAGGAAGGGTGTGGACTAGATGACTAAGTTGTGTGTCTTCATCATCGTTCAGCTTCTGGAATTGGTATCTGACTCAGATCTGGGATGTAGATGCTGATGTGTAGAGGTTAGAAAAGGGATGCAAGGGGACTGGCCCAGGTGGCGGAGCAAGACCCTGAGCCTGAGGCCGGCCCACATGCCCTCCGCTCCCTCTGCACGGTGAATGGAACCTCTAAAACCGCACGGAAGGATACAGCAGGTGAAAATGCTCTGGGGTCACTTGTCTGATTAGCTGCCTCACTGGTGTCCACGAGCAGGGGTCGCATTGCAGAGCCTATAGCTTTGCTGCTTTTGTCCACTGGCCCTTAGAATCTCCTATCGAGTGTATGTAAAACGAACACAAAATATACATTTACTCTTGGCAGGGCAGATGCCCAGCCTCACAGGTCACCTTGCCCTGCCTTATTAAAGCTACAAAGTGGTACTGCATCTCACCACTGAAAACAGCATACATCAAAAGCAATTCCAGGATCAGAGAGTCAAGTCATTGCCTGAGCACAGAGCTTGGATCCTCTGAGCAGAGCTTGGAATAAGCCCCGAACACAGCTTGGCCCAAAACCAAACAACCCACAAAACCCCCTCAAAAACTAACAAAGCAACCACACAAAAAATTAATCACAAATGTGACCACTCCTGTGGTTCAGAGAATGGCAATAACTCATTACACTCCGATCTTAGAGGCAGAACTGGAAATTGTACAAGGGTTAAGTCACTGGCCTTGCGTGCTGCCAACTCGGCATTAATCCCTGATACTGCATGGCCATAGCACAGCGGGTAGGGCCTTTGCCTTGCACGCAGCTGACCCAGATTCGATTCCTTCGTCCCTCTCAGAGAGCCCAGCAAGCTACCGAGAGTATCTCGCCTGCACGGCAAAGCCTGGCAAGCTACCTATGATGTATTTGATATGCGAAACACAGTAACAACAAGTCTTAACAATGGAGACATTACTGGGCCCGCTCGAGCAAATCAATGGACAACAGTGACAGTGACAGTGACCACTCCAGTTTATTTGATGTGCTAGAATACAGAAATAACAAGTCTCACTGACAAATCACTGGCTGAAGAAGCTTCTATTTGTACAACAGAACACTATTCAGCTGGGTAAACAAAATTGCACCGTTTACAGCAGAATGGAAAGAACTTCTAGAGATCAGATGGAGGAAGTCAGAAGAACAGATTTTTGTATGATTTGATATATGCATGCATGTAATATAAAGCTGTAAATGGAATAAACAAAGTGAAATAAAAATACAATCCAGGGAGTATTGGCTACTTACAGTGGAGGAGGAAAGGTGGAGGAGGTCAAATAAAAGTAGGTGGACTTCAAGAACTGGTTAAAGAAACTTTGGTACATTTACACAATGGAGTACTATTGTGTAGCTGTTAGAAAAGATGAAGTCATGAAATTTACATACAAGTGGTACTACATGGAAAGTATCATGTTAAGCGAAATGACTCAGAAAGAGCGGGATAGACACAGAAAGATTGCATTCATCTGGGGAACATAAAGCAACAAAAAGGGAGACTAACCCCCAGGAATGGCTGAGATTAGTACCAGGAATTTTGCTCCATGAATGGAAGGCCAGCCACAGGCTCTAGGTGAAAAGGAAGCTCAGATAGAGAAGAGAGTACCAAATGAAGGGTGTTGTGAGGACCCTCCCAGGGTGGGAGAAGCATGCTAAAAGTAGTCTATAGACCAAACATGATTGCCACTCAATGCCTCTCTTGCAAAACACAGTACCCAAAAGAAGAGAGAGAGAACAAGGGGGAATACCCTGCCACAGAGGCAGGATGGGACGGGGGGGGATGGGGGGGTGGGGGGGGGAATGCTGTGACCCGTGGTGATGGATGACGGGCACTGGTGGAGGGATGGGCACTTGATCATTGTATAACTGAAACCCAAGCACAAAATTTGTAAGCCTATAACTGTACCTCATGGTGTTTCACTAATAAAAAAAAAAGTAGGTGGGCTTAAGAGGAAGATCATCTGAACATAGTTTATTTGCAGTCATGGTTACAAGAAGAGGCCTGGGCATTACTGGCAGTATCAGAGCCCTGGAGAGAAGTAGGTCCATTGACACTGGGGCTCTTCACGGCTGGCATCGTGCAGCAAGGTGGCCCGGATGACTGAGGGTCTGTATACAAGGACCACTGAGGACAGGGACAGCTCAAACGGTTCAGGAGCTGCTGCAAAAGATTGGAGCCCATGGTTAGCAGGAGGGGGCCCTGGGACTGCATGGTTCCCGCCACTGCAGGGAGTGGCCCCAAAGTTCCCTGTCCCTCCACTCCTCACAAAAGCACTTGGGGACCTGAAGTCTGATGCATGGGTTCATCAAAAGGTATCCTGGAAGGGCAGGCAGTGACGGTTACTCTGTCATGCATTACTGAAGCAATTACTGTAATTTTGTCATGGAAGGCTGAGTCTAATGACAGAACCCTATGAACACTAAGGAAAGCCAGGTCTTACCTTTTTTTTTTTTTCTCACAACTCCCAGATCATCCAGATCCTCTTTCCATAAGCTTCTCCAGGGAAATACTGACCATTGAAGCATTTTGGACACAAACTATAAAGAGTAGTGTCCAGACACTAGGAAAATTGTATGTGCTTTCAAGATTATAGATGCACAGTGGCTGGGCGTGGCACTAAACCCTTGCAAAAGATCAAGTTTTTTGCTTTAACAGTTACATCTGCAATCATATAAAGTGATCACAGGTTTGAAGTGTGACCCTGTTTATGAAAAGCTTTAAGCGGTTGTTAGTTTTCCTGCCACACCTGGCCTTTTAATTAATTCATTAATTAAATGTAGGAGTAGCACTGTAGCACTGTCCTCCCATTGTTCATCGATTTTCTCGAGCGGACCCAGTAACGTCTCCATCGTGAGACTTGTTACTGTGTTTGGCATATCGAATACGTCACGGGGAGCTTGCCAGGCTTTGCCGTGTGGGTGAGATACTCTCGGTAGCTTGCCGGGCTCTCCGAGAGGGGTACGGGAATCGAACTCAGTAGGCAGTTGGCCTTGTGTAAGGCAAATGCTCAACCCGCTGTGCTATCGCTCCAGCCCCTCTGCTTCCTGCCAGTGCGGGGGGTGGGGGGCGGGGAGAGAGAGGCCCTGCCCGGGGTACCGCGCACTATGACCAGGGAGGTGATTGAGGATGAAAAGCGCTTCTACACCAAGGCCAAGACCTACTGGCAGGAAGTCCCGCCCATGGTAGACGGCATGCTTGGGGGGGTACAGCCACATCTCAGCCGTCGACATCAACAGCTCCTAGAAGTTCCTGCAGAGGTTCCTGAGGGAAGGCCCCAACAGGATGGGCACGTCGTGTGCCCTGGACTGCGGTGCGGGCATCGGCAGGATCACCAAGTGGCTGCTGCTGCCACTCTTCGAGGTGGTAGACATGGTGGACGTGACCCAGGACTTCCTGGTGAAATGTAGGAGTACTGCTATTTATTCAGTCATTGATTAAGCTGTTTGAATTGGGCATAAACTCCACATTACTTTTTTTTTTAATTGAATCACCATGAGATAAAGTTACAAAGCTCTCATGTTTGAGATTCAGCTGTACAATGACCAATCCCTCCACAGTGCACACTTTCCACCACCATGTCCCCAGAATACACCGCCCCCCCATCCTGGTCCTCACCCTGCCTCCATGGCAGGCAATTTTTCCAATACTCTACTTTTGGGCCATATGTATATATATATATATATATATATATATATATTGCTTTTTGGGTCACACCCAGCGTTGCTCAGGGGTTACTCCTGGCTCATGCACTCAGGAATTGCTCCTGGCGGTGCTCGGGGGACAATATGGGATGCTGGGAATCGAACCCGGGTCGGCCATGTTGGCTGCATGCAAGGCAAACGCCTTACCCGCTGTGCTATCGCTCCAGCCCCTGGGCCTTATATTTTGCTCGAATTTTCCCACCACCATTCAAGCCTGTCTGCCAGGGGCAGATGCTGTATCATTTATGGTCCATTGCGCATTATCTTGGGTGCTGCAGCTGTGCACTTCTGGAATCCTAGATGGTTGGGTTCCCGAGTCATTTCTGTAGTGCACAAATCCATTTTGGGATTCCATTGGGAATCTCTGGGACAGGGCTGTTGGTGCACTAAGATGGATCCCGGAGGCATATTGTGGGTGCGACATCCAGGCCACCGAGTGGGTGGGGAGCTGGACAGAGCAGCCTGGCACCTCTGCCGCCATGCGGCCTGGAGATTTAATCCTGGAACCTGCATACCTGGGCCTTGCTTGTGGAAGCTCTTGGTCGCCGGGATTCCATCTGGAATAGGCAGAGAGACTGCACCTGCTCCATCTGGGTGGCCCAGTGAAATTGGCTCGGTATGGGGCCCAGAGAGATCTCCAGCTCTGTGGTGTCTTCCGGGACTCGTTGCTGTGTCTCTGGCTTTTGATCTCTTTTGAGATTTATTTATGGGTCATGGGGGTGACTGCCAGTGCTTCCATGTGTATTGGGAAGTGGGGGGAGGTAGCCCACCCCAACTCCGTGAAAGCCTGGAGATTTCAGTCACAAAACCCTCATACCCGAATTTTCAGCAGATTATATCTTGGTGGGGTCTGTCCTGAGACGGTTGAGTCAGGCTGGGGGTGTGGCGGTGATTTTGGATTGTGGAAGCAAGTGGCTGCTGGGGGCTCTGCTTGGGCAGGCACAGGCTAACCTGCCCTCCCACCTCTGGTTCACCCCAGTCTGTTCAGCCACGTGCAAGACCGAGATTAACTGTGACTTTTGATCTCTCGTGATTTATCTCTGGGTCTCTGAGATAAGACCAATTAATAAGCTTACACAGCTGAGCCGGAGGTGGTTTGTGGACGTAGCTCCCACATACCTAACTTTTGGCTGTTTAAATTCTTGGTAAACTTGGTCCCAAGTTGTTGGGGTCTGGCCAAAAGCATAGCGGCAATTTTGGGGTGTCAGGAAGCCTGAAGTCACCATCAGGCTACTGATGCACTCACCCCACAGGTACAGGTTGACCTGTTGTTGCCTTTTATTTTTGAGGGATAACATTGACGTAGAATATTGCATATGTCCAGATTTATATTTCACCATTTGTCGTTATCAAAAAAACCTCGTTTCCGCTACTACAAAGCAATTCACTCTTCCGTTTTCCCTACTTACCTTCCACTTGCCCCTCTGGGAAACACTATTCCACAGTCAGAGTCTAATTGTTTTTGTTTTTGTTCATTTGCTTTGGTTTGTCTTTCGAATTTTAAAAAATTTTGGCTGGAGCGATAGCACAGCGGGTAGGGCGTTTGCCTTACAAGTGGCCAACATGGCCGACCCGAGTTCGATTCCTCCGCCCCTCTCGGAGAGCCCGGCAAGCTACCGAGAGTATCTGCCTGCACGGCAGAGCCTGGCAAGCTCCCCGTGGCATATTCGATATGCCAAACACAGTAACAACAAAGTCTCCAATGGAGACGTTACTGGGCCCGCTCGAGCAAATCGACGATCAACGGGAGGGCCTTTACCTTTACCTTTACCTTGTACCATACTCAGCAGTGCACAAGGTTCACTCCTGGCTCTGCACTCCGGGATCACTCCTGGTGGTGCAAGGACCTTCACCTCTGCTATTTCTCTGGCCCCAGATTCTGTCACACAATTCCTGATTTACCTGTTCCAGGCTCTTTAGGACCAAGACATAAAGATGTCTAGGTACTTACAAAGCACAGCCAGTGCATGAATCATTTTAGGTCATGGCTATCTGTGTTTCTCAAACTTTCATTTGAACGCCAAAGTTCTGGTATAAAGGTGCTTCCCTAACTAAAGTGTAGTCCACGGGTGGCACCATTAAGCAAGTTGTTGGGAATACAGAAACTCAGATCTACTAAGGCAGAATCTTTATTTTATTTATATACTCATTTGTTGGGCTGGAGCGATAGCACAGCGAATAGGGCATTTGCCTTGCACGCGGCCGACCTGGGTTCGATTCCTCCATCTCTCTCGAAGAGCCCAGGAAGCTACCGAGAGTATTCCGCCCACATGGCAGAGCCTGGCAAGCTCCCCGTGGCGTATTCGATATGCCAAAAACAGTAACAAGTCTCACAATGGAAATGTTACTGGTGCCCGCTCGAGCAAATTAATGAACAACAGGAGGACAGTGCTACAGTGGTACTCATTTGTTAATTTGGTTTTTTGGTACCAGATATTGAACCCAGGGCCTCTTGCATGCACAGCATGTGCTCTGCCACTGGACCAAATGCCAGCATCTGCATTTAACAGGTTCCAAAGATGATTTGTAGGACTATTAAAACTTGAGGAATTTCCGCTTTGGTTTTGATTTTGGGGTCACACTCAGTGATGCTCAGTAGCTACTCCTGGCTCCATGCTCAGGGATTACTTGGGACCCTGTGGTGTCAGATTGAACCCAGGCCTCCTGCTTGGAAAGCATGTGCTCAGCCCTTTGAGTTCTCTCTGCCCCAGCATGGCAGTATCCATGAGTTTTACAGTAACAAGTAGGAAACAGCTTACAAGAACCTTTCATCTTTTTTTTTTCTTTTTGGGTCACACCTGGCAACGCACAACAGGGGTTACTCCTGGCTCTGCACTCAGGAATTACCCCTGGCGGTGCTCGGGGGACCATATGGGATGCTGGGAATCGAACCCCGGTCAGCCGCGTGCAAGACAAACGCCCTATCCGCTGTGCTATTGTTCCAGCCCCGAGCCTTTCATCTTAAAGAGGTTTGTACATTAGTCTGATGCAGCAATTTACAATGTTGTTTCAGAGAGTATTGGAGATTTGATTATCCAAGATCCACTTTCCAAATGAAAACTCACTTTGAAGACAAGAGTTATAAGTTGTCCTGCTTTTGATAATGTGGGACATTAAAACCTACCTCATCCACAAATTCCTCCAACACAAGTTTTGATGAGGAAGACAATTGGCTGTGCAATGGTTCTAGTTGTTTTTAAATTGATATTTACTTATTTGTTTTCTGTCTTGAGGGCGCACCCATTGGTGCTCAGGGCTACTCTTGGCTCTGTGCTCAGGAGTCACTTCTGGGCAGTGCTCAGGGAACTGTCAGGGGTGCCAAGGTCAGAAGCATGCAAGGCAAGCACCTTAACCCCTGAAAATTCTCTGGACTTTCTAGCTGTCTCTTTCATAGATGAGGAAGTTTCACTGGTCAGCATCTGACACTTACACTAGGGGTTGACCCCAGTGGCAGCCCCTGACAGTGGGGAGACATGCAGGCCAGAAATAGAGGAAGAAGGGTTTGTTTTTTTTTTTACTGCAAGAGGCGCTCTTTGGTAAGACTCTACCGGAAAGAACAAGGAGGCATTACTTCAGGTGAAATCTGCGTAGGCTGAAGGATAGAACAGCATAAACAGGTCTGGTGGGGGAAAATATTTTGTCAGAGATAATCTACATTTAAGCTCCCTCTGCAGTGCTCATTAAGCCTCGACTGTGGAGCAGAAGAAATGACCATTTCTGAGGGGGCAAGGATCAGAGGAAAGTCTCGAGACTGAGCCTCACCGAGCAGTGCCACAGTCCTAAGTGGCTTCGTTTAATGCCCAGCCTCTCAGAAGGTTTTTCCTTGGCAGCATAAGCGTGTTGCTTAGCGATAGCAGTAAGATTTTGTGGCACCCTGGAAGGGTCTGTTCTGGAAGGGTCAAGCACCTCAAGTGGATTCCCTGCCTCTCTCTCTTATTATACGAAGCGTGCTGGAGGGAGGGACCAGAGAGCGGGGCAAAGTTTAATCATTGATCGCTGCAGCCTGCAAGTATTTAATCGGGAGCACCTAGTGCCCGTGGAGGTCTCCAGCCTGAGCAGGAAGTGGGCTGTTTGCCAGAGCCGAGGGAGCCGACCCTGAACAGAAATCCCTACCTGGCTCTGGAGAAACCGGACTCGGGGAAATGCTTGCAGTGCACCTGACGGCGTTTTTCTTCACCAAGCTGAAGGAGGATCAGATCAAGAAGGTAAAGACTCCCCAGACCAAGAGATGCCCCATAAATGCCGGGATCCAAGAGGGTGTCAGGCAGCTCGTCAGGAAAGCTGCAGGGAGCACAGGCCAGGAAAGGTTTTTAGAAGGAGAGAGCAAGCCAACCTCTCATCCTGCGCGTGGTGTGTTGTTCTGAACCCTGAATCTATTCAGAACTTCCTGATAGCAGCTGGGAAAGGGATGAGAAGGTCTTTCTAGAAAGGTAAAGATTTTAGGAAGCCCTACTAGAACTTCCTGCAAGGGGTGTTTGAGAGTAGGAGTAGAAGAGTCATTCTAAAAGATTTTCTTCCCTCCCTCCCTTCCTTCCTTCCTTCCTCCCTCCCTTCCTTCCTTCCTTCCTTCCTTCCTTCCTTCCTTCCTTTCTTCCCTCCTTCCTTCCCTCCCTCCCTCCCTCCCTCCTTCCCTCCCTCCCTCCCTCCCTCCTTCCTTCCTTCCCTCCCTCCTCCCTCCCTCCCTCCCTCCCTCCCTCCCCTCCCTCCCTCCTTCCTTCCTTCCTTCCTTCCTTCCTTCCTTCCTTCCTTCCTTCCTTCCTTCCCTCCCTCCCTCCTCCCTCCCTCCTTCCTTCCTTCCTTCCTTCCTTCCTTCCTTCCTTCCTTCCTTCCTCCTCCCTCCCTTCCTCCCTCCTTCCTTCCTTCCTTCCTTCCTTCCTTCCCTCCCTCCCTCCCTCCTTCCTTCCTTCCTTCCTTCCTTCCTTCCTTCCTTCCTTCCTTCCTTCTTCCCTCCCTCCCAATCGAACTCAAGGCTGACCTTGGCAGGGCAAGCACCTTACTGTACTAGCTCTCCAGTACCAAAGAGATTTTGAGAAACTTTAATTCACCTGATTTCTTTTGTTTGTTGCTTTGGTTTTAGGGCCACATCTGGGGATTCTCGGGGGTTATTCCTGGTCTGTAGTCAGGAATTACTCCTCATGGTGCTTGGGGGACCAAATAAGATGCCAGGGAATCGAACCCCTGTTGGCCACATGCAAGCAAGTGCCCTTTCCTCTGTACTATTGCTCCAGCCCCAAATTTGCCTGATTCTAAATATATTTGAAAGACTAGGGACTCAGGAACATGCTTTATTGAACAATAAGGAAAATATTTACATTAGCCTGTGCCAGCAATATACTATTTGTGCTGTGTGCTAGGTTGTCACTTTCCCTAAAAACTCACCAACAGAAGTCATTCCACATGGGCTGATGAAAAGTTGTCCCTCAACCAAAGGCCACCAGCAAGGAATAAGCCCAGCCTGCCCAGGTGACCACCTCAGTTGCCAGAGGTTGGGGGGGGGGGCGGATTGGAGGGAGTTTAGCTCACAGCTAACACTGGTGCTCCAGGCCAGCCTCTCCCAGTCACTTCCAAGATACTTAAGATAGAGGGAGGGGGAGCCCCAAGTCCCCAGGCTCTCCCTTGCAAGAACAGAGGAAGGACTCGGCTCCCCCCACTTAACTCCCACTGAATCCTGCTCATTTGAGAGAGCGCTGAGGATGTAGAATACGCCATTATTGTTTTGTCCTTTGGGCCGTCTTCTGTGCTAGTTGGGGCTTACTCATGGTTCTGTGCTCAGGAATCACTCCCGGCAGGCTTTGGGGACCAGATGGGGTGCGAGAGATCAAACCCTGGTCAACCCTATACAAGGCAAATGCCCTCCCCACTGTGCTATTGCTCCGGCTGGTCATAGAAAATCTCAACACATTGAAAGTCAGTCTGGCAATATATCTGAGTTTTCCTTTGGGGGTTACAGCCCAGCTTTCAGCACCTGCTTAGTGAGGCTGCAGCCTGGAGCATCTCCTCAGCCTCTGGGGCCGCTGCCTGGTCCCAGCACTGCCCGGCACCTTCTTTGTCTGTGTCTCTCCAGTCTCGCATCTGATTGTTACACTCTGAACTCGGACAGAACCCGTTTGCCTCCCCAGGGCTGCAAACAGGTCCTTTGGGGCAGTGGGGACCCTTCCCCAACCAGCCGGGGGAGGCCAGCAGGCTGAGAGGGAGCCGAGCAGAGGCTGGGGAAAACTTCATAGCCACCTGCAGGTCTGTGGGTGAGAGGTGATTTATGAGCTGCCCCAGATTCGGAGAACACTGGCTCATTCATGCATCCGTGGGGTGAAAGCGCCAAAGGCACGGCCCCTTCTCTGGCCCTGGACACGGCCGGGTTTCTCCCTTTCCTCTAGAGGCACTGGCTAGCCCAGCACAGCTACACACTAGACACCGACGCAGCTTCAACCCGCCTCCTCCTTCCGACTTAGCTCACAAACAAAACAGGGAGGAAGGAAACTCCTTTCACAGAGTCTCTCTCATTCGATATATTGATGTTATTTGACCTATTGATGACATTGAACCGGGCCTGGTCCCTGACCCGCAGATCAGAGAACGGGTGAGGTGTTCGCTGTGTACTTTTTACAGTTTGTTAAGTCAACATTATGAAAAGCGGAAATGTTTCCTCCAACCCCACCCTCCCACAAGCACCGTCAGATTTGCCATGTGAAAACCCCCGTCATGGTTTTTATGGCACGTGTTCTTACAATTACCATTTATACTAACACACAATTCTGAATCTTGTTTCATTCACAAATTCTTATAGTGAAACCATGTGAGGCTTGCTTCTCCATTATCTTTGGGATAACTCAATTTGGGGTTCTGAAATTATTTACAATGAAAAATATTAAAATTTTACTCGTTAATTTATCCATAATTATTTTTATTTCAAATATTTTTGTTTGTTTTTGAGTCACATGCATTTGGTCTTGCTCAGGGTTTACCTCTGGCTCTGGGTTCAAGGCTCACTCCTGGCACTGCTTAGGAGTCATGTGTAATGCCAGGGATTGAAATGGGATTGTCTGCATGCTAAGCAAGTGTCTTACTCGCTGTACTCTCTCCAGTTCCCCAGGATTATTGTTTGCGTGTCCTTCTAGTGTTCATTTGAATATGCCCAAACTTAAGATTTTTCTTGGATATTTCAGAAGCATTGTTTAACATCTGAGATATTGCTATGATAAGTACATATGTATGTATTCGGTATTCTCTAGCTTCGGAATTGTGTTCTAAGGACAGATTTGCAGAAGCAGAATCACTAGGTTTATGGCTTTCACCTCATAATCTGGCACCTTTGGACCAGGTGATGTCTAAAGTCACTTCCCGCCCACGTTTCATATCAGCAGCTCAGAGCTTATGTGTTTTTTTTTTTATTAACTTTGCTCTTCCTGTCCAATGTGTCGCTTATTGACTCCTTGCTGTAGAAGATAATCACATGCTGCTTTGTCACAAAATGGGCTGGGTTTTCCGTAACTCAGTCACCTGCCCAGTTGCACGTAGGTCCGGTTCACAGCCCAGTTCACCAGCTGGGATAAAAAGCTAGAGCTTCGTTTTGGTCTGAGTATGTGTTTGATTCTTCACATCTATGTACTCTACCAGGTGCTGTGGAAGATGAAAAATAAATAAATAAACAAACACATAAATAAATAAATAAATAACAAGAAACTCTTGCTAACTTTCACCCAGAGTTCTAAGTGACAGTTCAACTACTGTCATTCAGAATAATTTTTAATTGTTTGAAAGGTCCTCATAATGTGAGGCTGAGGGAAAGTGAATGCTAGACCCAGGGGCACAGTCTGAGGGGCCTTGTGCTGTGCGTCTCATCCTCTGCCAAGCCCTGCTCACTGGGAGCATTCTGCTTCCTGGTTTTCTCCAGTCCGAGTGTCTGGGTTACCCAACCAGTCTCTCTCTCTCTCTCTCTCTCTCTCTCTCTCTCTCTCTCTCTCTCTCTCTCTCTCTCTCTCTCACACACACACACACACACACACACACACACACGAGTGCACAAGAAGTTCTGAGTGAAGCTTAGCCTGGTGTCATCCACTCTCCTCAGCCCTGCTGAAAGTCCATGTACCCTTTTCATGTAAAGGTATTTTTGGCCTCACCCTGGTCCCCAGTTCCCAGAGCCTTGGGGCTATTTCACCATACGGGTAATGGAAATGGACTGACTAGAAATGCTGTCTCCAGTTCGACTGACGGTGGTCTGCCCTGTTTGATAAAAGTCATGTCCCTACCAACCCCAATATGAAGTGATATTTGTGTGTAGAATTTGCAGACATTGCTCCGAGCTGGGAACACAAATCCCACCTTGGTGCAAGGCATGTGGAGGCCTCTCTGGAGTCCTTCTGCTGCCAAGGGAAGTCTGCCCAGGCCACTATGTGGTTCTGAGTCTCCGAGACCCCCTCCTCTCACAGGGCTGCCTAAAGGGATGGCAGGGACGGGTGAAGTGACCACGTGAGGCACCATGTAGACATCCACACATGCTCTTGCCCTAGAGACACACAGGAGAGCTTCCTCCGGGGGCATGCCAGCTTGAACAGGATGGGTGTAAGCCTCTGGGAACTAGATGGGAGAGGCCACCAAGGGTGGCAGAAATAGGGCACCTTTGCCACCCACCCTATGCCCCATAGCAAATCCGACCCAGTGAGCTCTGGGAGTCCAGGCTGCCACCTCAACTGATCAGCATTCACACGAGAAAGGAAACTCCTCTCCCTTTGCTGATGGGGCAGCTTCCTTCCCATGGATGGAGGAGAGCCTCCAGAATTCCTACAGCTTCCTTCTGTGGGGGTAGTGAGGGGCTCTTGGTCCTGATTTCCTGTCTACTTAAGTGACATCAACTCATTTTTAAGCCATTTGAACTGGCTTTAAAAATTACACTGCATCTTGGGGTTCAAGAGATAGTCCAAGGGTTAAGGCATTTTTCTTGCACATGACCGACCCCCGTTCAATCCCCAGCACCTCATATGGTACTGCATGCACTACCAGGAGTGATCCCAGAGTGTGGAGCCAGAAGTCAGTCTTGAGTGACCCCTGGACCCTTGAGCATAATAAGCTCTGAGCACAGCCAGATGTGGACCTGATACAAAACAAGAATTTAAACCGTAATTTCATGAGAACGATTTCATTTTTCACAAAATGGAATTTGAAGTTTTAAAAAAGATTGCAATTGGAAACTCAATTTTATTATTATTATTATTGTTTTATTATTGAATCACCGTGAGATATACAGTTACAAAATTGTTCTTGATTGAATTTCAGGCATACAGTGTTCCTACACTGATCCTTTCACCAATGTGGAAACTCCATTTAGCTCTGAATGTCTTAGCAGCCAATAAATAAAGGGAAACATGTTTGGGTACATACTGTTTTTATTTGGAAAAAAAAAAAACAAAAACAAACTTCTATATTTGGGAGTTTAAAATTCCTGAATATTCTAAGTATTTTCCCCTCCATTGTCACCAGGTGTGACCCCCCCACCCAAAAAAAAACCACAGGAATTAAGGTGCTTCTCTGGCATGAGGCTGACCCCAGTTTATCCCAAGCACAGCATGGTACCATGAGCATTTACCGGGCGCCACCCCAGAGCACAGAGCCAGGTGTGCCACCAAATGTGGCCTCCAGCCCCAAATCCCCAAAGTAAAATGAAGGAACTCGATGCCCACCTTCCTGCCATCTCCTACAATCGGCTCAACCCCTGCCTTGCCCAAGGTGAGGAGGCAGAGCAAGAGACCCGGGTACTCCGCAGCCCCAGAAGCCAAAGCGGGGATGCAGGGCCAGCACCCACCTGGGCATGTGTCACAGGTCGACAGGTTCCTCTACCACATGAGACTGTCCGATGAGACGCTGCTGGACATCATGGCGCGGTTCCAGGCCGAGATGCGGAAGGGCCTGGGGAAGGACACCAACCCCACCGCCTCGGTGAAGATGCTCCCCACCTTTGTCAGGGCCATTCCAGACGGCACCGGTGAGTGACCCCCAACTTGTTCCTTCTTGGCTGGGATGTCCCTCAAGTTACCTCCTGTTCCCGGACTTCCCTCCCTACCGCGTTCCCCATCCTGCAACACTATCTGTGCTTTAGTGGCACTGGCCACTGGCCGTTTCTAGCCCGAATCCCATGGCAAATGCACCCTGTCATTTCCCTGTCTGCCTCCCAGACTTCGCTCCCTCTCCAGCTGGAACTCAACATTGTTCCCCGGGTGACCCACCCCTCCCACTGAGCTTTCCATCAGCGTGGACACGCTGCCTCCCTGTGGGAAGCAGCCCCGGACTGGGGTGGGTGCTGGTCAGGGTTAAGGGTGGCACTTCAGGGAACGTCTCTCCCAGGGTCTGTGCATTCTTCACCAAAGTATTCTGTGCCCCTGGCGCACACTAGACTGAGAAATATTTGTTGAATGAATGAAAAGAGGCATTTTCCTTCCAGGTATATAGATTTGAGAGTCTTGGTCATGAGAAATGGGAAGAAGCAGACAAAAGTCAGGCGATCACCATTCTAGATCTGACTGTGTCATTCTGCAGGGACTACCGGCAAAATAGCCTTTGGACCCGAGAGATAGTACAGTGACGGGGTGCTTGCCAGCCCTGGGTTCAATCCTCAGAACAATACCTAGTCTCCCAAGTCCCACCAGGAGTGATTCTTGAGTGCAGAGCCAAGAGTTTGCCCTGAGCACCTCTGGGTGTGACCAATTCCAACACACACACACACACACACACACACACACACACACACACACACTGCCCCTTACCCCCAATATTTGTCTTTAGTTTCTTCATCTGTAAAATAAGAGTGTTGTCCTAGGTGTTAGTTTCTTATGACTGTTGAAACAAAGTATGACTAATTTAACATCTTAAAACAACACGAGTTTGGCAGTGGTCAAGTGGTCAAGCACAATTCCTGGGTCTGGTCCCCACCTCTGTGTCACCCCTGAACACTACGAGGTGAGAGCTGAGGGTTGGGACTAGCAGCACAGCCTGCCTGCCCCCTCCCCTCCCTTATTCCCCCACCGTTCAGAGGCAGGCATTGGAGATGGTCTCTGTGCTGTGATCAGGGTGCTGGGGTCGGGGAGGTGGAGCTCTGATCCCACTGCAGACTCAGGGAGACCATTCCATCGCCTTCTCGAGCCTCTGGAGGCCCCCTACAGCTCTTGAGTTTTACCCTTTTCTGTCTTCAAATTCAGTCATGTGGCGCCTTCAAATGTCTCTATTCTGACTCCTCTGAGCCCCTCACCTGCATTTACAGAGTGAATACACGGAGCCAGGTAGGCAGCTGACGTGAGTTCAATCCTCAGGACTCCATATGGTCCCTCGTGCCCACCAGAAGTGACTCTGCCAAAACAAGTGTGGCCCCCAAAAATACACAAAAAGAGTGACTATTTTAGACCCACCCAGATAATCCAGAATAATCTCCCAAGTCAGGTCAACTGCTAATCGTTCCTGTTCCAGCTGAAGCCTTCACTTACCTCATTTCAGAACTCAGGGGTTACGGTGTGAAATCTCTGCTCTCTCTGAAGTTCTATTAGATGCCTCTACTCTCCACCTCTAGATAAAGCCACACAGGGAAGGGCCTGTGCTCTGCCAGGCCACTGCTGCACGACCTGCTGAGAATCCACAGATGCACACAGTGCTCATAAGACCTTCCGGCGTCACTGTTGTCTCCAGGTCACTTGAGAGCCAGGAGCAAAGGAATCCCCAGTCTCAGGGGCCCAGAGCTCCATCCAACTCCAGGAGGGCCTCTGGGGCTCTGCAAAGGGCAGGCACTGAAATTTGGGGAGCTCTGGAGGGAACCCTTTGCATTAGCTGGTTCTGGGTCTCCCTGGAACAATGACTGGGTCAAATAACTCAAAATGAGGAAAACTCGATTTTAAGGGGTGGGGTCCACTTGGCGGTGCTCAGGGCTTACTCCTGGCTCTGAGCTCAGGGATCACTGCTGGTGGGGCTTGGAAGAACATATCAGGTCAGCTGCATGCAAGGTAAGTGTCCTGCCCTCTGTCCTATCACTCTGGCCCAGAAAACTCAAATTGATTTGGAGATTCATTAATAGAATACTGAACAAACGCTGGGTCAAATTGGGTAGCACTGAAGAAATGATGAGATTCCTAAGGGAAAAGCAAAATGCAGATACAAGATATCAGAACCTATGAGACCTAGGGAAAGCTGTACAGAGAAGGACAAGAAAAAAGTTCCAATTAGGAACAGAAACTCACACAACCAGAAAAACAGTGAATGAGTCCCAAAGAAAGCAGAAGGAACAAAATAATAATTTAAAAAAAAAAGCTTGGCTCTGGCCCTGCTCTCTCGGTGCAGGCCCAGGAGCTTCTGCTCGTGCAGAGGGCTGGGCCCTGGCAGGTCTGTGGGCCATTTCCTAGGAAGTTATTGAGTCCACAGGTACGGGTGTACACTCATGAGGGCATGGGCCAAGTCCTGCTGGCTTCCTGGCAGACTTCCCCCCCATCCCGGCAATGATGCACCCCCAGAGAGGAAAGAAGGCGGACTTTGAAGTGTGGGATGTGCCTTCTGGCCTGCTCAAAGCAGCGGGTGTGGCTTGGTCGGAAGGAAACTGATCAAAGGTTTGGAAAAATCCTGCCTGCTCAGGTCACCCCACAATAACTCACCCACACCCCAGTGGGGTGCGTCCCTAGGAGAGGGCAGTCACTTGCTAAGTCCCAGGTCCTCGCACTTCTCTCTTAGTGACATGGGCAGGACCTAGGCCGGTTAGTCCTACTGTCTTGCCAGAGTTTTCTTTTCTTTTCTTTTTTTCTTTTTTCTTTTTGGCTAGTCTGGGCAGTGTCCGGAGGACCCTGGGTGCTGTGGATCAGTCAGGTTTGACTGAGTGCAGGGCAAGCACTGTAGCCCGGCACTGCCACTGGTTGGCCGGCCTAACGTGAGGATGGGGTGAGGGGGTTCAGGAGTGCTGTAAGATTCCCTGGTCCTTGTCCTCAACTCCTACGTGGGACTTCATGATAACCAATGAAACCAAACAGTGCTCTCTGACTCCGTCGGGCCTCCCACTCAGAAACTCTGTGTCTGGAGAAATCTTCCCCACCCCTACTCCCAAGGGTTGGAGCCTGAAGCGCAGCACTGAATGCCGCTGAGAGCACTGTTAGCATCCTGGGTTCGAGGAGGGATCCCATTTCTCTCCAGAGAGCCTGAGGAGGCAGGAGAACTTGGGGGTGCAGGGAGCCCTGACGTAATTTTCTGATGGGTGGGAGGTAGAGGGAGTTTCCCTGGGACTGGTCCCCAGGAACCTGCACTTTCATGGAGAGTGATTGTTCCTTTAGGAAGAACTTCACTAGAAATGGGGGCAATGCAAGGGACCAGCTCAGGAAAGGGGAAAACAGAGGGGCCCCTAAGATCCCGAGGGTCATCACAGCAGTGGTGGTCAAGGAAACCTCTGCCTCCCTCTGGGCCCAACAGCCCTTCTGGACTCAGAGTCGCTGCGGGAACCTGCCTCGTGATTTCCACGAGAGCTGGTGTCCCTGGCCATCTGGTTTCCCACGCCACCACAGGGCCCGCAGGTCACTGGTGGCACTTTGCCAACTTCGGCAACAGGCACCACGGATTCCAGCACGAGATTGGCGGTGCATCTGACACACACAGATCCTAATGCAGGGCTCAGCCACCAACACCTTTGTGCTTGTTTGACAGAAACTGGGGAGTTTCTTTCCCTGGATCTTGGAGGGTCCAAATTTCGAGTCTTGAAGGTACAAGTCTCTGAAGAGGGGAAACGCAACATCCATATGGAGAGTCAGTTCTACCCAACCCCCAATGAAATCATCCGAGGGAACGGCTCAGAGGTACTGGAGTGCAGGGGTCTGGGGAGGGGAGGAGAGACAAGGCACGCAGTTTGGGGGTGACTGGCCTTTAGCTCCTTGTCCTGTGCTTTCTCTCCGCTGCAGCTGTTTGAATACATAGCTGACTGTCTGGCAGATTTTATGAAGACCAAAGGGTTGGAGCATAAGAAACTGCCCCTGGGCCTGACTTTTTCTTTCCCCTGCAGACAGACTAAATTGGAAGAGGTAAGTTCCTCGGGGAGGAGGGAAGAAGCTACACAGGATTTGGGGTGAGGGCTGCGGGATGTGGGACCGCACCACAGAGGGGTCAGGCTGGGAATGAGAGAGCAGCAGAAGCTTCCCTGTTTTTTCCTTCTTCTTCTATTTTATTAATTTCTTTCAGGGGAAGCCCACAGTTCATGGGATTCCTTTGAAGGGCAGGCATTATTTTATGTTGTTCTTCTCTACCAGCATCTCTGGTATCATGTCTTGGATTTAGTAGGCGATGACTGCTCTCTGGTAGTGGAAAGGTTGAATCCGTTTTTTTTTTTTTTGTTATTGTTTTTGTTTTTGTTTTTTTGTCTTTGATTCCACCACCATGAGGGAACTTATCATCATCCCTAGGCCTGAGATAGACTGCACCGAGTTTTGTTTGTTTTTTCCTTATTTTATAAAGAAAGGATTGAGGAGGGGAAACGGTACGGAGGACGTTTCAGGACTTTGTCGAAGAGGTTGTGTGCAGTTTGCTATGAAATATCATTGTTTCTGCTTACCGGAAGGGTGAGACCCCAGGAAGCAGTGGAGAAAGAAGGAGTCAGGATTGAGTCCCCAATCAAGCCCTCATTCAAGTACAAGAACAGGGAGCGCAGGGAGAAGGAAGAAAACTCTTAAGCCCTGAAGGAGAGTTTGACTTTGAGAACCAAACTTGCACATCTTCTTGGTGTGTGTGTGTGTGTGTGTGTGTGTGTGTGTGTGTGTGTGTGTAATTTCTCCATCCAGGACTTTGGGGGAAAAATACATCACAAGCAGCCTCCTGCCCTAGTTCTCCTATTTTATCCAAGGGGACCCCACTCTTATCATAGCCTCTGAAGGTAGCTGTTAGGGGGAACTTTCACTAGGTGTAGGGAAGAAAACATCTGAACCATCTCATGGGAATGCCCATCCCCCACTGTGAGGCCACAGTCTCCTTCTTCTGTGAACACAGACTGTCAGGTGGGGCCAGGGAACCTGTATGTTTGGACTCCGCTGCTCTCTTGACTGTCGCCTCAGGTGTATTTAACTTTCAGGTTTTCCAATTGGAAAAAATCTGTTTGCTATGCCAGACACAAAAAATTGGGAAACACCTTTTTTTTGGGGGGGGGAACAAGGGGAAAAGATGTTGGGTCACACTTGGTGATACTCATTGGTCACTACTCCTGGCTCTGCACTCAGGGAATTGAGCCCAGGTTGGCGTATATAAGGCAAGCACCCTACCTGCTGTACTCTCCTGGCATTGCTCAGGGGGGATTATGTGGGTGTTGGGGATAAAAACCTGGGTCAGTCTCATGCAAGGCAAACATCCTGTGTACTATTTCTTCAATCCTGGAAATGGCATTTTGTTTTATCTTAATTTAAAAAACTTTTTTTGGGGCTGGTTGAGGTTCTGTGATATATAATACTTTTAATGATGTTTTTCTGTGTATATAATTCCAGCATCACACCTCTCACCCATCTCCCTCCCCAAGAACCCCAATGTCTCTACCCTTTCAGTCCCCTCCCCCCCCAAACTCAGTTGTGGAAACACTTTATCATTATTTATTTATTTTTGAAGTAAAAAAGGTTTTGTTTGGAAGTTTTGAGGAAAGAGGGAGAGAGAAAGAGAGAGAGAGAAAGAGAGAGAGAGAAAGAGAGAGAGAGAACACACTCAAGAGAGCAGAGAGTACCTCCCAGTTGTTTCTTATAACTTTTTTATTTTATAAAGTAGTTCACAATATTTGATTACACACCAATTGCACCCCCATTACACCTTCCCACCACCATATTTCAGATGTTTCCATCTGAACTCCCTCCCCCTACCCCAAAGAAGAACCAAAATAATTTATTTTGTGTTTTTTGTTATGAAAAATGGCTGAAAATGCACAAAAAAGTTTCATTAGAGGAAAGAGTATGAATATTGTTGTATTGTATTTCACCCAGGGCCCATTAAACCCTTCTATAAGGGATCACTAACATGTTGTTAAAGGTTGAGCCTTGTATGTATATATGTGTGTGTGTGTATGTGTATACATATATATATACATATATATATATATATATATACATGTGTGTATCTGTAAAAAAATTCCTCTAAGATTGGTTGCCTTCTACTTTAAACCCCATCAAATGTGGTGCAGTACTCTTGGAGTATGGGTGGTGTGACACCTCCCAGTTTTAAAGTATGAAAGCCCACATCTCAAGAGAGGAGAGCAGGGACACATGTGTGGGCAACACACGTGCTCGACAGCACTGTGAACACTCAGGCTGCACACGTGCCAAGGAAACATTAAGAATCGTTTTTCTCACTTGAAGTTCCCACGGGAGTCCCACCTGTTTCGGGAGGCTGATAAGTTGGGCCCCCTGCATGTGCATCACATGGCAGGTGATTTCTCCAGAACATCCTCGAGAGTGGCAGGAATCGAGCCCGCATGGGCTCAGAGCTTTCCAGTGACTGGCCAGCTGCCTGGGGAACCCAGATGTTGTCTGTAGCACTGCCTTTCCCCACCACCCCAAAGCATGGCTCACCGTGCTCCACGAGAGGAATGAAGATGATTTTCTGATTCAAGCCTAAGGAAGGGCTGGGAAGCATGGGGGCGATTCTGCTCTCAGAGGAGGCTGTGGGGCAGACCCTTGGAGCAGCCCGTTTTCAGAGAGGCGCGTCTCCTTCACGGCCGCCCTCTCTGCACTCATGCCCAGGGCATCCTGCTCTCCTGGACGAAGAAGTTTAAGGCACGGGGCGTTCAGGACACAGATGTTGTGCGCACGCTAAAAAAGGCCATGAAGAAGCACAAGGTAAGGAATTTCTGCTTGCCCAGTGGAGCCCTTTGACTTGGCGGGAGGAGATGTCTTGTGTTGTGTGCCTGGGTGGACAGGAGAACTAAAGGAGGAACTGACCTGAGGAAGGCCCTAACAATGTGGACAGATGTGGACAATTGAGCTACACCTTCTGGTGAGCATTCCTGAGTCTTGGTTCATGGGACTTGACCCAGTCCTTGTTGACCAGTCCTTGTTGAAAGAGGATCCAGCACTTCCCTGGGACCCCTCCAGCTGCCCTGGCCCTCTGGTGAAGAGACTGGCTAGACGCCATGCTGTGCACCATAGCCCAGCTCCCCACTTCTCTCTGAGGCTTAAAAGATTTTCATTTTCCATTCCCATTCAGGATTCTACATGAATGAATTCTACATTCTGTTCATGAAATCCCTTGATTGTGTGTGTGCGTGTGTGTGTGTGTGTGTGTTTATGTGTGTGTTGCCAGGATTCAAATCCAGGGCCTTGCCCATACAGAATATGCATCTACCATGAAGTTGCATGCCCATCTTTAAAATAATTCTGGCTCAGGGACAGGAGCGATAGTACAGCAGGTAGGGTACTTGTCTTGCACATGGCTGACCTGGGTTCAATCCCCAGCATCCCATGTGGTATCCTGAGCACTGCCAGAAGTGATTACTGAGTGCAGAGCCACAAATAACACTTGAATATCACCAGGTGTGACCCCAAAACCAAAAAATTAAAAACCCAGGGTCACACACACCTCAGTGCAGGCACTCTGCCCCCACCCCCTGCAGTCTCATGAATACGTTTCCTAATAATCTAAACCAAAGCCAGGCATGCTCCTTGCTAAGCTGAAGCAACACAAATGACCCCAAGCTTCTTGTGACCCTGGCAGTAAGGGGAAATCTTTGGATTTGTCTCTCCTTTAGGCTCTGGTTTACAATTGTTGCCTATATTTTTCTCTTATTAGTTTGACTTTGCTCTAAAATGCTCTGCCACCTCCAGCAGCCGTGATGGCTGGGGCTGAGTTGACCAGCAAAGTGGGACAGCAGGGCTGCTGCCCCTGGGGAGGCTGGGCTGAGGCTGATTGCACTGCCCACTGGGTAGTGGTGCCTTCTCCTGAAGGTGCCCTTGCTCCCAGGAGGAATCCACGTGCAGGGTCTATCCAAAAATGGCTGGAGTCCTGTGGCCCAGCCCTCATCTGTCCATGGCCCAGACGCCTTTACGCATGAAGCAGGCATGCGGGATTGAGGGGTCTCCTCTCCAGCTCCTCACTGAGTTGCTTCTCCCCCAGATTCTGCACCTCGCAGGCAGGATTTAGTGTTTGTCTCAACCAATCACCCATATCTTTGTTTCCTCTGTGGGGAATGAAGGGGAATCCTTCCTCCCCCACGGCGAGGTACTGACGTGTTCTGGGCCCTCCATTCCAGCAGAACCTAGATGTGGACATCCTGGCCTTGGTCAACGACACTGTAGGGACTATGATGACATGTGCCTTTGATGATCCACACTGTGAAGTCGGTGTCATCATTGGTAACTCAACCAGCTTGCTCTTGAGGGGGCTTGGGATGGGGCAGGATGGGAGCTTTGCTTCCATGGAGTTAATTCTGTGGTGTGAGTATTGGTTCTTTCAGGAGAAAAAAGTGGGGGAGATAGATTATTAAAACCCACAACCATCCATCCACCCACCCACCATCCATCCATCTATCCATCCATCCACCTACGCACCCATCCATCCATCTATCCATCCATCCACCTATGCACCCATCCATCCATCCACCCGCCCATCCATCTGTCCTTACTTCTTTCCCTCCTTCCCTTATTCCTTCCCTTCCTTCCTTCCTTCCTTCCTTCCTTCCTTCCTTCCTTCCTTCCTTCCCTTCATTCCTTCTCTTTTTCCCTCCCTCCCTCCTTCCCTTCTTTCTTCCTGTAAGTGCTAACCGAGCACCTATGCTCTGCTTTGGGGTTCTTGTAGTTCCCTTTACGCAGTTAATTCATGGACTTCTTTGTAAATGTGCTTTGTCAGTGCTCATCCATATTCGTCAGGGACTTTCTCCACAACCAATTGCATTGATTACAGCAAGCAATGAACTCCATGAGAAGTGTAGGCTTATTTGTCCACCTTATACCTCGTGAACCCCCGGGCTTGCTGAAGGTTCTTCCCTGGGAGAGACCTGACCCCTGGGAATGCACTAGAAGAACGCTGCAGTTTATTGAGCAGACTCTCAGGAAGCCGCGTGGTTTCTCAAGCTCGGCCCCACTGGGAGCTCATTTGTCTTTGCCCGTTCTCTCTGCTTCATTCAGGCACCGGCACCAATGCGTGCTACATGGAGGATCTGAGCAACATTGACCTTGTGGAGGGCGATGAAGGTCGGATGTGCATCAATACAGAATGGGGGGCCTTTGGGGATGACGGGGCCCTGGAAGACATTCGCACTGAATTCGACCGGGAACTGGACCTTGGCTCTCTCAATCCAGGGAAGCAACTGTGAGTCCCTCACACCATTCAGGGAACACAGGTTCCAGGAATGCTTGGGCATGCTGGCACTCAGATCACTGAGTTGGAATAATTTTTTGTCACCAGGATTTTAGGAGGCAAGACTTGTGCATCTGTTTCATTGGGCAGAGGAAGAAAGTGAAACCAAAGAGGTGGAGATTTCTTCCCAGATCGGAAGCCTCAGTTGGCTCTGTAGTTGGGAATGCATATGTGTGAAGCTTGAGTCTTGCTCTCGTAGAACATTTGTCTGTTGGCATCAGTAGTGCTCAAGGCTTACTGCTGGCTCTGTGCTCAGGGATCATTCCTGGCTGGGCTTGGAAGACTATATGAGGTGCCAGGGATTGAACCCAGATAAGCTGCGTGCAAGTCAAGTGCTTTACCCACGGTACTATTTCTCCAGTCCTGAATTATTTTTTTTATTTAAAAAGTTATTATCTTTTTTATTTAAAAAGTTATTACTATTATTATTTATTTTTACACTTTTGACACTCAACTGCTTTCAGCTTTTTACAAATGGAAACAAAAGTCCCTCCAGGGAAGGCTTACATCCTTTCAACATGTTCCCATTGCTCTTTTTGTTTGTTTTTGTTTTGTTTTGTTTTTTGCTTTTTGGGTCATACCTAGCGATGCCTCTGCACTTAGGAATTACTCCTGGTAGTGCTGGGGAGACCATATGGGACAATGCCTGGGATTGAACCCGGGTCAGCTGCATGCAAGGCAAACGCCCTACCCACTGTACTATCACTGCAGCCCCTCCAGCCCTATTTTCTGTGAGATGCTCCATATTCATTATACGCAGTTTCAAACCTATCCCTGGAATCAGCATTTTCCTCTGAAGGCCTCGTAGATAAATACTTGAAGTCTGTCCAACCATCCACTTAAGCATTAGCACTGCATTATCTTGATAGAAGAGTTCTGCTTTAGATATGCTTGTTCCCCAGCTCACACCCATATTTCTGATGGTGCAAACTGACATACTCCCAGGAAATGGTATCCATTTGCTTTTTTATTTTTACTTCATTACCCTCCCTGTCTATGTTACTTATAATAAGTTCCATTCCCTTAATATTCTAATCTTGATTTCTTATTTTGGTAACCACACTTAGCAGTGCTCAAGGGTTACCCCTGGGATGCCAGTGATTGAACTCAGATCAATCATGTGCAAGGCAAATGCTCTACCTGCTGTGCTATTGCTCTACCCCCTGAAATCTGGATTTCTTTTGATTGTCTTCTATTTATGCAGTCTTCTAAGACCTCTTTTTGTTTTATTTGGGGGCCATGCTTTATGGCGCTCCAGGTTTATGCATGACTCTGTGGTTCTTGGGGCATGCAGTACAGGGATTCAAACCAGGACCAGCAACATGCAAGGCAAATACTTTATCCCTGTACTGTCTCTATAGCACCCTAATACTTTAAAAAATTATTTTGGGTTGTTTGGGGCCATACTTGGCAGTGCTAAAAGGATTGTTTCTAACTCTGTGCTCAGGGTCACTCCTGGAGGTGCCCTGGGGGCTATATGCAATACTGGGATCAAATGAGGGCCAGCAGCATGCAAGAGGCTTATCCACTGTACAAGACAAGAGCCTTAACCCCTATATTACTCTCAGGCCCCTAAGATGTTTGCAACAAACTGAAATTGCTCATGAAACAGGTTGTCCCTTGTGTTGGTATCACTTGGTGTTTGGAGAATCAATATTATATTTAATAGTTTACTGGGAAACAGGAAGTGATGGTAATAGGCAACCTCCAAGCCAAGGTGTGTGCAGGTTCACTGTACTGTTTTGTTCACTGTTAGAGCTCTCTGGGGCTGCCAAAGCCCATTCCACGACCAGGGCATTTTTTTTCTGTCTTAGTCTGCAGCATAGCACAGCGGTAGGGCATTCGCCTTACAAGCGGCCAGCATGGCCGACCCAAGTTCGATTCCTCCGCCCCTCTCGGAGAGCCCGGCAAGCTACCGAGTGTATTCGATATGCCAGACACAGTAACAACAAAGTCTCCAATGGAGACGTTACTGGGCCCGCTCGAGCAAATCGATGATCAACGGGAGGGCCTTTACTTATCTGGGCTGGAGCAATAGCACAGCGGGTAGGGCGTTCGCCTTACAAGCGGCCAACATGGCCGACCCGAGTTCGATTCCTCCACCCCTCTCGGAGAGCCCGGCAAGCTACCGAGAGTATTCGATATGCCAGACACAGTAACAACAAAGTCTCCAATGGAGACGTTACTGGGCCCGCTCGAGCAAATCGACGATCAACGGGAGGGCCTTTACCTTTACCTTTACCTTTTTACCAGTCTGCAGCATGCTGCTGGAGTTGGACCCATCTGAGTCTGATGTGCACATTTATCATGCCAGGCTTGGGAGATCCAAGAAAATGGAAATCTCTGAAGCTGTGGTTCTCTGTGCTTAACCCAAGAGAACCCCCTTACCCCCTGAGATGGGGGTGACTTGAACTAATGCACCTTAAAAACCTGCTTTGTAAGCAGGAAGCCTAGCAGTTGTCCTTGAGTTTCACCTTCCCCTGTATTGGGGTGGCGGGAAGAATGATGCTCAGGAAGGATTTTTGGGCATCAAGATCCCCACAGGCTGAGGTGGGGGGGCTTCACAGGGAGTGACTCTTCCTCCACAGAGGCTCGGACTGTGGGCGTGGCCTGGGGGCTTTGGGAAAGGGCGCTGTGTCCACAGTGGCATTCCAATGATTTGTTCAACAACTTGTAGCTTCGAGAAGATGATCAGCAGCCTGTACCTGGGAGAACTCGTCAGGATCATCTTGCTAAAGATGGCTAAGACTGGCCTCCTGTTCAACGGCAAGATCTCCTCTGCTCTGCACACGAAGGGCAAGATCGAAACCCGCCATGTGGCTGCCATGGAGGAGTGAGTTCTTGGCCGGGTCCCTCCTGCCTCAACTCAGGAGGATAGAAGGCACATGTGCTCACGAAGGGGTGTGGCAGGAGGAGGAAGATCTCCTTCCTTAAGTCTGAGACCTTTAGTCCTGGGCATTGTCTGTGGTGGGCTCGCCATGCCTGCTGGGACTTGAATGAGGAACTATTGTTGGCTCTCTGAGCAGAGGTTGTTATTCTCAAGTGCCCACTTCCACCTCTCTTGTACTTTCCTCTTCCTTCCTAAAGCAGTAAGATTTTATTTTTAGGAATAAATAACCCCCTTGAGAGTATGATTCAAGTAATGGGCCTTGAACCTCCAAAACACATGCTTGGCAAAGCATTTTGCTTGGGAGATCAGTGCCTCCTTGGACCTTAAGTCAGTGCCTAGAATCCAGATCAAGAGCTTTTGCTGGAGCTGGTGTCTGCTCTGTCCGGTTCTGCAGGTACTGGCTGGAGCTCTGGTTGTTCAAGGCCACTCCTGAGGCTGCAGTGGGGAGCTAGCTGGTAAAGCCAGCTGGTCTGTGTCCACTCAGTCTTGCTCCTGGAAACCCAGGCATTGCCCTCAATTTTGCAGTTTCTCTCCTGAGCTCAGCAGACTCATGCCCGAGCCTGAGAATCTTGTGCAGAGCTTGACAGGGAGAGTAGGGGCCCAGGATAGGGAGGATACACACCATGTCAAATCACTGTCTGAGTTCCAATTCTGGCCCGGCGCTTATGTCCTGTATGCCTGTGGGTGAGTTATTTCCCTTCTCTGTGCTTCACATCACTCTTCCTTACAATAGAATAGATCCTTCCACCAGCATGGTTGTGAGAATGGGGTTAATACATGTCCAATCCTTGACAAGCACGAGGCACATAGCAGGAGTCCTTCAAACAGTGGCAGCTGTAAGCCAGTTGATACCACTGTTATATGACTATATACATCAGTCTCTTTTCCCAGAGTCCTGAGAGGTGAGACAGCAGGTCCCCCGGGGCTGCCCCCTGGGACGGAGAGGTGTGGTCCATTCGTTCCTGTTCCCTGGCCAGGTACAAGGAAGGCCTTGCCAATACCAGAGAGATCCTGACCGACCTGGGCCTGGAGCCCTCAGAGGCTGACTGTGTTGCTGTCCAGCACGTTTGCACCGTGGTCTCCTTCCGCTCAGCCAGCCTCTGTGCAGCTGCCCTGGCCGCCATCCTGGCGCGGCTCCAGGAGAACAAGAAGGTGGCACGGCTCCAGACCACAGTGGGCATGGACGGGACACTCTACAAGATCCACCCACAGTGAGTGCTCCCGCACTTCCCCCCACTCCCCACGCCCACCCTAGGCAGGGCCTGCCGTCACCCTCCTGTGGGCTGGAGGCTAGAAGGGAAAGGGCTGAGTTTAGAGCCACCTTCACTCACTAAGCCATGCGGCTGGAGGATTGTTTGTTTTTCTCTTTTGCAGGGAGTCTTGCCGCATGCTTGGGAGCCCAGGGGTGGGTTTGGCATTTGATGCCCAGCCTGGCAATTCTTGTGTGTGGCCCAGCAGTGCCAGGAGCCGCTGGGGCTGCACCTGGCCGTGCTCAGAGGCTCGGAATCAAACTTCGGGTCTCGTATGTGCAAAGTTTATGCACCACCCTCTCCTTGCCAGGGCTTATTCTTTTTTTATGTCTTGGGTCACTTCTTTGAGTCTTTCAAGTGCCCCTCTCCCCCAGCTCCTTAACCCCCTCAGTCACTGCCCCCTATGCCCCTGCCCCCCCCATCCAGTTACTAAAACAGATGAACTCTGGCCTGGTAGGGCTCCAGTCCACAGTGCCCTTGGCCAGGCTGGCCCTTAATGCTGCTGCTTGTTTGGCCCACCCCTGCTTTCAGGTACCCCAAGCGCCTGCACAAGATGGTGAGGAAGCTGGTCCCCAGCTGTGAAGTCCGCTTCCTCCTGTCCGAGAGTGGCAGCACCAAGGGGGCAGCCATGGTGACCGCGGTGGCCTGCCGCCTGCAGGCCCAGCGGAAGCAGATAGACCAGGTGCTGGCTCAGTTCCGGCTCACCCACCAGCAGCTTGCGGGCATCCGGGACAAGATGCGGGGAGAGCTCGAATATGGGCTGAAGCGAGACACACATGGGAAGGCCACTGTCAAGATGCTGCCCACCTACGTGTACGGGGTGCCCGATGGCACAGGTGAGCCAGCACGGTCCCTGGCCGGCAGGGTCCTCACGAACCCCGTCCCCCCCCCCCCCACACACACACCAAAAGCCCCTATGAGCCATTAGGGTCTTGTAGCCCCAGCACCTGATTTGGGTGTCACTGGGTGTTGGGGAGCTGGGAGAAGTCCTGAGCTCCTGCAAGTCAGTGTGTCTGGGTGGACCTGGGCACCTGAAGAGAAGAAACAGCTAAGTCAGCTGCCTTCTGTGTATGTGGAGCAGAGTGCAGGAATGCTGCTGAAGCCCCATTCTCTCCCTTGCCAGGCTGTGTATCTATGTGTCCATCTGTCCCTCCACCCACTCATAGTACCCTCCGGGCAGTATGTAGGATGCTCCACTGCCGTTTGTCATCACCTGCCCAGTGACTTGCCTGCTTCTGCGCTCTGGGATTCTTTTCTGGGCTGCGACATCACATGCTACTCCTGTTTGGGACCCGACTCTCCACCTTCCTCTTCAACACAGGCTGCTCCTGTCTTTTCTTTGTTGTTATCATTTTATTTATTTATTTTTTTTTCGGGTGGGGGGCAGCCCAGAGATTCTCAGACTTACTCCTGGCTCTGCACTCGGGAATTATTCCTGGGGGCTGGAGTAATAGCACAGTGGGTAGAGTGTTTGCCTTGCGCGCAGTCAACCCAGGTTCGATTCCCAGCATCCCGTATGGTCCCCCGAGCACCTCCAGGAGTAATTCCTGAGTGCATGAACCAAGAGTAAACCCTGAGCATTGCCAGGTGTGACCCAAAAAGCACACACACAAAAAGGAGGAATTATTCCTGGAGGTGCTCAAAGAACCATATGGGATGCTGGGGATCGAACCCAGGTCAGCTGCATGCTAGGCAAATACTTTATCTGCTGTATGATCTCCCGGCCCTGAACCCTAACTTTTCTGACCCTTGAAATGTCTGCTACATCTCAGGGCTGAGAGCAACCAATGAACAAAAAGGTCAATCCTTTTACTTTTTTTTTTAATTGGGGCTCCAGACCTGGCATGCCTCAGGGCACAGCTTGAGGAACCACGAAGTGCTGGGGTCATGCCCAGGCTTCCTGCTGGTAAAGCCCACACACCAGCCTCTGAACTTTTCCTCACCTTGAAGTCAGTCTTCTCATTCAAACTTTGAGGCACCGTGATTCACAACGCTGTTCACGACAGGGTTTCATACATACAGTGTTCCAGCCCCCAGCCGCTGCCACAGTCTCCTTCCCAACATCATTGTCTTAGGGCCCCTGCCCACCTGCCCCTTTCCTGGGCAGCTCGGCCCTGTGACCAGTTCTCAGATTCTGTTCCCTTTGGCCATTTGTTGCTCCCGTACTATGATTCTTTAGATCTCACCTGTGAAAGATCATTTGGTGTCAGTCCCTCCCCTCTGGCTAAGAGGTCGCTTCCTTAATCAGATTCTCTTTGAACCTCATACCCCTCTCCCAGAGGTGACATGTGTTCTGCGTTAAGTGCTTCACAGCTTGTTGTTCCCTTTGGAACCTTGAATGCCATCTGGTGTGCAGTCACTCCATAGGTGACACACAGGGGCCCCATTTCATTTGCTGCCAGAGTGAGCCTCGTCTTAGCAGCCACGGGCCAGCTCCTGCAGCCTGTCTGTGGGCCTCTGAGCAGCAAAGCTCTTTTCCAGAGTTCATAAGTAGCCTTCCTGCTGGACAGCAAGAGCTGGAAGACAGGTGCAGAGGTTTTCCCATCCTTTCTATCCTTCGGCCTTCATGCCATGGGATTGCACAGATTGGTCTGTTCTAGGTGGTGTGGGGGGAAGGGGAGGCTCTGTTCTAGGCACCTCCATGGTGGGGAAACACAGTCCCTGCCCCGTGGAGCTCACAGACTGCCCAGCAGGCAGACAGCGAACCAACATCAAACATGAGGCTTTGGCAGGACCAGTCAGGTGTGGTGAAGATGAACAAAAGAGAGAGGGGCAGGCAATGATGTTCAGCCAATCCAGGGCACAGAGGGACAGGAGGGAGGCAGGCTGCTGGGGCCAGTGGGAGGCGTGAGGGGCTCTGTGCTAGCAGCCCTGGTGGCAGTGTGGTACGGTTGGTACGGTTTCCTATCACGGGGGGGGGGGGGGGGCGGGTGGTGTAGGCAGCAGGAGAAGGAAGCCTCACAGCACACTTTGACTGAGCCATTGCTCTAGAATGTTGTGATTCTGGTGGTTGGGTTTTTTGTTTGTTTGTTTTTTGGTTTTGGCTTTTTTGGTGACATTCGATGATGCTCAGGAGTTACTCCTGACTCTGCATCCAGGAATTACTCCTGGCGGTGCTCAGGGGACCATATGGGATGCCAGGGATCGATCCTGGGTCAGCTGTGTACAAGGCAAACGTCCTACCCACTGTACTATCGCTCTGGCCCCTAGAATGTTGTGATTCTGGATCTGAATCCAAAGTCCTTCTGGAATCCGTTGCTGCCGGGGTACCTTGGCCCGGAAGGACCTTCAGAGGTACCTCGAGCATCAGTATTATGTTGTCTTCACTGGATACCACACTCTTAGAGTGGGTCCTTGGGGCAACCTAGAAGGCTGACTTAGACACATAAGAGCCGCAGACAACAGCCTTCCCATGGAGGTGCTAAATGGTGAGCGCAGACCAACCTGGGGCTCTACATGCCCCTCACGGGAGCTCATTCCAGAGAAGTGGGGGCCCTGGGAATCAGGGCCTTGCAGTCTCTGATTCCACTCTGTTCCAGCATCTCCTTCCACCCTGCTTTCACCCAACACCTATTCTGTGTGGGGGCCTAATGCAGCCCTCCACTTTCTCCATCCCAGAGCATGGAAAGTTCCTCGCTCTGGACCTGGGGGGAACCAACTTCCGGGTGCTGCTGGTGAAGATCAGAAGCGGGCGAAGGTCGGTGCGAATGTACCACAAGATCTTCGCCATCCCACTGGAAATCATGCAGGGCACAGGCGAGGAGGTAAATGCCCCGAGGGAGCCCCCAGGCTTCCAGCGCCAGCCTGCTCCCCAGGGACCCAGCCAGCCTGGGGTCACCACTTCTCTCCTTGCAGCTGTTCGACCACATCGTGCAATGCATCGCCGACTTCCTGGAGTATATGGGCCTCAAGGGGGCGCAGCTACCCCTGGGCTTCACCTTCTCCTTCCCCTGCAGCCAGACCAGCATCGACAAGGTAAGACCATACCTTCCACCTCTGTCCTGCCTGCCCACCTCTGCTTCCTGCACTAGTCCACCCAGGAACATGCCTGCGCCTTGAGCCAATGCTCATTTTATTGAGGGGTTTCAGGTTTGGGACAGCTGGGAAGACACAACGGAGACCTTGAACCCTTAATTTTTGTTGCTTTGTTATTACTTTTTATCTTATGTTGATATTTCAGGGTTGTATCTGGTGGTACTCAGGGATTATTCCTTGTTCTGTGCTCAGGGATCACTCCTGGCAGTGCTCTGGGAACCTTATGGGGTGCCAGAGGTCAAACCCAGGGTGGCTGTGTGCAGGGCAAGCACCTTATCCGCTGTACTCTTTCAAGCCTGTTATTATTTTTTTAAGTTGAAGTCACCGAAGACTTTACTAGTACACAACAAAGGAAACTGAGAAGTCAAATTATATTATGGGGAGAAAGAAGTAAATGCGACCAGAGAGTTAGTGCAGGAGTATGTGTTTGCCTACCACTGGTCTGATCCTGATTCAGTCTGGCACCACATATGGCCTTCTTTTTCCCCCCAGCATTCAATATGTTTGATTCATAGCGTTTATATATATATATATATATATATATATATATTAATTTATTTATTGAATCACCGTGAGAAAAGTTACAAAGCTTTCAGGTTTAAGTCTCGGTCATACAACGATCAAACACCCATCCCTTCACCGGTGCATATTTTTCACCACCAAGAACCCCAATATACCCCCCTTTTCATCCCTCCCGATGCCTGTGAGGCAGATGATTTCCACTTAACTCTCTCTCTACTTTGATTATATTCATTATTTCGACAAAAGGTGCACCATTATTATTTGGAATTTCCTCCCAACAATCAGAACTTCTGAAAAGGCAGTGTGAAATAATTTGTTTTCTATTGCTGGTTATGCACACCATATAAAGTCGCGCAGTTGCTATCACAGCCACGTGATTTTGGTTTTCTGATATTTTACTAAGTAAGTCTGGAGGGATTTCTGCCAAAAGATGGATAATTACGAGATTAGTTTGTGTGCCTCTGGGGCCATGGCCAAGCCAGAGAGCCGCTGGTGGGGGGCAACTTGTGACCTTGGTAGGGCGTAAAGGACGTGCTGGTTCTGCCCCCCATCCCATGAGGCTGCAGTTGCCCCATCACCACTGGCTCATACCTGGCTTTCCAATAAGCTCTGAGGCAATGGCCACTGTGCTGCTGGGAGAGTGGGGGAAGGCAGAAGAGACAGAAACCCTTTCCCTCCTGGGGGGCACGGCACCATAGTTTAACACATAGTCCATTCACATTTCTGCCACAAACTGCTGAGTTCTGAATTAGGTCCGTGTGCCTCTGGGGCCATGGCCGTGCTGGAGAGCTGCTTGTGAGGGGCAACTCGTGACCTGGTAGGGTGTGAAGCCACATATGGCCTTCTGAGCATCACCTGATCCCTGAGCACAAAGCCAGAACTAAGCCCTGAGCGCCACCAGGTGGTGGTTCCCCCACCTCAGCCTTCACCCTCCCTCCAGAAAAAAGCAGGGGTATAAAAGGTAATGACTAATTAATATCAACTATAACACAGAGGCAGTAATTTTATCTGTGATTTCCAGAGAAGCTAGGGCCAACAAAAATATAGTAGGTGCCAGAATTTTGATGGAGGGGACTCATTTTTTGGGTCACACCCAGTGATGCTCAGGGTTAACTCCTGGCTCTGCACTCAGGAATTACTCTTGGCAGTGTTTGGGGGACCATCAGGGGTGCCAGGGATGGTTGACCCATGCCCTACCTGCTGTACTATTGCTCTGGCCCCTTGTGGCAGGCTTTTGTCTGTTACTTGAAAGTGCATCTGAAGAAAGACTTTTCTTTCTGTACATTAGAGTATTAGGAAGAATTTACCAGGTGGACTCCTGTTGAGAGTGAAGTATATCCTGGCTAAAAAGCTTCACAGAATATTTGTAATAGGGTGGAACTTGTATCAATTCTTAAGTAAAAACACTATTTACTCCCCACTGGCAGCACGAGATACTCTTCTCTGACAGCCTGGCACCAGTCAGCCAGTGAGGGCACAGGGGGCACTACACAGGTGGACAGCCGTCTCCTGCCAGTAGCGAGAACCATACCATTTGCTAATGTTTTATCTACAGATAATGTTCCTACAACATAGATACTGTTCATGGTTTTGTTTTGTAATGTTTTGTACTGTCTAAAACATCTCTTGAACACAACATTCGCCTCTTTAACCATTTGTAAGTATTATGCAGCTCTGTGGCATAAGGCTATTATGTTGTGAAGATCTCCCCCACCTCACCAGCTTCTGACCTTATTCCTCTTCCTAAAGGAAGATTCTGCACCTGTGAACGAGACATCCTTTTGCCCCTCCCCCAGCAACCTGTGGCTTCTCCCTGCTCTCTAGAGGTCACGATGTGCTGAGCCTCCTTGAGGTAGATTCTTACAGGACTGGTCCTTTTGGAGGTTCATTTCACTTAATATAGTGTCCTCAAATCCAGTCATGCCTGGCCTTTTTATTTATTTTTTTTGGAGGTGGAGAAAAGAGTTGGAGTCACACCAGATGATGCTCAGAGCTTACTCCTGGTTCTATGCTCAGGGATCACTCTTGGCAGGCTCAGGGAACCATATTTGGTGCTGGGAATCAAACCTGGGTCAGCCACATGCCAGGCAAACAGCCTACCCACTGTACTATCTCTACAGCCTCACTTTAAGAAAGCTGAATAATAGTCTGTTGTATATATTCATATATTTATTTACCTATTATTTCTGCATACTATTTTTATTTTGTTTTTTGGCCACACCAAGCTATGCTAAGGGATTACTCCTGGCTCTGCACTCAGAAATCACTCCTGATGATGCTCAGGGGACCATAGAGGATACTGGGGATTGAACCCGAGTCGGCCAAGAGTAAGACAAGCACCTTACCAGCTGTGTTATCTCTCTAGCTACTACATACTAATTTAAATTGCCATTGTATAGTTAAGAAAATGGATGCATAGAGAGATTAAACAAATTATCCACACCTGTAAATGTCTTGGAGGGTTTCAACTCAGAGCTGACTTTTATTCTTTGCCCTTGTGGAGACCAAGAGCAGAAACCAGTGTGGCCTTGAACCATTTGGCTATACACAGTGTGTATATGTGTTAACATTACACAATAACAATGACATTAAGTAATAATTCACTTCTTGTTTGCATCATACTCTGTTTTTTTAAATCATATTTTATTTTTCATATGAGAAAATTGGGGCTTGCAGGGCTTATCTGAAGTTCAGATGCAAAGCTGTGGGTGAAATGGAGCTCAGCTGTCCACGGGCAATCATCCTACTCACTGTACTATCCCTACCTCCGGGGTCCCTGTGTCATTCCCCCACCATTCAGAGACCCACAGGTAGATGGTATTATCTGTCACTGGAACTATCGAGCTCAAAGTTTGAAAGGTCAGAATGTCAAGTGCCAGGAGAATCTTCTTTGCAAGACTGCACTTCTCAAGCCCATTCCCAAAGAGGATTGGACAAGGATGTCTACCACACCTCTGCTTTTCCATATAGAAACACCAAGAATAGACTGAAGGGCAATGGAGAATGATGGGAAATGGGAATGTTGCAATCTGTGGGCTGAGCAGCTCAAGAATATGGACCTAGAACGGAACCCCGACTCTGAATTCACTTTGAATTCTGGCTACTCCCCACTGTCTGTGTGCTCTCGGAAAATTATTTAACTTTTCTGTTTCTTTCCAGTGATTACTTCCTTTAAAGGGGGGATGGGTAGGAAATAAAAAACATAGCATTTATTGGAGCCAGAAAGATAGTACAGTATGGTAAGGCCCTTGCCTTGGAAGCAGCAGACATGGGTTCGATCCCCAGAATCCCTTATGGTCTCCTAAATTCTGCCAGGAGGACTCAACTAAATTCCCTGAATATACAACTAAGTGTGGTCCAAAAACCAAAATGTAAAAAAAAATTTATTTGTAGATACTTTAATATTTTTCTCATTGAAGGGACATGCATACTGACCTGAAAAGATATAGGAGGCACACCATGGAATAAGAGATATGAATTTATTTATTTGAAAATTACATGTAAACAGAGAAAAGGTCTGGAAGGACCCTCATCAAATAGATAATACAGGTTGCTGCTTAAATTGGGGGAGTGAGGAGTTGCAGGGGACTTTATCCTTAACAGAAATGCTTTAAGTTTTTACATCCTTAGGCACCCATGTTACCACTGTCACTAAAAATCATTTCCCCCCACAACTATCCCTTCCTCCCCACCCCGGGACCTTAGAGATAGTACAGAGGATAGAGTGCTTGCCTTGCATGTGGCCAACCCAGTTTGAACCCTGACATTCCTTATGGTCCTCTGAGCACTTCTAGGAGTGATCTCTGAGTGTAGAGCCAGGAGTAACCCTTGAGTATCGCCAGGAGTGGTCCCCAAACAATAGCATCAATGGCCAAGGAAGCTACCAGGTCACATGCAGCTCTCCGTGGTCCTGAATGATCAATGGGCACCCTGGAGCAATTTTTTTCTTCCTGTCCTGGGGATCGGGCTTTCCGGCTCTTGTTCACAGAAATGCTGGTGGGTCACAAAGAAGGAAGGACCACCCACTGATGGCTGAGAAATAAATAGAGAAGCTTAAATAAATGATTTGAAACTGTTTTTAGAAAAGCAACCACGGGGGTATGGTGCCACCAGCAGGTCAATCTGTACTTGTGAGGCGAGTGCATCAGCTTCCTGATGGCACCGTCAGAATTTCAGATCCCCCAAATTGCTGCTGTGCCTTTGGCCAGAACCCCAAAATTTGGGGCAAAGTTTACCAAGGAAGTAAACGGCCAAAAGTTAGGTATGTGGGAGAGACACCCACATACCACCTCCAGCTCAGCTATATAATTGGAGGCATGGCCTCTCTGGTTCCTGATCGAACTGCTTAACGGCCATGATCCCAGACACTCATAAACTAATGTCAGAACCCAAAGGCTTTTGGCAGAAATGCATCTGGACCACATACAAGGTGGCCACCGCCTCAGAGTTTATTGGAAATCCAGGTACCAGCCGGCGGTGATGGGGCAACTGCAGTCTCATGGGAAGGGGTGCGGTACCGGCTCATCCTTCACGCCCCACTGAGGTCACGAGTTGCCCCCCATGAGCGGCTCTCTGGCACAGCCATAACACCAGATGCACAGAAACCAATCTCGCAATAATCTGGCTCTTTGCAGAAATCCAAAATTGCAAGGTCACTATTGTGGCCATGTGACATTATGTGATTCTCATAACCAGCTATAGAAAACAAAGTATTTCACAATGCCTTTTCAGCAATTCTGATTGTTGGGGGGAGGAAATTCTAAACAATAATGGTGCACCTTTTGTCGAAATAATGAATGTAATCAGTGTAGAGAAGAGTTAAGTGGAAATCATCTGCCTCACATGCATTGGGAGGGGTGGGGGGTATATTGGGGTTCTTGGTGGTGAAAAATGAGTACTAGTGAGGGGAGAGGTGTTTGATCATTGTATGACCGAGACTTAAACCTGAAAGCTTAGTAACTTTTCCCACAGTGATTCAATAAATAAATATAAGAAGAAAAATAAATAAATAAAATTATGAAAAAAAAAGTAAGGTGGAGTTTATGCCCAATTCAATCAGCTAATCAGTGGCTGAATAAATAGCAGTACTCCTACATTAAAAAAAGCAACCAAATAAAGAAACTTTGGTACATCTACACAATGGAGTCCTATGTAGCAGTTAGAAAAAATGAAGTCATGAAATTTACTTACAAGTGGTACTACATGGAAAATATTATGCTAAGCGAATGATTCAGAAATAGAGGAACAGACATAGAAAGATTTCATTCATCTGGGTAACATAAAGTAACAAAATAAGAGACTAACACCCAAGAACAGCTGTGATAAATACCAGGTTGTTCACTCCATGGCTTAGAGGCCAGCCGTACACTCTAGGGATAAAGGCAGCTCAGATAGAGAAGGGAGCACCAAATAAAGGGTGCTGGGAAGATCCACCCAGGATGGGAGATGCATGCTGAAAGTAGTCTATAGAACGAACATGACTGCCACCCAATGTCTCTTCTGCAGACCACAGCACCCAAAAGGAGACATAGAACAAAAGGGAGTGCCCTGCCACAGAGGCAGGGCGGGATGGGGGATGGGGGGTGGGAGGCATACTGGAATTGGTAGGGGTGGAGAATGGGCACTGGTGGTGGGATGGGTAGTCAATCATTGTATAACTGAAACCCAAGCACAACTTGTAAGTCTACAACTGTACCTCATGGTGTTTCACTAATAAAACAAAACAAAACAAAACAAAAGCAACCAATAAGAAAGAAGTTCTTCTGAAGATCTAGGGAATGTTCTAGAAATATCTCCCAGGAAAGGAGCAGAGAGATCAGCTTCCCAGCCCCGTGGAAAGAAGAAAGGAGGCCCGGGCCTAAGAGTGAGGTGGCCAGTGGGCCGAGGGAGTTGGGGGCACTGCCAGCGGTCCCAGCAGACACTCTCCCAGCAGGGAACCCCTAACTCTGCCCACCTCACTCCACCCTCCCATCTAGACTGTAGTGCCAAGGCTTCACTCTTGATTCTGCTAATGATATCACCCTGGGCTACTTTTGAAAAATTAAAAATGCTTGTGGGGGTGGGGTGGGCAGAGAGATAGTACAGGGGCTAAAGCATTCCCCTTGCACCCCTTTGGCCCTGGTTTGAGTCCCTGGCACCCGCTGAGTGTGTGCCCCCATCATCTCATCGACAGAGGGGAGGGGGGCTAGTTAAAATATAATTTTTCTCATTCTTATAAGAATTGCAAGTGCAAATTTTAGGAAAACAATGAAATACAGACAAATAGAAGAGACACAGCTAGTGACTGCACTGTACCATCTCAATGGTCCAGCAGTTATTTTTTTTTTTATGGTTTATAACATTTTCTATGTTTGTGGGCAAGATGATCAATCCATATCATTGCAATGAATAAGATGCTTCTATTTTTTTAGTATTAAACAAAGCTTTGGCAAATATAATTTTATCTTTGATCACATCTTAATAGTCCCTGACTAACTTAGAGTTGGGGTCACCATAATCCAGGCCTTGTTCTGTCACATTAAAGCCAGAAAACGAGTTGCCGCTGAATGAACATGAATATCAATGGTAATTTCACCCAACAGAGCTTCTCGGGCCATGACAATACCTCCAGAGTCAGTGCTCAGGGTAAACGTACACAAAAAATGTGTGTTTGGTCAACAGTCAACTGTAATGTCTTGCCGTTCATCTTAGATGTCTATGTTGGGCAAGGTCCTAATGAACTACCCTCTTTTCTTTCAGGGAATCCTCATTGGCTGGACCAAAGGCTTTAAGGCCACCGACTGTGAGGGGGAGGATGTGGTGGACATGCTGAGAGAAGCCATTAAGAGGAGAAATGTAAGAATGGTGTCGAGACACTAGTTTAGCCTTGTCCCTTCCCCTGGCGGCATAGCTCTGCCATCCTATGCCCAGGCCCTGTCACTCTGATCCCTGCCCCTTTGTGCCGATATGCCATTCCTCAGCCATTTTGTGCCCACCTCGATTAGCAGAGCTATTTCTGTGCAGGAGTTTGACCTGGACATAGTTGCCATTGTGAATGACACTGTGGGGACCATGATGACCTGTGGCTACGAGGATCCTAACTGTGAGATCGGCCTGATTGCAGGTAAGATGGCATTGGGATGCTCCAGCTGATCCCTTGGAGGTTCTCTGTCCACCTAGAGGGGCAGTGGTCACCGTTGTGCCTTACACGGAAGCTCTGAAGCCAGTTTTGTCCAAGACAGAGGGGAAGTGGGGAAGGACGGATTCGAGATCCCTGAATTCCAAAGCCTTCACTTAATCTCTTCCCACATGAAGGAATAGTCTGGAGGCAGAGTTGGCCTTTCCACTGAGGAGAATGACATGGAAAGAGGAGTTGGCACCTGAGAGCATGGGCAGATTATCCTGGGTAGAAAGAGATCGCGTTGGCTTGGGGCTGGAAGAGTTTGATTTTCGCTCTGCTCCTGTCCTCAGATCTGCTCTCATTTTGCACAGGAGCTGGGAGAGCTCGAAGGAGGCAGGGAAGGGCATGGCCGTGGCTCGAGACATAACACACATTTTAGGGGTCTCCGTCAGAAGTCTGGCAGTGATTATGGGCGAGTGTGAATTCCATGGGGGAGGACTCCTCAGGAGGTGAGGAAACTGGTAAAAGGTCAAAATGGGGCAAAGATCGTTCCGAGCGACAGATTCAGGTGATATAATGACAGTCGTCATGGAAGGTTGATCCAGTTCGTACATGAAGTGAATGTGGAAGTGAAAATGGGGATCAAGAAGGTATGCTAGGGGCTGGAGTTACAGCACAGTGGGTAGGGCGTTTGCCTTGCACGTCGCCAACCTGAGTTCAATTCCCAGCATCCCATATGGTTCCGCAAGCACCATCAGGAGTAATTCCTGTGTGCAAAGAAGCCAGGAGTGACCCCTGAGCATTTCCGGGTGTGGCCCAAAAAGCAAAAAAAGAAAAAGAGGGTACACTGTATAGAATCAAGGGTGTGGGCTATATTGAGGTGTTTCCAATGCCAGGTGGGGGGTTTCATCTCCCGGCAAGACTTACCCACCATGTAATTTTCAGCGGGTTACTCATTCATCTTATTAGCCCTTGGCTGAATTGGACGCCTGGGGGTTGCAGGGTGGGGTGGGGTCCGGTTTAGGCGTAAGGTTTGAGTGCTAAGTACTGCTGTGTTCTAAGATAAAAGGGGAAGTGAAGTGTGGGGCAACTGTGAAATCCTGAAAGGGTTAGTCTCAGACTGGGGGAGGAGTTACATTTGTGGATGTTTTAGGTATTAGCTTTTTCTGTGTTAATTTTCAAAAATGATGCTAAAGTATAGAAAGATCATTAGATTTAGGAAATTTGGCAGTTTTGGGCATCAGTCAAGGTCAGGTTTACTATGAGTTAGGGGTAGAGTTAGGGATTGTGTATTGTTCAGTTGTTAAGTAATTTTGTGATCCTCAATATACAAAGGATGAAGTATTGGGCAATTGTCACCTTTGGGTTAATTGGTGGGTTTATACCTCTTCTTGGGTCTGGCTTGCTATATTGAGGGTTAGCCTCAGGCTAGGTTTAGTCCTCTGTTTGTGGAGGTTTTGGGTTTTTTTAAATTTGTTTGTTTTCTTTGTGATGAAAATTTTATTATTTTAAGAATTAAGTAAACAGTATCTTACATTTGTGGCATACACTTTAATCTACATGGTAATCTCAATTTTAAGATATGAAGTGCTGAAGGGTAGTATTTTTGGAGCCATGTGTATGGGGTTAACTCAAAGTCACTGTCACTGTCCTCCTGTTGTTCATCGATTTGCTCGAGCGGGCCCAGTAACGTCTCCATTGTGAGACTTTGTTGTTACTGTGCTTGGCATATCGAGTACGTCACGGGGAGCTTGCCAGGCTTTGCTGTGCAGGCGAGATACTCTCGGTAGCTTCCCAGGTTCTCCGAGAGGGGCGGAGGAATCGAACCTGGCTTGGCCGGGCTGGCTGCGTGCAAGGCAAACGCCTGACCTGCTGTGCTATTGCTCCAGCCCAAAGTAATGGATATAATAAGGATTTTAGATGTATGTGGTGGGTTCTGGCATTAGATTTTCCTGTGAATATTCTCGATCCTGAGAGTTAAATATAGGAAGATCATAAAATTTAGGAAAGCAGGTAATTTGGAGCATCAATAGGTCAGGTTTTCTATGGGCTAGGGTTAGTATTAGCATTAGGGCTAGAGTTAGGGTTAGAGAATGTGTAGGATTTAGGAATTGTGTAGTGTTAAGTATTGCTCGGTTCCAAAAATAAAAGGGTAGTGAAGTCTTGTGCACTTGTTAAATTTGAGCCAAATTGTGGGTTTGTTTCTCTGTTTGGGTCAGGCTCACTATATTTATAGAATTAGTCTCAGGTTAGGGGTAGGGTTACTATTCTGGAGGTTTTAGGTGTTGCTTATTTCTGTGTTCATTCTCAAAAACGATACTTAAATGTAGAAAGATCACTCAATTTGGGAAATTTGGTAGTTTTTGCATTATTAAAGGTCAGGCTTACTACGGGTTGGGGTAGGATTAGGGCAGGGTTAGGGTTAGGGATTGTTCAGGTTCAGGTGTTAAATATTGCTGTGTTCCAAAATAAACAGGGAAGTGAAGTATGGGGAATTGTTAAATTTGGTTTATGCCTCTGCTCAGCTCAGGTTTACCATATTAATAGTATTAGCCTCAGACTAGGATATGGATTACATTTTGGAGATTTTAGGCATTATCCTTTTTATGTGTTCATCATCCGCCCCTCTCGGAGAGCCCGGCAAGCTACCGAGAGTATTCGATATGCCAGACACAGTAACAACAAAGTCTCCAATGGAGACGTTACTGGGCCCGCTCGAGCAAATCGACGATCAACGGGAGGGCCTTCCTTCCTTCCTTCCATTCTCAAAAATGATGCTTACGTGTAGAAAGATCATTCGGTTTAGGAAATTTGGTAGTTTTAGCATCAGGTTTATTGTGGTTAGAGTGAGGATTAGGATTATGGCTGGGGTTAGGGTTAAGGATTGTGTAGGTTCTGGTGTTAAATATTGCTATGTTCCAGGATAAAAAGGGAAGTGAAATATTAGGTGATTGTAAAATTTAGGGCTAATGGGTCAGGATTAGTATAATCAAATGAGGATTTGATTCAGTCTAGGTGAAGGTTTACATTTGCTGGGGTTTTCGGTGTAGCTTTTTCTGTGATTTTTCATGATTCGGTTCCAGGTATACAATGTTCTGATACGAATCACTTTGTCACTGTCCCCTTCCCTCAGGCTCTGTGCTTGGCAGTGCTGTTGCTGATAGAGTATAATGCATATTGCTTCTACCTCTCCAGCTCTGTTGACTCCACGCCTGCTTGGGAGTTTGACCCGTGTGCTTATAGGCTGCCAAGAATGGCAGTGAGCTGGGGGTGAAGGTGTGTTATTGAAATTATTTATTGAATATTTGCTAGGGCTTCATAAGCTCTAAGTGGGGCTCCGTCTTCATACTGCAATTTACTATGATGAGCTTCTGGTGCATCCAGCTCAAAGCTCAGCACTTTCACTTTCCCAGAGTAGCTGACAGGTCACCGAGCCCTGCAGGTCTGCTCCTGGCCTCTCCAAAGACTCACCAGGTCGGCGATTTGCTGCCTGTGTTCATTCCCGCAGCTGTGGGGTTAAGTGTGGGGTAGGCCCTGATGCTTTCAGACAAATCCTGGAGGAACTTGAGAGACAGCTGTCATTTTTTTCCTTGATGACAACTCCGTAGGGCAGGAATACCTCACTTTTCCGTTGAAGAAAGGGAACATCTAAAGGCTGAGGCACTTACCTAAAACCTCCATGCTAAGTGTTTTAAGACGGAACCCGCACCAGTTGGCCTGATTCCGAGCCTGAGTTTCCTGTCCGCTGTCTCTCTCGAGTGCTAAGACGAGAGGCCGTCTTTCACAGACTAACATCCCTCATGATCGCCTCCTAGGAACGGGCAGCAACATGTGCTACATGGAGGAGATGCGGAACATTGAGGTGGTGGAAGGAGATGAAGGGAAGATGTGTATAAACTCCGAGTGGGGAGGATTTGGGGATAACGGCTGTCTGGATGACATCCGCACACAGTACGACAAGGAGGTGGACGAGGGCTCCTTGAATTCTGGCAGGCAGAGGTAAGGAGGAGGGACCCTCCCTTACGAGAGGTCACGGACTTGAGGGCTTCATCAGATCTAAGTGGGGCTCCGTCTTCACACTGCAAACCACACAGACCTTTATCCCAGTGGCTTGTGCTCCGTTAGCTGTCAGTGAATTAGATTTCAGAGCGTCTTCCTTGAACAAAAGCAAACTATGCCACAGGTCTCAGCAAGTAGATGGCACGCACACCTTTTCCTGATCGTCACACTGTGCCACTAAGACGAGTGGTGGCTGGAGGGGAGGTAGAGACTGGGGGTCATTCCCTGTGGTCCAGGAGTCACAGTGCAGAAGTCTGGTGATGGCCCTCTGGAGATGAGCTTCTGGTGCCTCCAGCTCAAAGCTCAGCACTTTCCACACTCCCAGAGTAGCTGACAGGTCACCAGGCCCTGCAGGTCTGCTCCTGCCCTCTCCAAAGTCTCACCAGGTCGGCGATTTGCTGCCTGTGTTCATTCCTGCAGCTGTGGGGTTAAGTGTGGGGTAGGCCCTGATGCTTTCCGACAAATCCTGGCTTCCCACCCTGGGGCTGTCCTCTCTGGGCTGCCACCCACCCTGGACCACACTGAGCTCAGCCCCAGCGGCTGCCCACTGCACCCATCGTGTGCAGATGCTGACTGTCCAACCATGCCAACCTGTTCCCTCTCCCACGCAGGTACGAGAAGATGACCAGTGGCATGTACCTGGGGGAGATCGTGCGGCAGATCCTCATTGACCTGACCAATCAGGGCCTTCTCTTCCGCGGGCAGATTTCAGAGCGTCTCCAGACCAGGGGCATCTTTGAGACCAAGTTCCTGTCCCAGATTGAAAGGTAAAATACACGGCCCAGCTCACTGGTCAGCGTGCAAGAGACTGGCAGGACTGTGCAGCTGTCGGGCTGGGCTCCTGCACATTTGAGATTGAAAAGCAAAAGGGTTGTGCGTGGGGACTGGGCTGCTCCCTGACTCCAGCTGCCCCGGGATAAAAGAGGGGCTAACAGCCTTCCAGGGCAGGGAGGGCCTAAATTATTATATGGGAGTTGACTGCTGCTTCAAATGATGCTCTCTTGCTTCTGAAAAGATAGGTGTCCATAACATAAAAACCTTCTCTTGCAAACCACCCAGGTGCTTCCTACTAAAGATAGAGTCGGAATTTCTGCATCATTCTAGTCCCTGCTAGAATTCTTTTTTTTTTTTTCCTTTTTGGATCACACCTGGTGATGCTCAGGGGTTACTCCTGGCACTTCACTCAGGAATTACCCTTGGTGGTGCTCAGGGGGCCATATGGGATGCTGGGAATTGAACCCGGGTTGGCCACGTGCAAGGCAAATGCCCTACCCGCTGTTCTATTGCTCCAGCCCCCCTGCCAGAATTCTTGAATGTGTGCAAACATATTTTTGTAATTGTGTTCATATTACACATAAAATTCTGTTGACTCAGTGTTGGTAAGTCATCAAAATTTCCATTTATAATTCTGATTGTTACTTAGAATTGAAACATACACAGTGATGGGGGGGTAGTAAAATAAAACCAAATGCTCCATCACCACCACAATCACCTGCTGGCCAGCCTGGATTCAGCTAAATGCTCTTGCTTCTCCCGTTGCATCTGAAGCAAATCCTACATCTTATGTCAGTTCATTGGGAAATATTTAAAAATATATTTCTGTGGCTGGAGCAATAGCACAGCGGGTAGGGCGTCTGCCTTGCATGCGGCCAACCCTGGTTCGATTCCCAGCATCCCATATGGTCCCCTTAGCACCACCAGGGGTGATTCCTGAGTGCAGAGCCAGGAGTAACCCCTGTGCATGGCCAGGTGTGACTCAAAAAGAAATATATATATATATATATATATATATATATATTTCTAGATCATGAGCTATTTGAAAATAATCACTAATCACTGGGGCTGGAGAGATCAGAAAGGAATGAAGGCAGAGCCCTTCCGGATGGCTATCCCCAGTTTGACCCCCGGCATCACATATGGTCCTCGAACCCTGCCAGAAGCAATCCCTGAGCACAGCTAGGAGTGGCCCAAAAACAAAACCATCACACTCCTGTCTTCAGCCTGAAATTGTTCATAATAAGCATTATGACCACACTCTCTGGTCAGGGTTTGTTTCCAAAATTGCTTAAAAATAATGGTTTTGACAATTCATTTGTCTGCATCAGTCTTAAAGCAAGAACCATACACTGCATTGGGATGACGTGCTTTAAATTTCTTGCCATATATTTGCTTCCAATCTGCTTTTTGTTTCTCCATCATGTATTTGATGCAGAATGCATTATTTCATTCTGGGTTTCCAGATTTTGCTGATTATAGTATTTAGCATTTTCTTCCATCCCTTGTATGTCCTGAAAACTCCTAGATAGACCCAGACCTGGGGCTAGTTTCAGGATTGAAATTTCTTTATTTTTTAAAGGCCTATAAGAATTTTATTTCGGGGGGCCTTCCGATGCACTCAGTGATCAATCCCGGTGGACTTGGGGGATAACATATCAGATATTGGGAATTGAGCCGGGTTGGCCCTGTGCCAAGCAAGTGCCCTACTCCCTGTGCATCTCTCCAAGCCCAGAGTTGAAATTCAGACATGAAAATTTCATAAGTAGCACTGAGTCTTCTTTCTTTTTATTTTTTGAGGTAGCAGGGACCAAGCCTGTGGACTCACACATGGGGTCGAGTCTTCAGATGCTGAGACACATACATGGCTCCTGTTTCTCTGTCTCCTTTCTCTTTCTCTTATGATGTTAGTCATCATTAATGCTCCCTGCAAAGATCAGTGATTTCACCACAAATTATAAATGATGATACTGGAATGTTATCGCTCCTCTGTGTTTATTAGCTGGGATACTAGAGAGGAAGAGAAATTTCTCCCCATTGATTCTCTGGAGGCAATTATCATTTAAATGGATGCATAATGTAACATTGTGATGCTATACTATAATTTACTAAAGTGTCTCTCTAGTATAGCTTGTAATTTATGAATTTTTGCAATTCTGAGCAACATTATAATTATCCTTTTTGTACAGTCTTTTGTATCTTGTGTTGCTTCCTTAGCAGTAGAGGCATTTTGTCAAAATAAGCCTTTCCCTGTTTTTAAGTGTGGGGGGGAGGGGATGGGCCACACTGGCACTGCTTAAGGGATCCTCTTGGCTCTGTGCTCAGAGGTCACTTCTATCAGTGCTCAGGGAGCTGTGTGCAATGCCAGGAATTGAACCCGGCAGGCTGCCTGCAAGGCAAAGCATTACCCCCTGTAGAAGCATCACCAAAATGTCTCTGGACATTTTGTTTGCTTGGGCCACATATGATGGTGCTCAGAGCTTACTCCTGGCTCTGCATTCAGACGGGCTCAAAGGACCATATGGGTTTCTGGGAATTGACCCCAGGTCGGGCATGTGTAAGACAAGCGCTTCGTCCACTGTGCTATCACTCCACCTCCTGGACACATCATTATTTAAAAGATAGTTCCGGTTTCCACAGTCAGCAGTTTGCGGTCACATTTGGTGATGCTTAAAGACTCTTCCTGGCTGTGTGCTCAGGAGTGAGCCCTCACGGTGCTTGGGGGGTGGCTCTGTGATGCTGCAGCCACACTCAGGAGAGACACCGTCTCTCCTGTACTAGCTCTCCAGCTCACGTCTTATAAACTGCTTGTTTCAAGAGATAGTATTGCCAGAGCAGGGTGGAACTGCCCGGGCATCAGCGTTCTAGTCCACTTCCCCCAGCCCTCGTTTTAGCTGTGTCTTCCTTGCCTCCTGTTGGCATGCAGGTTTGGGTGGAGGGAGCTGCCACGTGAGCCCGTGCCCAGTGCGAGTGTCCCAGGAAAGCGTTCCTGACATCTTGTCTGCTTCCCACAGTGACCGGCTGGCCCTCCTGCAGGTCCGGAGCATCCTGCAGCAGCTCGGCCTGGACAGCACCTGTGAGGACAGCATCGTGGTGAAGGAGGTGTGTGGGGCCGTGTCCCGGCGTGCGGCCCAGCTCTGTGGCGCTGGCCTGGCCGCTGTGGTTGAGAAGAGAAGACAGGACCAGGGGCTGGAGCACCTGCGAATCACCGTGGGCGTGGACGGCACCCTGTACAAGCTGCACCCACAGTGAGTCCCAGAGGGGCAGAGGGAGGGCACGGAGGCTGGATGTAGTCCCAGCCTCTGATGGACCCGATGGGGGTCCCCGAGGCTCTGTGGCCTAGCGGTGTGGCAGTGTGAGCAGTCTCTCGGAACCCCAACTTCCTCACGTGGAAGAGATAGGCAGTAATCATCGCTGCTTGCAGCACGCAGATCTAGAGCTTGTGCCTGGGAAGTGCTTTGCCCTGTGTGTTGTGTACAAACAATGACGAGGACCAAGTATCTTGCACAGCAGAGAGCTTTCGTCTGGTAGGAAATAGTTGTAACTTTCTTTTTTGTTGTTTGGTTTTGTTCTGGGGCCACTCCAGCAATGCTCAGGGGTTACTCCTGGCTCTACACTCAGGAATCACCTCCCCTGGAGGTATTCAGAGGATCAAACCCAGGTCAGCTGCATGCAAGGCCAGTGCCCTCCCTGCTATATTACCACTCTGGCCTCCAATTGTAACTTTCTTGGCTCAGAGCTAGTGCACAAAAAGTCTGAGAGCTTTTTTAGGCAATAGGAGTTTGAATCCCGGCTCTACCTTAGGAGCTGGGAAATGTAAGGACCAGTTCCTTTTCCTTCCTTCCTTCTTTCTTCCTTCCATTCTTTCTTGATTCCTTTCTTATTTCTTGATTCCTTTCTTTCTTTCTTTTTTTTTTTTTTTTGCTTTTTTGGGTCACACCCGGCGATGCTCAGGGGTTACTCCTGGCTCATGCACTCAGGAATCGCTCCTGACGGTGCTCGGGGGACCATATGGGGTGCTGGGAATCGAACTTGTGTTGGCCATGTTGGCTGCGTGCAAGGCAAACGCCCTACCCGCTGTGCTATCGCTCCAGCCCCGATTCCTTTCTTTCTTGCTTTTCTTTCTTTCTCTCTCTCCCTTCCTTCCTTCTTTTCCTTTTTTTTTTCTTTTTTTGCATGCTAGGCAATGCTCAGGGCTTACTTCTGGCTCTGTGCTCAGGGACCATTTGTAGTGCTGGGGATTGAACTTGGGTCAGCTGTGTGCAAGGCAAGTGCTCTACCTACACTGCTATCACTCTAGTCCACTCTTTTTTTTCTCCATTCCCCTCTTTCTTTTTTATCCTTTTTCATGTAGGGGGCCAGAGCCAGCAGTGGTCAGGGCCTACTCCTGGCTCTGGGCTCAAGAGTTACTCCTAGTCAAGAGTTACTCCTAGTGGTGCTCAGAGAACCACATATGGTACCCAGGATCACAGTAACGAAGCTGGGCAGGCTTCGTTAGCCCTGTACTGTCCCTCAGGCCCAAGATCAGTTTCTTACATTCTTTGAGTCCCATTTATAAGACAAGGACAGAAATCATAGTTAGGTTGTTGTAGAGGTTAAGGTAAATGGTCTAGAGGGCATGGAACATCACAAAACCTTCAACGATAAACATACTTCTGTTTAATCTTTTGTGTTTTGTTTTTCAGAAGAGAAAAAATATTAAAATAGTATTTAAAAAGTCCCAATCATGTTGGAATATACATATGAACATTATTATTGCAATGAATACGTAGCCCCTCTAATGATGCGGGGTATTCAGAATACCAGCTGTGGGAATCCTTTCTTGGTTTCTCCTTAGAGTTAAATATTTTTGATGTTTCCCTTGAATCAAGGTTTGGTCAACAAACAAAAATGGGTTTTTGAGGGGGTAAATCAAAGAAAATTTAACCAAAACACGGAAGAAAAAGAAATAAAATAAGTCCTCATAGAAAGGCAAAGGTTAAACTCTTTGTAGATAATATATTTTGTAGCTAAGTAAAGGATTCACATAAAAATTATTAGAACAAATAAGCAAATTCAGAAGTGTTTCAAAATATAAGATCAATATGCAAAATTCAATTGCATTTTTATGTATCATTTGTGAATTATCCAAAATGAAATTAAGAAAGCAATTCAGGGGCTGGAACAATAACAATGGGTAGGGCATTTGCCTTGCACGTGGCCGACCCCAGTTCGATTCCCAGCATCCCATATGGTCCCCAGAGCACTGCCAAAAGTAATTCCTGAGTGCAGAGCCAGGAGCAACCCCTGAGCACCGCGGGGTATGACCCAAAAAGCAAAAAAAAAAAAAAAGAGAGAGAGAGAGAGAAAATTTTTCTAAAAAAAGCAATTCAATTTGCAACATCAAAACTAAAAAGTACATGGGGCTGGAGCGAAAGTACAGCGGGTAGGGCATTTGCCTTTCATGCGGCCAACCTGGGTTCGATTCCCGGCATCCCATATGGTTCCCCAAGCACCGCCAGGAGTAATTCCTGAGTGCAAAGCCAGGAGTAACCCTTGAGTATTGCTGGGTGTGACCCACAAAGCAAAAAACAAACAAACAAACAAACAAAAAACATAAAAAATTTAACAAAAGAAGAAAAGTTTGTACATTAAAAACTATAAAACACCTTTGAATGAAATGAAATAAGACTTACGTAGATAAACACTATGTTAATGGATTTGAAGACTTAATGTTGTGAGGATAGCAATGCCAAGTTGATCACTGAATTCTACATGGTTGCTCTCAAAATTCCAGCAGAATTCTATGCAGAAATCAAAAATCAATACATTGATCATAAAGTTCATATGAAACACGAGGAATTCAGGATAGTCAGAACAGTCTTCACAGAAAAACAAAGCTGGAGAACTCACATTTCTCTACTTCAAAACTTACTATAAAGTTATAGTCATCAAGATAGGTTGGCACTCACACAGTATAAACATGTGTCTCTGAAAGAGAACTATAGGTCTAGAAAGGGGCTGGAGTGATAGCATAGTGGGTAGGGCATTTGCCTTGCATGTGGCTGACCCAGGTTCGATTCCCAGCACCCCATATGGTTCCCTGAGCACTGCCAGGAGTAATTCCTGAGTGCGGAGCCAGGAGTAACCCCTGAGCGTCGCTGGGTGTGACACACTGTCACTGTCACTGTCCTCCCGTTGATCATCGATTTGCTCTAGCGGGCCCAGTAACGTCTCCATTGGAGACTTTGTTGTTACTGTGTCTGGCATATCGAATACGTCACGGGGAGCTTGCCAGGCTCTGCCATGCGGGCAAGATCCTCTCGGTAGCTTGCCGGGCTCTCCGAGAGGGGCGGAGGAATCGAACTCGGGTCGGCCATATTGGCCGCATGCAAGGCAAACGCCCTATTGCTGTGCTATCGCTCTAGCCTGGGTGCGACACAAAAAGCAAAAAAAAAAATAAAAATAAAAAACTTTATGACCTTTTGCTAGGCAATAGTTTCTTTTCTTTTCTTTTCTCCCCCCCTTTTTTTTTATTTTTGGATTCACACCCAGCAATGCTTAGATTTTATTCCTGGCTCTACACTCAGAAATTACTCCTGGCATGGTTTGGGGGACCATGTGGGATGCCAGGGCTTAAACCTGGATTGGCCAAGTGCAAGGCAAACACACCCTACGTGCTCAACTATTACTCCCACCGCTGCACAACAGTTTGCCATCAAAATCATAAGAAACCATAAAAAAATAGATAAGTTGAACTTCATTAAAGTTTTTGTGGTTTAAAAAAATAATGAGCGTGAAAAGACAGATGAGGAGAAATATTTGCAAATCGTATTTGTGTGGATATATACTTATTTAGACTATACAAAGTGCAGTTACAGGTAAGCCATAAAAGGTTCCTATTAGGAGCTGAGTGAAATGACATAGAGATCTCACCAGAAATAACCCACCGACAGTCCACAGCGCAGGAAAAGATACTCAGTCATCAGGGAAAGGCAGATCAGAACTGAGCGTGACCATGTCACACCCATCGGGACGACGGCAACAAGAGAGTGATCAGAACAGGTTTTGAGGGGCCGGAGCGATAGCACAGCGGGTAAGGTGTTTGCCTTGCACGCAGCCCACCCGGGTTCGATCCCTGGCATCCCATATGGTCCCCCAAGAACTGCCAGGAGTAATTCCTGAGTGCAAAGCCAGGAGTAACCCCTGAGCATTGCTGGGTGTGACCCAAAAAGCAAAACAAACAAACAAACAAAAAACCCAACCCCCCCCCCCCAAAAAAAAGAACAGGTTTTGATGAGGATGATCTCTGGGCAAGACCCCCGGAGTAGCCTCTGTTTTTTGTTGTTGCCTCACAAGAGGTGACGTGAAAGCAGCTCTGTGAGAAGCTATTTGAGAAACCCTGCTGGAACCTTGAGACAGTGGAGAGAACAGGAGAGACTGGAACCGTGCTTGAGTGCTCTGATCCCACCTCCAACGCTCACTGTCTGTCTCTCTCGTAGCTTCTCTCGGATCCTGCAGGAAACCGTGAAGGAGCTGGCGCCGCAGTGCGACGTGACGTTCATGCTGTCGGAGGATGGCAGTGGGAAGGGAGCTGCTCTCATCACCGCCGTGGCCAAGAGGTTACAGCAGGCGCAGAAGGAGCACTAGGGGCCTGCAGGGCGGGGCAGGACGGCCCTTGGATACTGACCAGCGTTGCCTCTGGCCGATGAATCCATTAAGAAGCCACAAGCAAGCTTCTGGCTGATCTCAGCTCCCGGACGGCCAAAAGATGCTCCCACCCTCCACCCCCCCACTCCGCAGCCCTGGGTCTTTTGACCCTCAGTTTTTTTTTATTCATTTCCAAGGGGATTAAACACTCTTTTAACTTGGCACATTTGGGCCAAACATGGGCCAATTTGTCCAATTAACACGTGTCACCAGCGAGAGCCTCCTTTTGCACGTTTTCCGGTTGCCGCCTGAGCTGTCGGTTCTCTGGTTTACCTGGGAACGTCTGTAACTGTCTCTCGGAGGGCCTGGGCATCTGTCCGTAGATACACATTCGTGGTGGATCTGGGCTCCACGTCATGAACTGGACATGGAGGGACCTCCTGCATCCTCCATGTGTCATGTTGATTTCAAATGTGAAGAGAAAATAAGGACTTTGGAGTATTTGGTCCCAGAAGGAATCAGAGTTGACTCTGCGGAGTCCTTTTAATTTTAAGGGAGTCGTGGCAGCACCCGACAGCCTTTGTGTCTGAGTATCTGTGTATCATGGGAGGGAGGCTTTGGACTCGCCTGATCTCAACTTGCATACGGCTTATGTTTCCTACTGTTGATAGTTGTGGGTTTTTTGTTTAGCTTTTGTTTTATGGGTCACACCTGGTGCTCCTTGGGGATTATTCCTGGCAGTGCTCAGAGGGTCACATGGTGCTCCTCAGCTAACAGGGATGGGCATATGAAGAGTTCCCGCCACAACTCCTGCACTATCTCTCTGGCTCTGTTGTCAGTGGCTTGAAGGACTATTAGGTGTCCGTGATATCCAGTGAATTAATAAACATGTTGAATTTTCCAAAATTCTTTGTGTGAGATAAAGATATTGCTATTTCACCAAGAGGCTCACTTGGTAACTCCAGGCTCTGCAGTTGGAATAAGGAATGAGTCAGAAGCTGCTAAGAGCATTTCTTTAGTCCAAATCTCTCACCAACAGTGGGAGACAGATCAGTCAGCCTCAATAATTTTTCTTCCCTCTTGCCAAAGGACTCCTGACACAGGATCACCTTAGCCTGACATCCAAGATTATTACTATTATTATTATTATTATTTTGCTTTTTGGGTCACACCTGGCAATGCTCAGGGGTTACTCCTGGCTCTGCTCTCAGGAATCACTCCTGGTGGTGCTCGGACGACCATATGGGATGCTGGGAATCGAACTGGGGTTGGCCGCGTGCAAAGCAAATGCCCTACCCACTGTGCTATTGCTCCAGCCCAAAACTGTCACTGTCCACTGTCACTGTCCTTCCATTGTTCATCGATTTGTTCAAGCAGGCCCAGTAACGTCTCCATTGTGAGAGTTGTTGTTACTGTGTTTGGCATATCGAATACATCATGGGTAGCTTGCCAGCCGTGCAGGTGAGATACTCATGGTAGCTTGCCGGGCTCTCTGAGAGGGGCGGAGGGATTGAACTCGGGTCAGCCATGTGCAAGGCAAACGCCCTACCCGCTGTGCTATCACTCCAGCCCTCCATCCTGGGTTACGTTGATGATCTCATGCAGGCTCTTGGTGCTTTCTAAGCCACTAGCCCATCTTTAGTGCCCTTTATTACTGGGGGTTCCCTAACCACAGAACTGTCAGAATCATCTCAGCATATGTGGACACCACTGGGATTTGAACTTGGAGCCTTAGACTTGCCAAGCAAGCACCGTAAGCCATTGAGTCATCTTCCAAGCCAATCTTCTGCAATTCTTCAACAGGCTATTCACATTTCGTTTGCATGGATATTTTCAAAGATTTGGCACTAACCACATCATCAGAACTTATTTTTTTGGAGGGGGGGGGAACATCCAGCAATGCTTAGGGGACCCTGTAATACAGGAGATCAAACCCTGGACTGCAGGGTCTGGAGAGATAGTATAGGCATAAGGCTTTGCTTGCACACGATGGCTCCAGTTTGATCCTTGGCATCCCATATGGTTCCCCAGCAGCACCAGGAGTGATCCCTGAGCAGAGTCAGGAGTCAGCTCTGAGCACCACCAGGTGTGGCCTCTTCTCCATAAAAGAAATCCAGTGGCACTCTCCACCTTCGGAGAAGCCCACGTTCTCTCTCTCTCTCAAGCACATCACTCTTTCTTTCCTTCCCTCCCCTTCCTCAGATTTCTAAATAAAAACCTATTTTACTTTTATTTTTTTATTTATTTTTTAATAGTGAGGCACCATGAGGTACAGTTGTAGACTTACACATTTTTGTGCTTGGGTTTCGATTATCCAATGATCAAACACCCATCCCTCCACCAGTGCGCATTTCCCACCACCACGGATCCCAGCATCCCCTCCCCCCCCCCAGCCCCTATCCCACCCTGCCTCTGTGGCAGGGCATTTCCCTCTCTCTCCTTTTGAGTGCCATGGTCGGCAAAAGAGGCATTGAGTGGCAGTCATGCTTAAAAACCTATTTTACTTTAAAAGAAATCAACATGCACTGGGCACTCCAACCCTTTGAGCCATCTCCTAGCCCCAGTAACGATAGCTTTCAGCAGTGGGGTCAGCTAGCACTGCTTTCGACCTCTACAAGACCCCCTGGAACTCAGCTGGTGATTTGACCCTCTAAAACAGTGTTTCCCAAAGTCAGCCATACTGCTCTAACTGGGGGCACTGGAAGCGTCTGGGGGTGGGGGGAGGAATGGCAGGGCAGTAGTAGCCTTGGGTGGAAATGGGGAGCTTAGGGAAGGTAGATTTCTAGAAGGCTGCTGAAAAGGGCTACTGATTTTTTTTTTTTTTTGCTGGAAAGGGATACACCGATTACATTTAAGAACTCTGCAGAGCCAGCTGGAATTGGCCTTCTTTAGTCACTTCTCAAGATTCTCAAGTCCTCTCTCTCTCTCTCTCTCTCTCTCTCTCTCTCTCTCTCTCTCTCTCTCTCTCCATTCTATCTTGTCCCACAGTTTCTGTCTGCATTTCTCATCTGACTTTGTAGACTGTAAATCCTTTGCTGGATACATCTTTTTGTTTTGTTTTTGGGCTGCACCCAGAAACATTCAGGGGTTTACTCATGGCTCTGCACTCAGGAATTACTCCTGGCGGAGCCCTGGGGAATGTTTGAGATTCTGGGTATCAAACCTGCATAGGCATCGTGCGAGGCAAAAGAGCCCTACCCACTGTTCTACCTGTCCAGCCTCAGGATATGTTTCTGTACTGCCTGATGAAGCCAGCACTGCCGTTCTCATGGCGAATTATTGGATGCTGATATGGTTGAAAGTAGCACACCTGGAACACTTCTTTAGAAAAAGTGGAGACCATTGTCACAGGAAACAAACTGAAAAGAATGGTCTTCCGGACCCTGTAGGTAGCTGTTATTTGATCTGTGAACTTCATGCCTAAAGGTAATTGTCACTAATTATTAAAGCAGGATTTCAGACACACAAAATGGGTCAAAGAAGAAAAGAGAGGCCAGCCAGAGCTGGGGACAGAGGAGATTGGTTTCCTGAGAATGGTTTTTGTCATACATGAAACAGACATGGAAGAAGATACTGCTGTGGGCATGACCTGGATTTATAAAAATTACTCCTGTTTTTTTAATTTTTAAATTGTTTTTATTTTTATAAAGTCATTTATAGTTTATTATATTCAATATTCCAACATCAATAAATTTCCTTTTTTTTTTCTTTTTGGGTCACACCTGGCAATCCACAGGGGTTACTCCTGGCTCTGCACTCAGGAATTACTCCTGGCGGTGCTCAGGGGACCCTATGGGATGCTGGAAATTGAACCCGGGTCGGCCACGTGCAAAGCAAATGCCCTACCCGCTGTGCTATCACTCCAGCCCCCAATTTCCCTTTTTTAAAGGTTATATCTTTGTGTAGAATTTGTATGGCTTCTTTATTGCTTTGAATTTTAAGATTATGGATTTTGAGAAAAATTTTTGGGGTTTTTTGTTTGTTTGTTTTTGCTTTTTGGGGTCACACCCAGCGATGACAGGGATTACTCCTGGCTCATGCACTCAGGAATTACTCCTGGCCGTGCTCGGGGGACCATATGGGATGCTGGGAATTGAACTCAAGTCGGCCGCATGCAAGGCAAATGCCCTACCTGCTGTGCTATCACTCCAGCCCTTGGGGAAATGTTTTATTTGATCAAATTTTAATCAATCCCAAACCTTGTTGCCTTTGTTCTTTTCCCAGTTCTCTAGTCGTGGATAGTCAGGTGCAGCTTCTGGTCTTTTATTCCCACTAGTTCTCCTGACATTCTCTTTGACATTTGGCCTGGGGGTGACGGAGCCCAGAGGTTTGGCTTGCTGTACCCACACATTCTCTTCACACCTGCGTGGCAGGTTCCAGGAAGCTATCCATCATAACTGATCTCCTATAAGAAAAAGAATTTTAAGTATCCAGGCAACCTTGTACATTCTGACTAATTGATGGCATCATAGAATCCTTCGACCAGAGCAGAGCCCAGCAGACGTCTTAGCGACGTCCTAGGGAAGGTCAGTCCCTGAACACCGGGACAATGAAGGGCTTCCTCATCCTCACAGACTAGTCAGCAAGACCAGGATCCCCACAACCAGGTGAGCAGACTGTCCTCAGTCAAACTCCATAGACTGTCCCTTCCAGGAAGAGCATATTGTTTTGTGGGCAGGCGGAGGAGGGCCACACCCAGAGTCGGCCCTCCTCAGGGCTTACTCTGGCTCTGTGCTCAGGGATCACTCCTGGCAGGGCTCAGGGCATCATATAGGGTCATGAGGATCAGACCTGGCTAGCCATATACAAGGCCAGCAGGTGCCCTATCTGCTGCATGGTCACTCCAGCCCTAGGAAGAGCACTGTCATCTGCATGTCCCAGGCCTCTGGTTACCATTGTTCAATGTCCTACTAGCTAGAAAGAGCTGGCAACTACACATTTAAGAATTAGGTTTTCCCTATGACTGTATCAACGTAGTCAGACTTGACTATAATCTAGAATTCTTTATTTAAGAACAGAACCAAGATTGAGGTCTACAAGTAACAGGCCATGTCAGGGAATGATCTGATCATACAGGCAGGGGAAATTTAATGATCGAGCCATAGATTGACGTAACTAAACTCAGGCCATTCATTTGAAATTTTGGGTTGGTTGACAAAAGTCTTCAGAATAACTATTACAAATGTGGTCTAACGATTAGCAGATTGCATTCCTATTTCTTTTTCTTTTATTTTTTCGGGAGGTGGGGGTGCATACCTGACCGTGCTCAGGAACTATTCCTGGCCCTGTGTTCACGTATGATCTCTGAGGTACTTGGAGGACCATAGATGAAGCTGGGGGTTAGAACTGGCACCCACCCAGCATGGCAAGCCCACTCCTATTCTATTCTGTCTGAATTGGCTTTCCTATTTCCTTTCTAATTATTGATATTTCAATTCTATGCAAAAACAATGTCTACAAAACCATAAATCAAGAAAATAACCTCATTTAAAATCGTGGCCAAAAATACCAAACACCTAGGAATCAACAAAGGATGTGAAAGATTTACAAACTGAAAACTATAAGTCATTATTAAAAGAAATAGGACACAAGGAAGTATAAAACATTGTATGTACATGGATTGGAGGACTTAACGTTGTCAGAATGTCTCTCCTACCCAAAGCACTATACAGATTCAGTGTGATTCCTATGGAAACTCCAGTGACATTCCCAAGGACAAATGCTGCTTAAACAAATGCTGCTGGGTAGGGAAAAAAAATGCTCTTAAAACTTACAGGGACAGGGAGGGGCTGGGGAGATAGCACAGCAGGTAGGGCGTTTGCCTTGCACGCGGCCGACCCGGGTTCGATTCCCAGCATCTTATATGGTCCCCTGAGCACCATATGGTAACGCCTGAGTTCAGAGCCAGGAGTAACCCCTGTTCATCGCTGGGTGTGACCCCAAAAACAAACAAAAAAAAAACAAAAAAAGAAAACCTTACAGGGAACTATAACACCCCCCTGGAGAGCCAAAGAAATTCTGGGTGGGAGGGGGGGAGCCGATCATTTTCTAGTTTTAAACTCTACTGTAAAGCTACAGATATTGAACTCTTAAACTGGAATAAAAGCTGACACTCAGACCAGGAGCAGAGCAGAGAGTCCAGAGATAATCCCTCAAATGTATGGACGCTGAATTAACAACAAAGGGGCCATGTGTATGAGACCAAGAAGGAAAGTCTCTCTCACAAATGGCACTGTGAACCCCGGTAGCCACTCCCAGAAAGAGAAGTCTGGCTCCTGCCTCATACCATAAATGGAAACTAATCCAAAATGGATCAGAGATCTCCTATTTGTTTTAGCCCACACTTGGTTGTGCTCAGGGATCCTTCCTGGTAGTGCTCAGGGGAGCATATGCAGTGCCAGAAATTGAATCTGGGTCTGCCACGTGCAAGGAAAATGTCTTATACCCCTTTACACCCTGTCCTATCTTTCCAACCCCATTTTTGTGGGGGTGGGGAGAGTGTCTACCCAGCTTTGCCTAGGGCTTATTCCTGGCCCAGAAACATTGATATCAGACCTAATTAATAAAGGACATTGAAAAAAGCAAAAGCAGAACTTTTCAGGATATTGACCTCAGAGTGATTTTGTTTATTTATTCATCATCCCCCTCTCAGAGTCGTTTAAATGAATAAAATCCATTAGCAGAGAACACAAAGACAAAAATAAACAAATTAGATTACATCGAACCAAAAAGGTTTTGTATGGAGAAAGAAACCCAACTGAACGGGAGAAAATGTTCACACACTGCACATCTAACAAAAGGCGACTAGCCAAGAAACATGAAGTATCCTGATGACAAAGGAATGCCAATCAAAGTAGCAATAAGATATCACCTCAGATCAGTAGCAAATATAAGAAAGACCAAAATCAGCCAGTATTGGTGGGGATGTGATGAAAAAGGCGTCCTCATTCCCTGTTGATAGGAACGTGGTCTAGTGCAACCTCTATGCAAACATCATAGAGACTTCTCAAAATATTAAAAATAGAATTCTGGGGGGCTGGAGCAATAGCACAGCTGGTAGGGCGTTTGCCTTGCACATGGCCGACCTGAGTTCGATTCCCAGCATCCCATATGGTCCCCTGAGCACCGCCAGGAGTAATTCCTGAGTGCATGAGCCAGGAGTAACCCCTGTGTGTCGCTGGGTGTGACCCAAAAAGCAAAAAAAAAAAAAATAGAATTCCCATATGATCCAGCAATCCCATTTTTTTGGGAGACACCCAAGTCTTTTATTGGAGGGCACGGGGTGGGGGGGCGCAGGGCCCTCACTACACTGCTTGTTCGTTGGCGCTGCTTCCTGAGTCCTGGGGCTTCATTACACCTGGCAGCTCAGGTGGGCTGGAGAACGTTTCAATGCGCAGGACCTCAAAAGCTTCACCTACCCGGAGTGCGAGCCCCACTGTGGCTGGGGCCTGAGGCCGCGCTGTCTGGCTGGTGAAGCCACACTCCCCCAGCGTCTGGCCGTCGTCCAGGAGCTGGTTGTCCTTGTACAGCCGCTACTCGTCGGGCGGCCAGCTGAGGATGCCCTTGACGGTGGCGCTTCAGATGGAACACAGTGCTCGACTCCTTGGGTCCGTGAAGATAGTGGCCTTGTGGCGTCGGATCACGAGGAACATGTCCATCGCGGCGGCTGCCTGTCCCCCTCGACGCACCGGCGCCAACAATCCCATCCCAAGAACACAAAAACAAAAACTTGAATACACACTCTTGTCTGTCATCTACAAGTTGTTCACTCGAGTCATCCTGAATAGGATTGGCAGAACACTAGATGAAGGACAACCATGCGAGCAAGCCGGTTCCGCAAAGGATTCAGCACCATCGACCATATCCACACGATAACCAAGCTCATTGAGGTTTCTCGGGAGTTCAAGATGCCGCTCTGCTTAACGTTCATTGATTTAAAGAAGGCCTTTGATTCTGTTGAGACGGAAGCGGTCATTGAAGCCCTAGCCAATCAGGGCATTCAAGCCCAATACATCAGGATCCTCCGTGAGCTGTATTGCGGATTCACTACCAGGATCTCACCATTCTACAAAGAAGTGATCGTTGATGTCAAGAGAGGGGTGCGGCAGGGTGATACCATTTCACCGAAACTCTTCAGTGCCACCCTCGAGAACATCATGCGACGACTGGAATGGGAAGGAATGGGAGTGAAGATAGATGGTCGGCAACTACACCACCTCCGCTTTGCTGATGACATTGTTTTAATAACACCAAACATCAGCCAAGCGGCACAAATGCTGGCCGACTTTGACCATGAGTGTGGAAAGGTAGGACTACAGCTGAATCTCACGAAGACAATGTTTATGAGAAACAGCCTTGTTCCTGACGCCCCATTCGCTCTCAATGGAACGACCATCTCCGAATGCAACAGCTATGTGTACCTAGGTCGAGAGGTCAACATGAGAAATGACCTGGCACCCGAGCTGCGCAGGAGGAAGAGAGCGGCTTGGAACGCCTTCAAGAACGTCGAAGAAATAGCTAAGAGGACGAAGAACCTCCGGCTCCGGGCACATCTCTTTGATTCCACTGTTCTTCCTGCATTAACATATGCCTCAGAGACCTGGGCCCTACGCAAACAAGATGAGAACGCTATTCAGGTCTCCCAAAGAAGAATAGAAAGAGCTATGCTTGGAATATCACGTTTCACTCAAATGAGAGAACGAATCCAGAGTTCTGACATCCGTCAACGATCAAGGATCAGGGACGCTGTCTCATTTGCCAAGGTGTCGAGATGGGCTGGTCACGTAATGAGATTTAAAGACGACCGTTGGACTAGAGCTGTTACTGATTGGATTCCACGGAATGTCAAGAGACTGCGTGGCTGCCCACCTACCAGATGGTCAGACTTCTTCGTCAAGATCATGAACGATTGGTTTGAGGCCCTTCATGTTCCCGGAGCGAACAGATGCCATTGGGCTACACTAGCACGCGACAGGGACAAATGGAGACGTTACTGGCGCCCGCTCGAGCAAATCGACGACTAACGGGAAGTTAAGTGATTAAGTGATTAAGTGAATACACACACACATCTTATTGCATCACTGCAACAGCCCAAGCGTCTATTAAAAGTTGAATGGAGATACACACAGACACACACACACACACACACACACACAGTGGAATAGTCTGTGACTATAAGAAAAGTCAAATTCTTGGATGGAGCTAGAGGATGTCAACATTGATTATGTTAAGCAAAATAATGAATAAAGAGAGAACCTGGCAGACCGAGAGTATCCTGCCTACACGGCAGAGTCTGACTAGCCCCCCATGGCATATTCAATACGCCAAAACCCAGCAACAATGATGGGGTTCATTCCCCTGACCCTAAAAGAACCTCTAATATGGCACTTGCTAAAATCTCAGGGCTAGGACGAATGGAGATGTTACTGGTGCCTGCTCGAGGAAATCGATGAACAACGGGATGACAGTGACACAGTGAAGCAGATAAATTAGAGGGAGAAGAAATCCCGGATGATCTGACTCATATGTGGAATAAAAGAAGCAAAGAGAGGAATGAATGATATCTAGTCCCTTCGGCTTTGAATACAGAAGTGAGGTCGCCAGGTGTAAGTTGGTGGGGGGTAGGATGAGAGAGGACAGGAAGAGGTGAGCAGAAGTGACACAGGGGTGGAAAGTCTCATACATTTTAGTGGTGGTGAAGGGGGGGTGGGGCAGTAGCTATGTTCATCTCAGCATAAGTACAAACACGACTATAACAATGTTACCACAACTACAGGTACAGAAGAGGAGAGGTCTGCTCTAAAAAGCTCTAAATAGTGTCTTTGTGATAAGCTGGTGAGCCAAAATTATGACAAAATGACAAATACAAAAACAAACACTAAAACCAAAATCCTACATCATCTTAACCTGAACAATCTTTTAAAGCTAGGAACCAATGTTCTCAATTCAGCAACTTTATGCAGAGGCTCCATTTGTTTTGTTGGTCAGGGCCAGCGAGCATCTGGGCTGGTGCTTTCCACGTATGGTTCTAGTTTTCCTAAGGTAATTATCTAATTACAACAAGTAGTATCAGCTATCATGCAGTGTTTTCCTTGTTCCGCTAACAGATAATCTGGAATAATTTTGTTATGTTGTATAACCAAGCAAGGGAGTTTAATGACTTCTCCAGGGCCAGAATATTATTAGTTTCCCTAGGTCCACACATGGGGGTTCTTCCAGTTAAAGGAAATTAATTGTATGTGGAGAGAGGAGTGATAAAATGCCCTAGGAGACATTACCTTTCTAATTGTCTATGGTCGAACTTACCGAGATGGGTCACCATCTATGCCACAACTCATACCCCCTTGAGTAGTGTAAACAGTTCCACTTATAGGACCAAAGCAATAGAATAGCAGATGTGAAATTTGCCTGGCATGTGGCCTATCTAGGTTTGACCCCTGGGATCCCATATGCCCCCACACACACACCAAGCACAGCCAGGAGAAATCTCTGAGCACCGCCAGATAGGGCCCCAAAACTGAAAAATAAAAGTTTATTAATAGTTAACATTGAATCTGTATTGCAAACCTTAATGTCCCAAAGTATGAGGGAAATTAATAGTTTATTAAAAACTATTAATAGTTTATTAAATTAATAGTTTATTAAAATTAATAGTTTATTAATAGTTTATTAATAGTTTATTAAAAGTTAATAGTTTATTAGTAGTTTATTAATAGTTTATTAAAAATTAATGGTTTATTGATAGTTTATTGATAGTTTATTAAAAGTTTATTAATAGTTAATATTGAATCTGTATTGCAAACCCTAATGTCCCAAAGTATGAGGGAAATTAATAGTTTATTAAAAACTATTAATAGTTTATTAAATTAATAGTTTATTAAAAATTAATAGTTTATTAATAGTTTATTAAAGTTAATAGTTTATTAATAGTTTATTAATAGTTTATTAAAATTAATAGTTTATTAATAGTTTATTAAAAGTTTATTAATAGTTAATATTGAATCTGTATTGCAAACCCTAATGTCCCAAAGCATGAGGGAAATTGTCTGCCATAGAGGCAGGGGAAAATGTGGAATGGGGAGGATACTGGGGACATTGGTGATGGAAAATGTGCCCTGGTGAAGTGGCGGCTGTTCGATCATTGTATGATTAACACTCAAACGTGAAAGCTTTGTAACTGCATCTCACAGTGATTCAATAAAGAAAGTTTTTAAAAATCAGTTAATACTGAAAAAGATTAGCTCTTATATTTGAAGCTGTGGTTCTGAAAGGGGCTTGAGCGTTTTCCTTCCCGAGGCCGTTCACGTGGTATTTAATCCCTTTACATATTTGGCATAACTTGAACATCTCTCTACAGCGACCTGAATTCGGAACATAAGAAAGTGATTGTGGGGGACCTAGAGGCTGTTGCCCTGTAATCCAAACTATTTTTTAATAAACTAAAGCAGGGTATTAGCTCAAATGCTATACCTTTGTTACCCTGGATTAAAAAAATGAGTTAAAATTGCACACTAATTCCTAATTTTAAAGAAAAAGAGAGTTAACAATGTTTTAAGTAAATGTCATTATGACTATTCTCATTAGTCCATTCAGTCCCATATACTCAAGTTTTTGGGGTTTTGTTTGTTTGGGCTTTTTGAGGTCATACCCAGAGATGCTCAGGGGTTACTCCTGGCTCTGCACTCAGGAATTACTCCTGGCGGTACTTGAGGGATCATAAGGAATGCCAGGGATCGAACCCAGGTCAGCCAGTTGCAAAGCAAATGCCCTACCTGCTGTGCTATCACTCTGGCTCACGTTTTGCTCAGTTTCAATCCAGTTCCTCTGTAAGCCTTGGGAATCCTTACCCAGTTTAGGCTTTTTTGTTTTGGTTTTGGTGCCATATCAGCAGCTGCCCAGGGATACCCCCAATTCCGCGTTCCTGGGTTGCTCCCAGAGGTGCTGGGGGCGGGGCATGAGGTGCCAAGGAATTGAATGCTGGGCTCCTGCCTGCGCAGAATACACTCATCTTTTGAGGTAGTTCCCTGTCCCCTCAGTGTAGTTTTATGACAAGTTTGTATTCTAGAATTTTTGTCAAGATATTTTCTGTGTAGGGTCCAGAGTGACAGTCCAGTGGGTGGGGCACTTGCCTTGCATGCGGCCGACCCAGGTTCAATCCCTGGCACCGTTTATGGTGCCTGAGTTTTAAGTGTAGCCCCAAAAAACAAACAAAAAAAAACAAAAAATATTTTATGTGGGATAGCAGAGGGCAAGGCATATGGCTGTGGCCGGAACAAAGGTTTGAATCCGGCCACAAATGATCCCCTGAGCACAGAGCCAGGTGTGGCCCCTGAACACAGCCATATTTGACTCCTCCATTAGGAATGGCTCCCCACCAAAGACATATTTCCTATCATAGTTTTTGAACATGAGACATTGTTAAAGTCACCAGAGAGTTTAACAACATGTGAAGGGCGAAGACTTTAAATATAAAGATGGTTATAACATAACTAGCAAGTTAACTTCCTTAATGTCATACGATATTCTAAAATAACCAGATGATAAAGTACAATGTTAGAATATATATATTTTAAGTATTTTTATATAATTATATAACACCCATCAATATTACAGAGCCATACACGTACAAATTAAGAAGGTAGTATTACTATGTGGCAATTACAAATTTTTATGCTACCTGAAATACCAAGTAAGCCTAATATCTTCCTGATTATAAGGAGAGAGACTAAATCTTCTGAGGTGTTCCAGGGGTTCTCTTGAAAAAGAATCTTGAAGTACTTAAGTTTAAAACTTCATTTAGAGGCAGAGAAATAGTACAGTGCATAAGGCACTTACCTTGAATGTGACCACCCTAGGGTCCCTGAGCACAGGGCCAGGATTAATCCCTGATCACCACCAAGTATAGCCCCCAAGAACCCCACAAACCTCATTTAATGAAGAGACAGAGAGAGAGCCAGAGAGAGAGCAAGAGGGAGAACACACATGGGCTCAAACTCTGGCTTGGCATGAAGGGGCCCTGGATTTGATCCCTGGCACTGCAAGGTCCCCTGAGCACTGCCAGGAGTGACTTCCAAGCACCAAGCTGAGAATACCCCTGAATACAGTCAGGTGTGGCTCAAAAAAAAAAACGACCCCCCAAATATATGTGTACATATAATCAGAAGCATAAAACTTTATTTAAAACTCAATTCTGAAAAGTTTATAAAAAATTGAAACCAGGGGCTGGAGCAATAGCACAGCAGGGAGGGCGTTTGCCTTGCACGCGGCCGACCCAGGTTCGATTCCCAGCGTCCCATATGGTCCCCCGAGCACCGCCAGGAGTGAGTCCTGAGTGCATAGCCAGGAGTAACCCCTGAGCATCGCTGGGTGTGACCCAAAAAAAGCAAAAATAAATTAATTAATTAATTAAATAAAATAAAAGCTCCAGGGTTCAGGGGCTGGAGCTATATTTAAAAAAAAAAAATGGAACCAGACACTCATTGTCCTCTCTTGGAAGAGAGCATAAAACAACACACCCTGGCCATGAGGTGGGATCCTGCATCAGGCTGTTTCATTCAGGGCGCCCCAGAGTGGGGCGGGTGAAGCCCCTCCTCTCTCCAAGGGAACCAACCCTGATACTAAGGGGCCATCAGGTTTGGTCCTTGCTCTACTTTCAGCACACATCTCCCAAAAATCTCCAGAACTCAACCACCGCCATGCTCACAGCTGCTCTCCACACACTCGGGCCGAGCCTCACCCATGAGTGAAATCTATTCCTGGACCACGGCCACGACATCATACCTCACACCACTCGTATTCCAAGAGTAGCATTGGATGGAATTTAAAGTAGAAGGCAACCCCTCTTAGAGGGAAATATATATATATATATATATATATGTGTGGGGTGTGTGTGTGTGTGTGTGTGTGTGTGTGTGTGTGTATGCACACAAGGCTCAACCCTTAACAATATATTAGTAATCCCTTATGGAAGTGTCAATGGCCCCTGGGTGAAATACAACAATCTTCACACACTCTCCTCTAAGGAAAGTTATTTTCAGCAGTTTGTTCATAACAAACAATGCAAAATAAATTATTTCAGTTCTGCTTTGGGGCAGGGGTTGGGATTCAGGATGGAAACATCCAAAATAGTGAAGGGAAGGTGTGGTGGTGGTGGTGGTGGTGGTGGGATTGGTGTTCGAATATCAAATGCAATCACATATTGTGAACCGCTTTATAAAAGTAAAATAGAATTTTAAAGAATTGGGACTGGAACAATCGTACAGCGGGTTGAGCATTTGCCTTGCATGTGGCCAACCCAGGTTCAATCCCCAGCATTCCATATGATCCCCCGAGCACCACCAGGAGTAATTCTTTTTTTTATTTTTAATGAGTTTTATTGGATCACCGTGAGATGCAGTTACAAACTTGCATGATTACGTTTCAGTCATACAATGTTTGAGCACCTTCCCTCCACCAGTGCACATTTTCCACCCCCATTGTTCCCAGTGTCTTTCCAACCACCCCCACCCCATCCCACTCCCTGCCTCTGTGGCAGGTACAATCCTTCTTACTCTCTCTCTCTCTCTAATTTGGATCATTTGATTTGCAACACAGATACAAAGGGGCCATCGTGTTTGGTCCTTGTTCTACTTTCAGCACACATCTCCCATCCTAGGCCATCCCTCCAATCATCACTTACTTAGTCATTCCTTCTCCATCCCAACTGCTTTTTCCCCGGCACGTGGGGTCGGCTTCCAAACCATAGTGTGATTCTCCTGGCCCTTGTCTCTACTGTCCTTAGGTGGTAGTCTCATATTATGCTACTTTGACTTGATCACTTGACTTCCCGTTAATCGTCGATTTGCTCGAGCGGGCGCCAGTGACGTCTCCATTTGTCCCTGTCACGTGCTAGTGTAGCCCAATGGCGTCTGTTCGCTCTAGGAACATGAAGGGCCTCAAACCGATCGTTCATGATCTTGACGAAGAAGTCTGACCATCTGGTAGGTGGGCGGTCACGCAGTCTTTTGACATCCCGTGGAATCCAGTCCGTAACAGCTCTAGTCCAGCGGTCGTCTCTAAATCTCATTATGTGACCAGCCCATCTGATTTTCGACACCTTGGCAAATGAGACAGCGTCCCTGATCCTTGATCGTCGACGGATGTCAGAACTCCGGATTCTTTCTCTCATTTGAGTGAAACGTGATATTCCAAGCATAGCTCTTTCTATTCTTCTTTGGGAGACCTGAATGGCGTTCTCATCTTGTTTGCGTAGGGCCCAGGTCTCTGAGGCATATGTTAATGCAGGAAGAACAGTGGAATCAAAGAGATGTGCCCGGAGCCGGAGGTTCTTCGTCCTCTGAGCTATTTCTTCAACGTTCTTGAAGCGGCTTGAGAGCGGCTTTATATGCTACTTTATATTCCACAAATGAGTGCAGTCCTTCTATGTCTGTCCCTCTCTTTCAGACTAATTTCACTTGGCATGATACTCTCCATGTCCATTCACTTATATGCAAATTTCATGGTTTATTCTCTTCTAACAGCTGCGTAGTATTCCATTGTGTAGATGTACCAGAGTTTCTTTAACCAGTCATCTGTTCTCGGGCATTCGGGTTTTTTTCCAGATTCTGGCTATTGCGAACAGTGTTGCAATAAACATACAAGTGCAGATGTCATGTCTGTGTTTGTTTTGCATCTCCAGGATATATTCCCAGGAATGGTATTGCTGGGTCATATGGGAGCTCAATTTTTAGTTTTTGGAGGAATGACCATATTGCTTTCCAAAAAGGCTGGACCAATCGGCATTCCCACCAACACTGAATGAGAGCACTGGTTGTTCTTGTTCTTATTGATGTGTTCCAGTTTCTGTGGTGTAAAACGATACCTCCTTGTTGTTTTGATTGGCATAACCAGGAGTAATTCTTGAGGGTAGAGCCAGAAGTAATCCCTGAGCATTGCTAGGTGACCCGAAAAGCCAAAAACAAAAACCAAAACCCAAAAACAAAAGTATCAGAAGGTTTTTGAAGTACTCAAATAGGATTACAAATTATTATGAAGCATTTAATTCTTAATTTAACCCAAGTGACTAAGCAAAAATATATCTCTTTATATTGACAAAAGTAGATTTGTTTGGCTAATCAAAGATCTGAGAACATGAATCCATGAAAGTCAATTTTTTGCTTTCTAGACAGATTACTGAAAAGACAAAACAAAACAAAACAAAAAACTTGTATTTATTTATTTATTTTATTTTTGCTTTTTGGGTCACACCCGGCAATGCACAGGGGTTACTCCTGGCTCTGCACTCAGGAGTTACCCCTGGCGGTGCTCAGGGGACCATATGGGATGCTGGGAATCGAACCCGGGTCGGCCGCGTGCAAGGCAAACGTCCTACCCACTGTGCTATCTCTCCAGCCCCCTAAAAACTTTTTTATTTGTTAGCTAGGAGTAGCCAAGAGCACAATGCAGCTGTGTTCTTTTATTTATTTTCTTTTTTTATTGACTGGAGAGGAGAGTGGACACTGGGAAATCCTCAGGGGTTACTGTACTCAGGGCCTTATGGGATGCCAGGGATCAAACCTGGGCCAGCCCCGTTCAAGGCAAGTGTCCCATCTGCTGTACTATTCTTCTTTAAACAGTGATAAAACCAAATTAAGGAAATCCCTTCCGACTTCAGCTTAGTCACATGTCACATTTCTTTCTTGTAATTTATCTTTTTAAAAAATTTAAATTTATTTATTTATTTATTGCTTTTTGGGTCACACCCAAAGATGCTCAGAAGTTACTCCTGGCTCCGTACTCAGGAATTACTCCTGGCGGTACTTGGGGACCATATGGGATGCTGGGGATTGAACCCTGGTCAGCCATGTTCAAGGCAAGCGCCCTACCCAATGTACTATTGCTGCAGCGCCTCGTAATTTCTCTTTCATTAGTCTTTTGATTTTCATCGAGTGTCTACAATTTTCTGTGTTCTTCCAGCTTCATGTCCTCGCTCTTATTCTAGAACAATCATTTTATTTGAGATCATTTTACTTGAGGGGGAAAATTAGTTTTCTATTTGATTTTCCCCTTCCCTTTGTGATGGTTGTGGTTGTGATGGAGGACACACACACACACACACACACACACACACACACACACACGCCTGGGGGCTCACCCATTTGTAGCCATGGGGGCAGTTATCACAAGGCAGAGCTCACAGGGCAGCAACCACCAAGCGTTGCCCTTCTGTAACTGCAATGCGGTTTGGGATCGCCAGGGGGCGCACTCAGCGTTGGGGTTCATGCCCATTCTGGCAGTAGTGCTTGCTGGGACTCTGCAACACTCACACAGGGACTGGCCTTGGGGTTTAATTCGTGGCCCACTGCTGGACATTCTTTTAGTTTTGGTGCTCAGTGGAGACTGCACCCCATTAGTTGTGCTCCTGCAAAGCTGGACACAGTGCAGAAACTGCTTGCAGTGCAGGAATCACCTTGATAGCAGAGCAAGCCCAGGTTCATCCAGCAGAGCCCGGCTGCAGTGACAGAGCAGGGGTTACCATATCTCAGTGCCTTCCGCTGCCGTGGGTGAAATTCTGGATGTTACCTCCTGAGCACAGAGCCAGGAGTCGTCCCTGAGCCCCGCAAAAGCTGCCTCAGCTCCTAACTCTGGACCTGCCCTGCAGCTCAGTCTAACAGCTCTAGCCTGGGGCTGGAGCGATGGCACAGTGGATGCGGCGTTTGCCTTGCATGCGGCCGACCCCAGTTCAATTCCCAGCATCCCATGTGGTTCCCTGAGCACCGGCAGGAGTAACTCCTGAGTGCAGAGCCAGGAGTGACCCCTGTGCATTGCCGGGTGTGACCCAAAAAGAAAAAGAAAATCAGCTTTTGCCTTCAATGTGTGACCCCTTGCCTGGCACTGCAAAACAAAATCTCACCCACCCCCACTAAATCCCAAATAGTAGTCCTTGGCTTGGAGAGACTGCATTCTGTTCACACGGACACATGCGAGAGGAGGCTGGGTTGCTTCCATCTCAGAATACTATGAGTCACGCTGCCATGAATTCTTTCGTGTGAAAATGGAACTTCGATTATTTTGGACATATGATAGCACAGTGGTAGGGCGTTTGCCTGGCACGCAATCGACCCTGCTGACCCGGGTTCGATTCCTCTGCCCCTCTCGGAAAGCCCAGCAAGCTACCTAGAGTATCTTGCCCACACGGCAAAGCCTGGCAACTTACCCGTGATGTATTCGTTATGCCAAACACAGTAACAACAAGTCTCACAACGGTGACTTTACTGGGTCCACTCGAGCAAATCGATGAACAACGGGAAGACAGTGACAGTGACAGTTGTTCCAGGATGGAATTGTGGGTCCATATGTAAGCCTTTTGTTTTTAATTTTTTTTTCTTGTCTGGTTTTGTTTGGGGGCCAGTTGAACAGTGCTCAGCAGTGACCGCTGCCTTTGTGTTGGGGGATCACTCCTGGCCAGTGCTCAGGTGATCTTGTGGTGCCCGGACCTGCCCACACGCGGAACACATGCTCAGCCTAGAAGCCCTCTCTGGTCCGAATCTCAGAGGACCTGCCAAATTGTTTCACAAGGTGACAGCATCTCTTTCGCTTGCAGCAATGTGCAGGCCATTACTGCTGATTCCTGACACTTTTCCTGCTGTTTTTTTTTTTTTGCCCCCATTATAGCCAACCTCAAAGCTATTAAATGGTTTTGTTGGTTTGTTGGTTTATTCAGGGTACCCCAAGCGTTTTCAGGAGACCAGAGATCAGAAAACCAGGCATAGGGCCTGAGGATGTGGTACTGCCCAGGCCCTCAGTGCCAGCTTGGTAGCATTGGGGGCGAGCGAGCCCAGGTGGTACCTGGGCTCACATCAGGGTGGGTCGTGTACAAGGCATGGGCTTAATTCCCGTGTTATCTCTCTGGCTCCTATAAAATGATTTTCTTGGTTCCAGAGTGATGGTACAGTGGGCAGAGTGCTTAGCTTGCTCTCAGCTAACCCAGGTTCAATCCCCAGTTCCCCATGTAGTCCCCCGAGCATTGTCAGGAGTGAGCCCTGAGCACAGAATCAGGAGTCAACCCTGAGCACAGCCAGGTGTGGACCAAAACCCAAACCAAAACAGCAACAACATCAAAAAAGATTTTGACGGTCATTTCCTTTCCTTGTATGTGTGTATGTGTGTGTGCGTGTGCGTGTGTTTGTGAGTGCGTGTGTGAGCGTGTGTATGTGTGTGCGTGTATGCATGTGGGGGGGGGTCTATGCTGATGGGAGATCACGCTGCGTGTGCTCCGGCGTGCTAAGCCTGTGCTTGTGCCCTTTCCGCCGTCTCTCTGGCCCCTCTCTAGGATTCTGATTTGCTTTTCTCTGGGAATCAATGACACCGACGTCCAATAGGTGCTCATTAGCCATTTGGATGTGTTCTTTGGAGATGAGCTGGTTCATTTCAAAATCTAATGATTTTGCTATTGGTGATTTTGAAGTTAGAATGTTCTCTGTGAAATAATTTGTTTGTATTTTGGTCATCTCTGCATTGTTGTCGCTATTACGCTGACAGGAGGTCTCACACCCACCTCGCCTTGCACGATTTTATTTTACTAATTATGTTTGTTTCTGACCCGAGTTCAATTCCTCCGCCCCTCTCAGAGAGCCCGGCAAGCTACCGAGAGTATCTCGCCCGCACGGCGGAGCCTGGCAAGCTCCCCGTGACGTATTCGATATGCCAAACACAGTAACAACAAAGTCTCCAATGGAGACGTTACTGGGCCCGCTCGAGCAAATTGGTGGACAACGGGAGGACTGTGACCGTAAATTATGTTTATTTATTTGGGGGTCACACCTAACAGTGTGGCTTACTCCTGACTCTGTGCTCAGTAATCAGTCCTGGAGGACTCAGGGTAGGGAACCATGTGTCCACATGTCCCTGCCTACAAGGCAAGCTCCCTAACTACCATACCACCACTCTGGCCCACGCACTTTTAGCTGTTGTGTCCCCAGCAGGCTGTGGTACTGCACTAGTGTCACAGGTCATGTTCTTCTCTGAGACACACAAGATAGGCTTGAGGTGCTCGATGTGGGTCATTATGGTGCTTGCATGCGGATGTTTCAGAGACCATGCTCCTTGACCGTGGTGCTCGTGCATCTTCATTGTTGGGTGCTCATGGGGGATTGTACCCCCTTTTTTTGTGGTGCTCCTGGAAATCACATGGCACCAGGGATGACAGAATATTTCTATGTCCATACTCACGGTCACGGTCCTCCCGTTATTCATCGATTTGCTCGAGCGGGCCCAGTAACGTCTCCATCGTGAGACTTTGCTGTTACTGTGTTTGGCATATCGAGTACATCACGGGTAGCTTGCCAGTCTCTGCCGTGCGGGCAAGATACTCTCGGTAGCTTGCTGGGTTCTCCGAGAGGGGCGGAGGAATCGAACCCAGCTCTACCGGGCTGGCTGCGCGCAAGGCAAACGCCCTACCTCTGTGCTATCGCTCTAGCCCATGTCTATACTCAGATATGTGAAATTAGGGAATTTAAACTCACAGCCCCACACACTTGAGGCCGATGCTCCGAACCACAGTTGCTCCTCCTCTGGGCCCTCTCTGTGTTACTGAGTTCCAAGAGTTCTGTTCTGGAAACTAAGCTCTCTCTTGGGTGTCTGACTAGCAAATAATCTCTCCCATTTCGGTGGATTTTCTTTTCATTTTCATGATAGCATGAAGTTTTGAGGAAGCACAAAAATTCTGATTTGGGTAATTCCAATTAATCTAGCCTTTAGGCTTTCCTTTTTGTTTTTGGGACATACTCAGCTGTGATCAGAGCTTACTCCTGGCTCTGTGCTCAGGGATCATGCCTGGCGGGGGGACCATAAGGAACGCTGAGGGTCAAACTGAGGTCGGCTGGTGCCAACGCAAATGCCCTATCCACAGTACCATCCTTTTGGCTCCTTTCTTTGGTGCTTTTGATGACGGCATATTGAGGAAAGTGTTTCCTATACCAATTACTAACCAATGCCACAAAGTTTGGCCCCATTCTTTCTTCTGAAGATTGGATTGTTTTCGTCATCTCACTGAGTACTGGATGCAGGTTGAGTAGTTAATTTTTTGTGAACTAGAGGTTCACTTTCATTATTTTGCAGCTGATTAGCCATCATTAAATCCCAGTGATCATGTTGAAAAGATCATTTTTTTCCTTATTGAATTTATGACAGTGGTTATGACATTTGTAATAATTCATTAATGGGGGTTTTAAAACGTCATAATTTGCAAAGTTATAAATTGAGGTTCAGGCATACAAAGTTCCAACACCAATTCCATCACCAGTGTCAGCGTCCCTCTACCATGTCCCCAGTTTCTTTACCATTTCTCCCTGCCCTCCCGCCTGTCTACGACAGGCATTTAAAAAAAGAAAAAAGGCACTGTGGTTGACAATACGATTGCTGATAGGGTTTCATGCCTGACACATTCCAGCTTGACATTATCACCCAGAATGAGCCCCTTCCCTCCGCTGTTATCTCAACCTCCCTCTCCTCATCCTATCCCCCCTACCCTCCCCTGGGTCTGCATCCTTCTGAGAGGAAGTTTCCAGTTTCCATTGCCTTTGGGCAATTGTTATTTCTTGGCTCTGTTTCGGTTGCATCCCGTATGTGAGAAATCATTCTGTGTCTGTCCTCTCCCTCCGACGACCTTCACTCAGCGTGATGGGCTCCATATCCATTCACCTAGCAGAAAACTGCACCATCTCGTCTTTTCTCAGAGTCAAGTCGTTTTCTAAAATTCATGTACTAGGGTGTCTTTATCGAGTCATTTGTTGTTGCACACAGGTTGTTTCCAGATGTTGTGTATTGTGAATAGTGCTGCAGTGAACATGGACTTCAGATGTCTTCCACATTGTGTTTTGGGGCCCTTGGGGTATATTCTCAAGAGTGGAAATGCTGGGTCACATAAAAGCTCAATTCCTGGCTCTCTGTATTTCCTTCCAGAAAGGCCGAACCAGTTGGCATACCCACGGACAGTCTACGTGGATCCCTTTTCCACCATATCCACCCCAACACCGGTTGTTTTTATTCTTTTTGATGAGTGCCAGTCTTCTGTGGTGTGAGATGATATCTCATTGTTGTTTTGATTTGAATTTCCCTGATGATTAGTGACAGAGAATTTTTTCATATGCCTTTGGCCATTTCTTTGAGGAAGTTTCTGTTCATCTCATCTCCCTATTTTTTTATGTGTTTTTTTTTTTTTGTAAATTTCTATCGGTACTTTATAGGTGTTGAATATTAACATTTTATCAGAATAGTGGTGGGTAAATATTTTCTCTGAGCTTGTGGAGTGTCTTATTATTCTGGTCAAAATTTCTTATGAGGGCTGGAGAGAGAGCACAACGGGTAGGGTGTTTGCCTTGCACACGGCCGACCAGGGTTCGATTCTCAGCATCCCATATGGTCCCCTGGGCACCGCCAGGAGTAACTCCTGAGTGCAGAGCCAAGAGTAACCCCTGTGCATCGCTGGGTGTGACACAAAAAGCAAAAAAAAAATTCTTATGAAGTTCAGAAGCTTCTTAAGTTGATATAATTCCATTTGTTTATCTTTGCTTTCATTTGCTTGGCCAATGGCCTTGAACCCTTGAAAATACTTTTAGCATCAGTGTCATGGAGAGTTCTGCCTACATTTTCCTCAATTTAGTTGAGGAAATGATGGTATGGTATGCTGTTGAGATCTTTAATCCATTTTATTTTGACTTTTGTGCATGGTGTTAGAAAGAGGTCTGAATTCAGTTTTTCACATGTGACTGACCCATTTTTCCAGCATAACTTGTTGAAGAGGCTTTCCTGGATTCACTGCATACTTTTTGCTCCTTTATCAAGATGAACTGTCCACATACCCGCAGATCTATCTCTGAGCTCTGGATTCTATTCCATTGTCCTTATTCGAATGCCACACTGTTTTAATTACTGCAGCTTTCCAGTACAATTTGAAGTTGGGAAATTGAAGTCTCCCATCTTCTTTTTGTTTTGTTTTTGTTTGTTTTTTTCTTTTTGGGTCACACCTGGCGATGCACAGGGGTTCCTCCTGGTTCTGCACTCAGGAATTACTCCTGGCGGTGCTCAGGGGACCATATGGGATGCTGGGAAGCAAACCCTGGTTGGCCGCGTGCAAGGCAAATGCCCTACCTGCTGTGCTATTGCTCCAGCCCCTCCCGTCTTCTTTTTAACTAGCGTTGCTTTGGATAGTTAGGTGGGGGCCGGGGGGGGGGGGACACTTGTTACTGCATACACATTTCAAAAGGGTTTGGTCTATTTCTTTGGGCATTTTTAAAAATTGAATCACAATGAGATTCACAGTTACAAAGTTGTTCATTCTTGGGTTTCAGTCATACAGTTTTCCAACACTCTTCCCTTCAACAGTATACATTTTCCACACCAACGTCCCCAGTTTCCCTCCTGCCCTCCAGTAAAGGCCCTTTTCCCCCCTCTCTGTCTCTGTCTCTGTCTCTCTTTCTCTCTGTCTGTCTTTTGGGCATTATGGTTTGCAATACAGATACTGAAAGTCCATCATAGACATCCCTTTACCTACTTTCAACATTCAGTTCTTGTCCATTTCTAGCTGTTATTGTCACACTGGTCCCTTCCCTATCCTAACTATCCTCCACCTCCTACACACTGTGGCAAGCTTCCAACTATTGACAAGTCCTCCTAGCCCCTGTTTTTCCTGATCTTGGATATTAGTCTCATACTATTTTTTATATATCTCACAAATGAATGCAGTCATTCTATGTCTGTTTCTCTCTTTCTGACTCATTTCACTCAGATGATACTTTCCATGTCCGTACATTCTTAAGCAAATTTCATGACTTCATTTTTCCTAACAGCTGCATTGTATTCCATTGTATAGCTGTACCATAGTTTCTTTATGAAGTCATCTGTTCTCCGGCACTCAGGTTGTTTCCAGATTCTGGCTATTGTGAATTGTGCTACAACAAACGTAGTGCTGCAATGAGCATATGGCATTTCCGTTGTGTGTTATTAGGCCTCCGGGGTATAGTCCCAGAATATTGTCAAGTCAAATGCTCTGTTATGGGTAATTTTTTAAAATAGGGATTGCATTGTATCTGTGTAATGCTCTGGCAATATTGTCCTTTCGAAAATGTTAATCCTCCCGATCCATGAATAGAGGATGTGTTTCCATTTCCTTGTGTCCTTTTTTTGGTCAGCTTTTATTTAAGTTGTATGTAAGATTGTTATATTCCCCTAATTTTCTCAATTATTTCTTATATTCACCCTTTCCTCTCCTTCTTTGCAAGTCGGCTCTGCACTCAGGACCTTTTTGTGGCGTTTGTCCAGTTCTCGTCCAGTGATCGCCTTACAGAGGTGAATGTCTGTGTGGACAGTTGTGCTGTTGCTTTCTCTCTCTGGACTTCGTGTAGATGATGTATTTCTTCTCGTAAGCCTGGGCTGCTTTGCCAGTTTCCTTTCCTTTGTAGTGGCCTTGCACAACCCGAACCTCAACACCCTTTTGGATGGACCCGGATTACACGCTGTCCTTCTGTCTCGGCTCTTGGGAAGAGGGGAGGACATAGCCTTCCTGCAAGTGTGGGAAAGACCTGCCTTCTATGGTTCTTGCTATAGTTGAGAATTTCTATCATGGGTCTTGTCAAATGCTTTCCTCTACATCGAATTGATATGGTTTTTATTTTTTCTTGTGTGGATACATGGGATATTGCAAGGGCTGACTTCCAGATGTTACACCATGTACCTCTCTGGCACCTGATGACAATTTTGTTTTGTTTTGTTTTGTTTGGGGGCCATACACAGAAGTGCTCAGGGGTTACTCCAAGCTCTGCACTCAGGAGTCACTCCTGGTAGTATTCGGGGAACCACATGGGGTGCTGGGGGTTGACCCCAAGTTGGCCGCATGCAAGGCAAGTACCCTATTTGCTGTATTAACTGTCCAATTCCAGGATTGCAGGTTTGTTGCTTTTTTTTTTTCACTTTTTGGGTCACACCCAGCGATGCTCAGGGGTTATTCCTGGCTCTGTACTCAGGAATTACTCCTGGCGGTGCTTGGGGGACCATATGGGATGCCGGGGATGAGAACCCAGGTCGGCCGCGTGCAAGGCAAACGCCCTCCCCGCTGTGCTATCACTCCGGCCCATGTTGCTGTTTTTTGTTTGTTTGTTTTGAAGTTTGGTACTCTAGGATATGCTATGATCTTTTTACATATCATAACCTGCATTCAGTTTGTGTTTTACCATTTTATAAGCCATGTAAGAATCTTACTGTTTAATTCTACTCATCACCTTCTTGCCTTTGGGTGCTAATATTAACCTATAGCTCGTGTCTCTTGTGGTTTCAAACAGCTGCAAGAACATCACGGACATGGCTGAGTGGCTGCAGCAGGCAGCCCTGCCCTTGGAAGGACATGGCATGATAAAGGCATCACTCAGCTCTGGACACTTCACCAGCTCATGGAGTTTTGCCTGAAAGCCATCGGCACGATTGGGGGTGTGCAGGTGGGTGTGTGCAATGAGGGGAAGTGGGTACAGGGCAAAGGGGCCAGTTCCGACCTGTGGTGGCAGCTCTGGAGACTGACCAGAGTGCCGACAATAAACCCCAAGGCCTGGAAGGTGCTGCCCTGGAGGCCAACCAGGGCTTAGGACCGAACAGTGAGATCTGCAAAGTTCACAGGTGACAGTGCTGGTAGAACCCCTCCCCTCTTTGTCTTGTGATTTGAGGGATTCGAGGTTCAGACGATGGCCCAGTGGCAGAGAGCCTTTGGAGACGGTGGGGCGGGCGGGGAGGGTGGGCGGTGAGGGGTGGGAAAGGCAGTCCGGGTCGCAATAGGCAGGCAGAGCAACAGCAGCCAGGAACTCTGCGTCTGGGTTGGCACTTCCCCACAGAGCAAGGCTGGCATAGAGGCTGTTGATCTTCTTCTCTTCTCTATCCCCACCAGTCATGTAAACAAGAATTTCAACACTAAACCACAGTGCCACAGAAGAGAAGGTGGAACATGAAACTGTGACAGGAGGGCTGGAGCGATAGCACAGCGGGTAGGGCGTTTGCCTTGCACGCGGCCAACCCGGGTTCGATTCCCAGCATCCCATATGGTCCCCTGAGCACCGCCAGGAGTAATTCCTGAGTGCAGAGCCAGGAGTAACCTCTGTGCATTGCCAGGTGTGACCCAAAAAGAAAAAAAAAAAAAGAAACTGTGACAGGAAACCTTCTGCTTGCTGGTTAGTGTTTGGTTTTGTTTTGGAGGTAACACCTGGCCTGGTGGTGCTCAGGGACTACTCCTGGCTCTGTTCTTAAGGGGTCACTCCTGGCAGTGCCCAGGGGACTATCACTGCTGGGGATCACACCTAAATTTCCTGCATGCAAAGCTTGCCTGTTCAATCCTTTGAGTTACCTCTGCTGGCCAGGAAACCTTTAAATCTAACATACTGGGGACTGGACGAATAGTACAGTGGAGAAGGCATTTGCCTTGCACACGGTTAACCCGAGTTCAATCCCCAACATCCATATGGTCCCCTGAGCACTGCCAGGAGTAATTCCTGAGTGCAGAGTCAGGAGAAACTCCTGAGCATCACTGTGGTGGTTCCAAGACAAACAAAAATAACATGGGGATGGGGTGCTGAAGGGGTGAAATAGCTTGCCTTGCATCACCTACATGAGTTTAATCCTTGGTGCCCATTATGGTCTCCCAAGCACTGTGATTCCTGAGGACAGAGCCAGAAATAATCCTTGAGCACCGCCGGGTATGACTCCAGAAACAAAAGAACCCACGAGAGAAATTCTTACAATGAACAAGCAATCTTTATAGATCGAACTTAAAGGCACACAATTGAAAGCTATAACAAATTTCTAAACACAAAATGACCTACACCGGGTCATTTTGTCGTTAAGTTACCTAAAGTCAATGAGAAAGAAAAAATATTAAAGGCTATTGGGGTCAGGGGAAATGTAACATACAAAAACACGTCGCAACGTTTGGAAACCTTGGCCAGGCCTTCATCCCTGTCTAAGAGAGTTCTCTGGCCTACAGCCTCCTTCTTAAACTGTGGCTCGAGCCCCCAGGAGGCTGCATACCGAAATGTGGGGGTTGTGAGAAGTTTGGCAACAGTGAAACATTTCCGATCATGCAATGACTAACAATTAATCCAAAATCAAACATGTAATAAACCCATACATTACTGCATACTGCATACGTTACTGTTGACATCAGTCTTGTTAACCTGTATGTTCCCTCCATTTCAGTCCGTCTCCTTCTAGTCTATTCTCTCTTAACCTTCAGCTTTAATTACACCTAACAAAATTGTTTATCATTCCCTTAAAGCTTCAGTTTCTTTCCTACCCAGATTAAATTCCACATCCTATCATGATAAGAACATCATGACTTTGTATCCATAACCTTAGTTTAATTCATGTATCTATTTCAACTGAACTGGCACCTATTGATGAATTGCACTGAAGAAAAAAAATGCACAATCATTTCGAATTTTTATCACTAATTTTATATGGATAGCAGCTATAACTTCAACCTTATTTTGCTAGTTCACATCCCCTTTATCCTTAAATCACTAATACCTCACATCAAATTTTTATTTGAGAAATTTGTGTCCCATTTCATTGGTAAAACAGAAGTTATCTAAAGAACACTCTTATAAGCTCTTGATATCTGTTTACTCGAGGAACCCATATTCTTTTTTTTTTTTTTTTTTTTTTTTTTTTTGCTTTTTGGGTCACACCCGGCAATGCACAGGGGCTACTCCTGGCTCTGCACTCAAGCATGACTCCTGGCGGTGCTCAGGGGACCATATGGGATGCTGGGAATCGAACCCGGGTCGGCCACGTGCAAGGCAAACGCCCTCCCCGCTGTGCTATTGCTCCAGCCCCTGGAACTCATATTCTTTATTCATGTATTGTGTCTTCCCTTTTTTTAAACAAACAAACAAAAAAACCCGGCAATGCCATGTCTTATCGAATGTCATACTACCTACTTTCTCCTGCTTAATAACTCATGAACTTTTATGAGCAATTACCCTTCGTGCTGCTTTCTAGAAAAACATTTCCTTGTTCCCATATTCCTTTCTAGTTTGCACTTTATTTCTATGCTCATTTGGGAGAAGGGGGTCTTTGGACCCCTCATGATGATATTTGGAGTTCAGTTGTGGTGTTCACTGATGAGATGTTGCTTGGGTAGAGCAATATTGGGCGTCACCAGGATACCATAAGGCAGAACTCTAAGTACCAGGTGCCTGGGATCAAACCCAGTGCCTTACCTGGCACAGAATTCACTCCAATTGTTTGACCCCTGGCAACTCCCTTTTCATATCTGAAAGGTGGCATTTTTCTAATGGGTTGTTATCTTCTACAGTTTTCTAGTTTTTCTTTCCTAATCCTCTGTCAGATTTTTATCTTTACTATTGTGCTTAATTCTTTTACCAAAAATATTTACTATGTTTTGTTTATGCAGTTGTTAATACTGCCTCCCGAATTGCAGGGTTTTTTTAATATAAAGTAAAGTAAAGGCCCTCCCGTTGATCATCGATTTGCTCGAGCGGGCCCAGTAATGTCTCCATTGGAGACTTTGTTGTTACTGTGTTTGGCATATCGAATACATCACGGGTAGCTTGCCAGGCTCTGCCATGCGGGTGAGATACTCTCGGTAGCTTGCCGGGCTCTCCGAGAGGGGCGGAGGAATCGAACTTGGGTCGGCAGGGCTGGCTGCATGCAAGGCAAATGCCCTACCACTGTGCTATCGCTCTAGCCCTTTTTTTTATATAGGTAACACCTTTTACCGCTTTATTTGGCTCAATTAATTGAATTACTCTATTTTTTCTGCATAGCCTCAAAAAGGAAACATTAATTGAGAGGTCTAAATATGTAGGAGTCATCATTGACTGCTCTCTTTTGTTTAATTCTCACCTTCACTATAGCATTTTGTTTTGGTTTGGTTTGATTTCATTCGTATGGGTTCGTTTTGGTTTGGGACCATACCCAGTGGTGCTCAAGAACTACTTCCAGTTGGTGACAAGATTTATACCCAGACATGCAACTTCAGGTCTAACAGCCTTAAAAACCTACCCTAGGATACTTCAATATTATTGTTTGAGAGCATTGTTTGATGACAGTACTGTGTTCTGTGTTGCTTTAGGAAGTGCAACATAGAATCAACTTACCTGAATGGACATTTAGGGGGAAAAAGTTTTAATGTTACTATTAAAAGCATTTGCTTCTGATATAATTGCAAGGAACCAATTCTGCTGCAACAAAGAAATAAATTCAATTTCTAAAGGGTGCTTTCTTATTGTGCATTTTATTAATATTGATTAGTCTCTTCTAGATGGATAGATACTGCTATGCTAAGACCTTCTGCCCTGTTTGCCCAACTGCTCCTTAGAATAAGTCAATGTAATTTGTCTAACAAAAGCAATACAGTTATGTACACTTATCCCCTCTCATACCATGGGCTGGAGTGATAGCACAGCAGGTAGGGCATTTGCCTTGCACGCGGCCGACTGGGGTGACCCAGGTTCGATTCCTCCACCCCTCTCAGAGAGCCTGGCAAGCTACCAAGAGTATCTCACCCGCGGCAAAGCTTGGCAAGCTACCTGTGACGTATTCGATATGCCAAACACAGTAACAACCAGTCTCACAATGGAGACGTCGCGAGGCCCACTCAAGCAAATCAATGAACAACGAGAGAACAGTGCAGTGCTAGTGAACCCACGGTGCTTCTGGCAGCATTCACCTGTGTTTCCATGCTGAGCCTGTGTTTACTGCACTGATTCAAGCGTGTTTCCTGTAAGCAGCAGACGGTTGAGTTTTGTTTCCAGACCCGTCCAGCCACTCTGTGCCTTTTGATAGAAGAATTTGGTCCACCAACATTTAGAGAAATTCTTGATATTAAGGAATTTGTGGTCATTTTTCTATGAAGATCTTGGATGTTTTTGCCTTTTATTTTTTTAATAAAAGGCCATTTGGGGAGACAGAGCAATAATACAGCAGTTAGGGTATTTGCCTTGCACATGGCTGACCCTGATCCAATCCCCGGTATCCAATATGTTCCCCGTTGCACCTCCAGGAGTAAATGCTGAGTGCAGAGCCAGGAATAAGCCCTGAGCATCACTGGGTATGACCCTCCCCCATCGTGCCCCAAAAAAGGCTACTCAGTAATCCTAATGTCTTCAGCTCTTATTTGTCTATGAATGTCTTTGTTTTGTTTTGTTTTGTTTTGTTTTGTTTTGTTTTGGGGATTAGGTTCAGGTTGGTCTTGTGCAAGACAAACACCCTACCCACTGTACTCTCCGGTCTCAGGAACAGATTTTTTTTTTATTAAAAAATTTTTAATAGTGAGACATCATGAGGTACAGTTGCAGACTTACACATTTTTGTGCTTGGGTTTCAATTATACAATGATCAAATACCCATCCCTCCACCAGTGCCCACTTCCCACCACCACGGATCCCAGTATCCCTCCCACCCCCCATCCCCCCATCCCCCCCTTCCTCTGTGGCAGGGCATTCCCTTTTGTTCTCTCTCTCTTATTGGGTGTTGTGGTTTGCAAAAGAGGCAATGGGTGACAATCATGTTTAGTCTACAGTCTACTGTCCGCATGCTTCTCCCATCCTGGGAGGATCCTCCCAACACCTTTATTTGGTGTTCCCTTCTTTATCTGAGCTCCCTTTCCCCCTAGTCTGTGTGGTTGGCCTCCAAGCCATGGAGTAAAATTCAGGAACAGATTTAAAGGAACTTTAAACGTAATTGTTTTTACCTATGAAAATATGTGGTAATAAAAATTGGGTTCTACTTCACATATTACTCTACATCTTGCTTTTTTGTATTAATAGTATATCATGAATAACCATTATGATCTATGTCCTTTCTTTGATTATTTTTTTTATATTTGGGCCACACCTGGTGGTACTCAGGGCTTACTCCTGGCTCTGCACTCAGGGATCACTCCCGGCAATGCTAAGAAACCAAATGGGGTGCCGGAGATAGAATCCAGGTCAACTGCATGCAAGGCAAACACCCTACCTGCTGTACTATCTTGCTGGTCCTTTTTTTAAATATATAAGCACAAATAAAATACTCTTCACAAGGCACCCCAGTACTGTCACTGTCACTGTCACTGTCATCCCTTTGTTCATCGATTTACTTGGAAGGGTGCCAGTAACATCTCTATTCGTCCCAGCCTTGAGATTTTAAAATGCAAAAGAGAAGAACTTCAGTGACATCACTAGTCACCATACCCAATACCCAAGTACTGATAGAAAATATTTTTATTTTACCATGAACTGTGGAAAGTTAAAAAAATAAATCTGATGGTGAAATTGGGGCTGCAGAGGAGGAAAAGAAGAAAGGATGAAGGGGCTTGACATTTCCCAGGAAAACTGGCAGTGAATCAGTAGTCTGCTCTCTCACAGTGCCTAGGACATAGAAGGCGCCTGGATCAAACCAGAACACCATCTCCTTTCAGAAAAGCTGGAGGGCTTGGGAGGGGTGGGGGTGGTGGAGATACAGTGGTCAAGGCACTTGCCTTGCATGCAGCTGACCCAGGTTCGATCCCCAGCACCTCAGAGCGCCTCCTGAGCCCCGCAAAACTGGGAATAAATTCTGAGCCCAACCAGCTATAGCCCAAACAAATATATAACACAAATATATAACACAACCAAACAAAATTCTATGTGTATCATGAAGGCCAGGGGGAGGCATTGGTTTGGATTTCTGAACCTGCTTGAGAAAGGTCGAGGGATGCTTTGGGGAGGAGAACAGGACCCACTGCCTGGTGCGTGGAGCTTGGCTCGGGACTGTTGAACAGCATCTGGAGATTTTGCACAAGAGAACTGGGTGTTGTCCTGCTGGGGGTTGGGGCTACTGCGTGGCCAGTCGCCTGCGTCTCTGCCCCGTGGGAGCACATAGCTGGCATTTTTGACTTGAGCTGAGGAAGTCTTTTGCTTCCTTTCTGAAGAGGCTTGAATTCAAAGGACTGTTGTAGCAGGATAGGCTTCCTTTCTTTCTCTGGGGGAAAATGGAAACAGAGATTTGGCTCAATCTGACAGAGGCCGGGCAGATGCGCGTGCTCTCTGGTGTTCGATGGAAAGCCGGCTAAAAGAGCACGTGGCTAAGCTTTGCCCCACATCACTGAGTGTGGGGAGAAGTGTGAGTCCAGCCGCCGTGGTGTGAGCTTTGCTCCCAACCAGACTCTCCCGAGATCATCTTTAGGCAAGAAGTGTCAGAGAGTCCACGCTCATCGGGAGTTTGTTTTGACAAGTTTGGATTGATGACGTGTCCCCTGTTGTCACTCAAGGACTGAGAGTCATCTCTGGATACTAGTGTCCCCTGGAATACTGGAGTCTTTCCAGACTTGGGATTCACTGATGGCTGAGGGAAGACCAGGCTGAGAGGTAGGTCGCTGTTTCTTCCTGAATTATTGAACTCTCTCCTCTCTCTCTCTCTCTCTCTCTCTCTCTCTCTCTCTCTCTCTCTCTCTCTCTCCCCTCTCTCTCACACACTCTCTCTCCCTCCCCCCCCCCCAATGAATCATCTCTTTCCATGTTGCAAAGGATGCTGGGAAAGCATGAGACTACAGATTTGAGAGAAGTGCAACTGTGTCTTTTCTATTTGACCATGTGTTGCGTTCGTTCTTCAAGTTGGGTTTTTGTGAGCACTTTCTCTGCAGTAGAACGTTGGAATAGTCTAGAATTTGACTTTATTTCTTGATTTGAAGACGTTGAGTGGTGGCCAGTTGTAGTAAACTGAGGAGGATGGGTAGGGATTCTGTGCAGTGAGATCAAATGGGTGTGTGGACAATCATAACTGAGTAGATGTCTTGACAAACCTTAGAATGATACAAGAAACACTTTCTTCCAAACACTAAGTAAATGCTGGGCGAGGGAGATAGCTCAAATAATTGAGTGAATCCAGGTTCAATTGCCAGCAAAGTATATGAGATCTGCCAAGAGTGACCTATCAGCACAGACCTAGTGGTAGCCCCTGCCCCCCCACAAGTGACTCTAAAACCAACCAACCAAAACAAAGCTAGATCATGTCCTCTGAGGCAGTTGATGCCCATGAATGAAAAATGTTCACAATTAAATACATGGTTCCAGGTTCCAGAGAGCTTGTATGGCTGGTTAGGCGCTTGTCTTGTTGATGGTTGACTCAGTTTCGAACTCCAGCTCTGAATATGGTTCCTTGAGCACAACCAGGAGTGACCCCTGAGCGCAGAGCCATGAGTGAGCCCTGAGCACAGCCAGGTGTGACCCCAAAACAAGCAAATAAATAGCCCCGAATTATTTTCCAAACCAACGAATCATGGAGGTGGAACCTTAAACAGACCAGGTGAGAGAGGTTTCCATCGGTTCCGGGTGCCTTGGACAGTTGGGTCAGAATTGTAAATCAGATCTTTATGACCTTCATTTCACATTCTTTGGACCATGGGCCATTCACAAAGCCACCATAGGCTGCCAATTCAGCGGAAGGGCGTATGCACTTGCAGTTCTTATTATTCTCACTCTTGCTTTCATAGACGTGTTTCTGACCTCCTACCATCTGATGGGTCAACAACTTGCTTTTTTGCCAAGAACCACAGATACATTTGACGGTACCTGGCAGCTAAGGAGGGAGGAGAGTTGCTTTGTAGGTTCAGTGAAGGAAAGCAGAGGAAGGCTGACTTCCCCTCAGACCTACCAGCCAACCATGCAAAGATTGCTCTGAAGAGAGTGTGGGCAGATCCTGGGCTGAGGGACAGTTCAGCGGGTAAGGCTCATGCCTTGACCCAATTGATCTTGGTTGTTCTTTTAAAAAAAATTATTAATTTTCCCCCAATTTTCCCCTTACACTTTATATGAACACTGTGTTTTACAAAGTTGTTCATGATGATTTGTTCTAGGCATTCAGTATTCCAACACCAATCCCACCACCATTACACCTTCCCTCCACCATTGTCTCCAATTTTCCCAACCACCCCTTAAAGCTGCCCCCATTGCAAGCCTCAATAATTTATTTAAGGGGGCTGGAGAGATAGCACAGCAGGTAGGGCGTTTGCCTTGCACGCGGCCGACCCGGGTTCAATTCCCAGCATTCCATATGGTCCCCTGAGCACTGCCAGGAGTAACTCCTGAGTGCAGAGCCAGGAGTAACCCCTGTGCACCGCCAGGTGTGACCCAAAAAGCAAAAAATAATAGTAATAATAATAATAATAATTTATTTAATATTGTTTACTACCAATAATTTGCTAACAGAATGATAAATAATTTTTTCCTTAGAAGAAAATTAGTGAAGATTGTTGTATCTCGCGTTGAAGCTATTAAGTCCTTGTATAAGAGATTGCTAAGAAGCTGTTACAGGTCAAACTCTCTGTGTTTATATTTTGTTAATTGAAAGTGGTTGCCTTCTACATTACATCTCATCCAATCTGGTGTGCTACTCCTAGTTTATCAGTGTTGTAGAATTTGCATTCATGTACTCCGAGAAATCCAAACTTTTTAACGAGACCCAGGTTCTATCCCCAGCATCCAATAGGGTTTCCTGAGCACAGAACTAGGAGTAAGTCCTGAGCACTGCCATGTGTGACCAAACAAAACAAAAACAAAAAAAGAAGAGAGGGTCCCCTCCCCGAATCTTTCTGGGATGGGGAAGGAAGTGGGATGTAATACTCCAGGATCTCTCCACAAGTTAAAGTATTTCTTTAACCCGTGGAGTCTCATCCTCTCGACACTTAGTTTTGGAACGACTCAATTCTTTATTTTACTCCCTATCCTCACACCCCATCAAAAAGCTCATCAAGGGGGCTGGAGCGATAGCACAGCGGGCAGGGCATTTGCCTTGCACACGGCCGACCCGGGTTCGATTCCCAGCATCCCATATGGTCCCCTGAGCACCGCCAGGAGTGACTCCTGAGTGCATGAACCAGGAGTAACCCCTGTGCATCAATGGGTGTGACCCAAAAAGCAAAAAAAAAAAAAAAAAAAACCCACCTCATCAAACCCCTCAAACCCCCCATCAGACCTCTCAAATTCTCATCTATAAATTCTTTTCTACATGGAGAACTGGAGGGAATGGGAGGAACCAAACCAAAATCCCTTGGACATTCGTGGGAGCTGGGCGTGTGTCTGGGTAGGCTTGGGGCTACACTTGGCAGTGCTCAGAGACAGATTCTTGATTCTGTGCTCAGGAGTGCCCCCTGGCAGTGCTTGGAGAACTGCATGAGGTGCATGATCCTGGCGTATTCGATCTAACCAGATTGACCACGTGCCAGGCAAGTGCCTTGACCCCTGTCCTGTCCCTCCAGCAACACTTCCCTGTCTGTGAGAGAATCCACTGGACCGAAGGCCTCTAGCACACGGCCCTCATTGTTTACAGACGCAGAATGGACCAGAAGGGTTGGTTCAAAGTTTCTCATTTGATAGGTCTAGGAGGGGCTTGAGAATGTGTATTCCTTATAAGTTCCAGGGAAATGTTGCCGCCACTGGTCCAGGGGCCACACCTGGAGAACCCCTGTTTTACAGATATTATTGAGACCCGGGGCTGGAGCGATAGCACAGCAGGTAGGACATTTGCCTTGCACATGGCCAACCCAGGTTCAATTCCTTCGTCCCTCTCGGAGAGCCCGGCAAGCGACCGAGAGTATCTCGCCTGCACAGCAGAGCCTGGCAAGCTCCCCGTGGCGTATTCGATATGCCAAAAACAGTAACAAGTCTCACAATGGGGACATTACTGGCGCTCACTCGAGCAAATCGATGAACAACAAGAGGACAGTGCTGGAGTGCTACAGGGCTATTGAGAGCCAAGGCCACCCCCTCAAATCAGGAGAAAGCAGATCAATAGGGTTCCTGGCAAATCACCGATTCCACTGCTTTCCCTCCTTTTTTTTTTTGGTTTTATTAATAGTATTTGTTTTTTGCTACCTGGCTTTGCACTCAGGAATCACTTCATAGTGCTCGGGAGACCATAATGGATATTGGGGATCAAACCCGGGTCAGCTGCGTGCAAGACAAGCATCCTCCCACTGTACTACTGCTCCGGCTCCTCTTTTATCAGACTCATTTGTTCCTGCTTCATGGGCCTTCAGAGAAAACTCTAACCAGACAAATGTGTCCAGGTCTAAAGCTACTTCCTCTGGGACAGTGATTTTTTTTTTTTGTGAAGGGGGGTTGGGTCACATCCAGTGATGCTCAGGTATTACTCCTGGCTCTGCACTCAGGAATTACTCCTGGTGGTGCTAGGGGCACCATCTGGGATACTGGGGATGGAATCCAGGTCGGCCGCAAGCAAGTACCCCCTACCCTCTGTGCTATCGCTCCGGTCCCTAGAACAGTGATTTTTTAAGTGCCACCCATGGACCAAGGTTGGTGCATAGAAATTCCCTGCTAGTCCACAAAATCACACAAATCACACAAATCATCCTGTTAATCATCGATTGCCTCGAGCAGGCCCCAGTAACGTCTCCTTCATCCTAGCCCTGAGATTATATTCAAGGCTCTTTGGGAGAATGAGACCCATCATTGTTACTGGTCTTTGGCATATTGGGTACGCCACGGGGAGTTTGCCAGACTCTGCCGTGTGGGCAGGTTACATTCGGTAGCCTGCCAGTTTGTCCAAAGTAGGAATGAGATAATAAGATGTCATAATAGGATGTCCTGGTTCCAGGAGCTGATTTTTATAGTCTCTGAGTCTTGGCTGTTGATGGAATTACACGGCGCCAGGGGGCCAGCTGGTGGGTGTGACCCCCGCCTACTGGAATTTGGAGGATCTGGGTGGAGGATGCTCGGCCCAAATCCGAGTAGGCTTGGAGATCTCGGCCCCGGAACCTGCGTGACTTTGTCCCTCTGCCAGTACCTTCATGTGTGCGGAGAGTGGTCTCAGCATGGTGGTGGCTGCTCCTGGAGGTCTTTGGCTGCTGGAGCCCTGGTCGGGGTGGGGAGGAAAGCTCAACCCGCTCCCCTCCAAGGGGCCCCAGTGGTAGTCCACAAAAAAGTTTTTTCTACTTACACATGACATGCCTAGATTATGTAGTGGTACTATTATAAATACTGACATAAATATCCTTTTTTATTTTTATTTTATTTTATTTTATTTTTTGCTTTTTTTGGTCACACCCAGCGATGCACAGGGGTTACTCCTGGTTCATGCACTCAGGAATTACTCCTGGCCGTGCTTGGGGGACCATATGGGATGCTGGGAATCCAACCCGGGTCGGCTGCGTGCAAGGCAAACTCCCTACCCGCTGTGCTATCACTCCAGGCCCTAAATATCCTTTTTTAAATTATGTTTTTTACTTCTACGTTGGGCTGGAGTGATAGCACAGTGGGTAAGCATTTGCCTTGCAAGTGGCCAACATGGCCGACCCAAGTTCGATTCCTCCGCCCCTCTTGAGCCCAGCAAGCTACCGAGAGTATCTTGCCCGCACAGCAAAGCCTGGCAAGCTCCCCGTGACGTATTCAATATGCCAAACACAGTAACAACAAGTCTCACAATTTGTTGTGAGACGTTACTGGTGCCCGCAAGTCGATGAATAACGGGTGGACAGTGCTACAGTGCTACTTCTACATTAGTAGTCTGTGAGATATTTCTAGTTTCACCAGCCCACAGGTGTGGTGAGCGTTGTAAATCACCATCTCTATCAGATAGCGTGGCTTGCTGTACTGCCCCAGGATAACTCACGGACTCTGTGCTCAGGAGTGACCCATGGCAGTGCGTGGGGATGACTCATGTACTCTGCACATCCTCTAACTGTGATTTGTGTGATTTGTTGGGGAGAGGGTATTGAATCGGGAGCTTATATATGTGAGGGCGTCAGAGAGATAGTACAGGGGTCAAGGCACTACCTTGTACTAGTTAAGGTACTAGTTTGATCCTTGGCACTGTACATGGTCCCCTGAGCACCACCAGGAGTAATCCCCGAGCGAATCAGGAATAACACCCAGGCATCACTAGGTATGGTCCACCTCTCCTCCCTCTGCCAAATACACGGACTCTACAATGAGCCACGTCCACTCATGGAATTTTTGTGGGGGTGGAGGAGGACGATTGGGCTTTTCATAGCAGTGCTCAAGTCACCCCGGGCTCTGCTCAGGAGCCGCTCCCCTTGGTGATGGGGAGACCGTTTTAACACCAGGGATTGCACTGGCGTCAGCTGCCTGAGTCCCTGCACTATCTCTCTGGCCCTCGCGTGATTTCATCACATCTCCCAGAGACTGTTAAGTTCCACGAGGGCAAAAGAGTAACAGGAGGGGCTGGAGCGATAGCACAGAGGGTAGGGCATTTGCCTTGCAAGCGGGCCGACCCGAGTTCGATTCCCAGCATCCCATATGGTCCCCCGAGCACCGCCAGAGGTAATTCCTGGGTGCATGAGCCAGGAGTAACCCCTGTGCATCGCTGGGTGTGACCCAAAAAGCAAAATAATAAATAAATAAATAAATAATCTGTCTTCTAAAAAAAAAAAAGAGTAACAGGAGACGCATATGCTGCCTGAGCCCTTGTGCTGCTTGCACCCACATGACCGCGCACATGTGGGCTGAGCACATGTGTCGCCCACATCTCCCCTCTCGGGATGTGTACTTTCATGCTTTTCTGTCTAATGCTAGGATGTGTGTAGGGGCTCTCTCTCCCTCTGCCCTTGGAGAAGCCCGTGTTCTCTCTTGAGTACGTTACTCTCTCACTCTCTTCCTCTCCAAAACCTCCAAATAAAATCAATTTATTTCACTAAAAAACAAAAAAAAAAAAGAATAACAGGAAAAAGGTGATAACAGGAAAGAGGTGAGTTGGTTGGGTTGGGGAGATCCCTCCCCGCCCGAGAATTATAGGAAAGAGTGGGAAATAGAGAGTGTCCAGGCGGAAGGATGAAGGCAGCCAGTCACTGGTCCTTGGACTCAGATCAACCTCTGCTTGATTTTTTTTTTCACTTTTTGGGTCACACCCGGCGATGCTCAGGGGTTACTCCTGGCTCATGCACTCAGGAATTACTCCTGGCGGTGCTCGGGGGACCATCTGGGATGCTGGGAATCGAACCCGGATCAGCCGCGTGCAAGGCAAATGCCCTACCCGCTGTGCTATCGCTCCAGCCCCAACCTCTGCTTGATTTGGCACCAAACAGAGGCTTGTCTTTTATTTTTCAAAGGCAACTGGGCACGTCTTTTCTCCACAGATTGTAAAACCTCAGGTTTGACTAGCTTTGAACAACTAGTTTGCTGTCTCAGCTCTTGTTCCCATAAGCTAGAGAGTTAAAGGTCCCGGGGGAGCGGCCTGGCCCTCACACACTCCGGGCTCGGCCCAACAGCCTCCCCTGTGCATGGGATTCGGCGTCTCTCAATTTCAACATTCCCAGACCAAGGGATGGGGTTGCCTTCCCCCTGCTGTTGGGGACATTGCAGCATGGGCACGTGGCAGGCCTTTGCACAGCCTTCCTGTCACCTCTCCTGTCTCCACCTCCCAAGATGTGTGGGGGTTCTGTCAGTGTCCTCCCGTTGTTCATCGATTTGCTCGAGCGGGCGCAGTAACGTCTCCATTGGAGACTTTGTTGTTACTGTGTCTGGCATATGAATATGTCTCGGGTAGCTTGCCAGGCTTTGCCGTGCGGGTGAGATACTCTCGGTAGCTTGCCGGGCTCTCCGAGAGGGCCAGAGGACTCGAACCCGGATTGACTGGGCCGGCCACATAGAGGTTCTAATGCACCCAAACCCCCCAGAGCCATAAAGCAGCCTCTGGGCCCACCCACGAGGTTGCAGGAATGTTGTCTGTTGGCAGCAAGGTCTGTTCCTGTCCTTCCGTGGGTCTCATCAGCCCAGCCAGTTCTGGGGTGACTCTTAGTGTTCATGACAAACATCTCCTTTGTCCCCTTCTGTTTTCAGGACTTCAACTAAACAACAACAGGACTGGTACCCAGAGCCTTGTTCCTGAGAGAGAGAGAGAGAGAGAGAGAGAGAGAGAGAGAGAGAGAGAGAGAAGAGGAAAAGCCTAGGCACCACCCACACCTGCTTTGTGCCAAGATTCTCCAGCTGAGTTGCAAGAACAGTGGACATTGTGTTGGGAACATGGGGGCGAGAGCCCGTGAAGAGATGGCAGCAGTGTGCATCGGCCTCCCCAGGCAAGTGGGGCGGGACTCTCTCCTCCAAGGGCCAGACCCTCCTCTCTTGCGTAAATCATTTCCTGTCCTTCTTTGTGTAAGAAGATGATTGAATCTCCTATGCTCAAAGAAGAGCGCCTCAGAGAAAAGAGCGGTTTGCAGTCACTCACTGAGGGCTGAGAGACGGCAGAACAGGGCCTGAGGCTCCTGCCCTCTTGCCTCACATGCAGCCGACCCCTGGAACCTCCCTGGTACCACATGGCCCAGCACGCACCATCATGTGTGACCCAGAGGCCTCCCTGAGCCACATTTGTAACCCATGATTCTGCCAGGCCTGAGCAGTGCCGCCTAACTCAGGCCCTAATTATTGGGTGCTCTCCCCGAAAAAAATTCCCTGGCCCTTCTGAGAACTGCCTGGGAAACGCCCAGAACCAACCAGGCAACCTAAAAAACCTACTTACAGTCCTTAAGAGATCCAGAAAGGGACAAACTCCTTCCAAACACCACACAGTAATTTGTGATTGGTCCAAAACACACTATTTTAAAAAAAAAGAGAGAAAAAGAACACTCTAGGTTTCTTTGTCTGAAGTAATAGACCTATTGTTACCTATAGCGTGGTTTTTATTTTCCTTTTATTATTTGGGGATAGAGGGTGAGTGAAGAATTGGGCCACACCGGCTATGCTCAGGGCATACTCTGGCTCTGTGCTCAGGGGGACCATGGGTGGTGCTGGGGATCAAACCCAGGTCTGGTGCAGACAAGGCAAGCGACCTGTGCTACCTCTCTGACCCCCATAATCATTGGTAGCGTGACTTTTTAAAAGGCAGATGATGTGTTGGTGCTCGTTTTAGGTGATGAATTGTAAGTGGCCTCTCTCTCCTGACCACTCCCTGGCCCTTCTAACTGGGCTGTGATTAAGGCAGTGATGGGGGCCATCTGCCGAGGGGGAGGGCACAGAGCACTTGAGCCCAGTGCTGTCGTAGTCACACCTCAGCTCTGCTGCTGCCAATTCTAGGACTTTGGGAAATCATCGACCTCTTTGTACCTCATTTTCCTCTATAAATGGGAAAATGGTTGTTTTTCTCCTCTTTTCCTTTCTTTTTATCTCTTTTCCTTCCTCTTGCCATCTTCTCCTCTTCTTTCTTTTCCTCCTTGTCCTCCTCCTCCTCCTTTTCTTCACCCAGCGGTTCTCAGGGCTTTCTCCTGGCTCTGTGCTCAGGGATCACTTCTGGTGGGGCTCAGGGAACCCTTATGTGGTGCCAAGGATCGAACCTGGGTCGGGTCAGCTGCACTCAAGGCATGTGCTTTGCCCACTGTACTAACTCTCGCCTCAGGAAAGTGCTATTTCTCTCTCTCTCTCTCTCTCTCTCTCTCTCTCTCTCTCTCTCTCTCTCGGGCCCACCTGGTGATGCTCAGTGGTCACTCCTAGCTCTGCACTCAGGAATTACCTCTGGCAGTGCTCAGGGGATCACATGGGTTGCCGAGGATCGAACCCAGGTCACCCGCATGCAAAGAAAATGCCCTACCCGCTGTACTATCATTTCAGCCCCCAGGAAAGTGATTCTTAGTAGAATCACTTCTTAATAGAACATTGTACCTTGAGTTACGTGAGGCAGTGCCTGCTAGGATGGTTATAACTACTGGGAGGCCGGCTGGACAAGGGTGCAAATTCTCTGTAAGAGGCTAAAGTAAAGAAAACAGAGGTGGAAATTAGCAGGGAGCCCAGCCCTTAGTGGAGTGAATGAATCGGATGGGGGAGTGCAGGGGTGTACCCCACCCGAGATGGATCCCTGGCACCACACAGCCCCTCGGGCACAGTCGGATATGGTTTTGATGGCTCACAGCACTACTGGGTGGCCCTGGCCGTCCCCAGAGACTGAAGGACCCTCTTGAGCAGCACCAAATCCTCGGACCTGTCACTGACCCCTGCGCTGAATTACCAACAGTGGCTCACAGATCCCCAGGCCCACCCCCCTCTAAAGAATTGCATATATTGCTATTATTCCAAAGGCTAGATACTAGGACCTTTTAATAATTTGAGTATGACACAAGACACGAAGCATCTATTTAGAACTTTGTGTGATGATGGCGCCTGTGCCAGCTGTGGGTGATGGGGGGGTGGGGGGATGGGCAACACTCTTCACACAGAGTATTAGATTTGGATTCTGTGAAGGGGGTTCTAGAGACATCTAGGGGAACTCCTGCCAAGACAACCAATGGGCTTCTGGGGTATCACATATACAGAATAGATCCAAGGGAGGTCAGGGAAAATGCCTCCAATTCCTGCATTCGGGTGGGATACACCCCTGCACTCCCCCATCCGATTCATTCACTCCACTAAGGGCTGGGCTCCCTGCTAATTTCCACCTCTGTTTTCTTCACTTTAGCCTCTTCACTTTAGACCAAGCTGCCAACAAATGACAAAAGCAGTCTGCATTGAACAGGCTTCAGTGTGGTCCCCCGGGCCGGTCCCAAGGCTGCCTGTCTTCCCCGCACTCCCATCTCCTAGAAAACTGCAGTGAGGAAGCCAAGGAAGAAGAGGGTGATAACACCATCTTCTCTGTGGTATAACAGACCCATGGGAACTTTAAGGACTTAATACCAGAGGGAGAGAGTGACACTTGTTCTCCGTAAGGTTGTGCTGAGGGTTCAGAGCAGAACTAGACTTGGAAAGCTGCCCAGGTGGCAAAGCAAGAATGCATGAAGAGTTTGCTGATGAGCTGCTTTGCATACTAGTCAGTGGGCAGCTGGGCTCCTGCGGGCTTCCCTTGTGGGGGCCCTGGGGCTGGGGAGCCTATGATTCACCCCTCAGCCTAGCATTCTGGAGGCTGATGTTTGTGGGGGGCTGGGTGGGGAGGTGAATGACAGACTCTGTAGAGGCCACGCATTGAAAGGGAAGAAAGTGGCCTCCAGCCTCCAAAATAAGTGCCCGAGCTTGTCTCCTGTTCCTGCGTGTGACTTCAGACAACCCTCTGGCCGTCATCTACAAACGAGGGTCCAAGTATCCGCCTTCATCGTGGGGCAAGCAGGATCCAGTGAGAAAGTGTAAAAGAGAAGGGCCAGCCAGTGCTCTGTGGATGCAGATCTGGATCACATTTATGATCACTGGGCAACAGCATTTTTTCACTGCCAGCTCCCGTCCGGGCCACTCTAGTGGTTGCTTTGAGACATCCAAGTAGCTCTGTGATCTCATAAGCACCCTTTGAGGTCGACGAGAAAGCAGTAGTTACGACTCTTTGAACTGGAAGGCTTGGGCGTGCCTATTCAGGTGACAGGTGATGGACGTAGGGCCAGAGCCAAGCTTCTAGTCCCAGTCCCGAGGGCTCCTGGAGAGAGGGGTCAACTCCCTGGGGCTCAGTTACTACTGCTACATTAAAAACTACCCCAAAACATAGTGGCTTAAAGCAATAAACTCATATTTCTCTCAGGGCGATTTAGACTGGACTCAGCAGAAGTTGGAAAGGGAGAAACTCCCTTTGGGGGTCTTTTTTTCTTCCCTATTTTCTTTTTGCTTTTGGGACCATACCCAGTGGTGCTCAGGGCTTATTCCTGGTTCTGTGCTCAGGGATCATTCCTGGAGGTATTCAGGGGAATTGAACTGGGATCAGCTGTGTGCAAATGCCTTAACCCCCACTCTCACCCCAATAACCTGTCTCTGACTCACCAGTCTTATTTTTCACACTGAACCCTTCAGGTTGCCAAATGTGTGGCTTTCTACACCACACAAGCAATTTTGTGATAGCAGCCGGGTGCGCCATAATTTATTTCATTTCTAACACTACTTAGATATAGTATTGAAACCCACAGCTTGTCCTACAAGACACCCCACCCCCCATCCCAAACACAACTAGAGGTGCTGATTAAAAATTCTAGTGTCTACCTATGCTTCTGATCAAGCATGGGCCAGAGACTCCCATAGTGCTCTCCCTCCAAGGATGGCTCACGGAACTCAGGAGAAACAGACCCCTTACTAAATGACCAGTTCATCACAAACATGACTATGAAGATGAAATGCCACTCAAGTGTCAGTGAAGCAATGGACAGGGCCATGGGCTTGAGAAAGAGTTTTGTTGTCAAAAACCCTGCGGGTTGGAAGTCGGTGGGCACGTGGCCTCAAAGCAATCAAGTTCTCTTCAGTGCCACGAGAGGCAGTTTGTAGGAAAGGAGCACTAGAAAGACGGTCTTTCGGTGAGGGGCGCTGTAGACCAGTGGGCCACAGAGTGGTCAGTAAATTTACTCAGGACCTGACCCCTTGAGTGCCTGCTTCAGTCCCCACCGCCGCCTATGGTCTTCTGGGCCCTGCCACAGGTCACTCTGAGCACAGAACCAGGAAAAAGCCCTGGACAGCGCTGTTCCCAGGCTCTTTAGAAAAAAGATACGGGGGAAGGACCTTCTCAACATTTCAACTATCTCTAACCAGACAGGTTTTTGGCTTTCTAATATTGAATTCGGTTCTTAATTTCTTTGGACCAACTTCAGAAGACTAAAACTCAAGAACAACCAGGTATGAGAGAAGGGGGTCCCTTGCCCCCTCCAGGTTTTCACTCTCCAGGCACCTCCGTGTACCCACTAATTTGAAGGCCTCCAGTCCTCTCCCTTTGGGGTTTTATTATGTCTTTATTATGTAGGCATAAATCATTGGTCACAGGTGTCTTTGTTTTAGGGCCACGCCTAGCGGTGCTCAGGGCTGAGTCTTGACTGTGCTCAGAGATCACTCCTGGTGGGGCTCAGGGACCATGTGTGGTGCTGGGGATTAACCTGGGTGGGCCACCTCTAAGGCAAGTGCCCTACCTGCTGTACTGTTTGTCTAGCCTGGTGTCTGTTTTTTTGGTTATTTTAGGTAAAGGGAGAGAAAATGGAAAAAAACGCTTCCAGTGCTCTTATCACTTAGAGAATTACAAGGGTTTTAGGAGCTCTATGCTAGAAACTGGAAGAAGACCAAATATATCTATTTCTTAATATAAATCACAGTGGTTCTGCAGATCTGAGTCAGGCATGACAGGTCTTCGTTGGACTCATTCCTGCAACTCATCAGCTCCCTGGTTGGCTGCGGGGTGGCTGGCCTAAGATACCCAGCCGGGATGGCTATTTCTGTTCTCTCGTAGCATCCGGCTTGCTCAGTGAGCCTTCTTCCCATGGTAGCACTTGTTTCCACCAGGAAGAGAGAGGATGACCTCCACATTTAATCACTTTTCTAGTTTTTTCTTTTTTGTGACTTATATGCCATTCGCCAGTTGGCCAAAGTAAGTCGTTGATCAGAGTCCTGCCATTGTGGATTAAAATCCAAGGACATGATCAGAGAGACAGGGCCAAAGTTTCAATAATCTGCCTTGCATACAGTGTGCAATGGTGTTACAGAGGGGCTAACTGACTTCAGGTTCTTGTGGACAGTGTGTAAGAATAGCATGGCAACACCAGAGGTCTTCCTTATTACAGCTCTTTAGTTTAAAGCTCATGGAGGTACTAGAATTCCAACAGCAGTCATTTCCATGTCTGAGAGAGTATCGCCAAGAAATCTCCTGTGAGCACTGCAACCTGAGCTTGGGTACTTACAGATCCCTGCCCTTGCTTTAATTGCTGTATTGATTACACCCTATGTAAGCAAGGAATTGTGGGCCTGATCAATCAGAATGGCCATGTAAGTGTGGGATCAATCAGAAGTCTTGATGACCTGCCCTCTCCCCTCTTATTTTGTCTGTAACAGTCGACAAAGGTGACAGGGCTCCGGTATAAATCCAGCCTGGGAGTCTGTGTTCTACTCTGAGAGACACTTTCAGGTTCTCTGATATATGTAGTTCAGATATATCTTCCCACACTTCTTCCACGTACGCTCTATAATTTTTTTGTTGTATGACAAGGGCTGGAGCGATAGCACAGCGGTAGGGCGTTCGCCTTACACGCGGCCAACATGGCCGACCCAAGTTCAATTCCTCCGCCCCTCTCGGAGAGCCCGGCAAGCTACCGAGAGTATTCGATATGCCAGACACAGTAACAACAAAGTCTCCAATGGAGACGTTACTGGGCCCGCTCGAGCAAATCGACAATCAACGGGAGGGCCTTTACCTTTTACCTTTACCTTATGACAAGGGTAGGAACATGTCAACTTCTCTTCTTAATAGCTATTCCTGAGATTGCCATGTGGTTGGTGCCAAATAATTCTCATTGATCAGCCATTTATATACTTTCTTCTTTGAGAACAGAGAGATGTCTCTTATATGATGGGCTTATATCTGGTCACTTGATAGCCCCCACTGGGGCGTCTTCGAATTAGAATGATCTCTTTGGGGGCCTAACTGATTGTACATCAGGTGCTTGCTGCCAATGTGATAGACCTGGGTTCTATCCCTGGCATCCCATATGGTCATCTGAGCACCACCGGGAGTGATTTCTGAGCTCAGAGCCAGGGGTAACCTCAGAGCATCACCAGGTGTGGCCCAAAACAAACAAAAAAATCAAGAAGGATCTCTTACCATTTAATAAATGTAAATAAAACAGCTATACCACTACTACTGTTATGAGGGTGACACGCACTACATATAACAATGATACAGAAAGTCTTTGAACAACATTGTTTGGCTCTAATGATGAGAGAGAGAAGAAATCAGTTCTTGGTGGGGCCACTGTCTATGGAATTTGCATTGCCCCGTGTCAGCGAAGGGTTTCTCAGGCTGTCGCTTTCCTCCCGCGTGCCAGAGATGTGCATCTGAGGTTCACAGGTGTGTCAAAAAGGTTCGATGTGGGTGTGCATGGGTGGGGGAGAGGGGAGTGATGAGCTTCCACATGGAGATGGAGGATGACCTCTCCGTGCTGGGTACCCACTTTTGCCCTGATCTTCCAAGATAGGCAGCAGCCACCTATGACCCTGAACTGGAAGAAGAGGGTTGGAAAATGAATGAAGGAATAAAGGGACGCCAATGACTAATATTAGAAGTGTTTGAGGGGGAGGGCTTAGGTAGGAGTTTAGTAATGTTTTGTGACAAAAAATATGACCAAGAATATGTTTTTTGACAAAAAACACATTTTTTTTTAAAAAAAAAGAGTGTCCTCAATTATTTTTTGGGAGGGAGGGAGGTGTGATAGTTTGGGGGATATCCCCAGCAGTGCTGGGGTCACCAGAAAGGGCTCCACCTGGCAGAGCTTGGGAAGTCACGCGGTGCCAACGATCGAACCAGGCCTAGTGCTTGCCAGGCACGCCTCCAGCCCTCTGAGCTATCTCCCCGATCCAGGCCAGAGGGTCTGAACTTTTATCTGTTAAGCTGTGGTTAAACTGGTTTTGTAATATGCCATTTCCCTTCAAGTTAGGTTCTGACAACCTGGAAAGAAGTCAGCTTCTAAGAAATAAACTACTCTGAGTAGTTGCACTGACCGAGGACCTCGCTCAGTACTTACCTGCCAGATGTCACGCTCACGGTGCCACCATCTCCAAGACACCCACACGACTGTTCCCAGTTTCCTAAACCTTCCCATCCAAAGACCCCACAGGCCCCACCTGAACCAGTTGATCTACAAGGCAGGGGACCCGACTTGCAGGCAACATCGCCCAGTGCTGCTCCCTCATTTTTTGGGGGCACATGCACAGGGCATTCTCCTGGCTTGCTTTCAGGAATTACTCTTTGGGGTCTCAAGGGGCCTCAGGGATTGAACCTAGCGCAAAACAGGTGCCTTCCCCTCTGTACTATGGTGCCGGCCCTCTCGGCAGGGGTCCTGGCAGCTCTGGTGGGAGACAGCAATTCTCGCTCAGGTGACCCCTGATGGAGCTCAGGGGACCACTGTGTGTGGTGCTGGGGATGAGTCGGGGGTCTGCCGTCTGCACAGCCAACACCTTAGCCCCACTGCTGACTCTTTGGCGCTGTGTTGCTACTTTCATTGTTAGCCTATCTAACAGAATGAAGACACTGTATTTTTATGCCAACAAAATTAAATCACACATTACAAAGCAAAATGTGTATTAGACTTAGATCCCACTCTGTTTTGGACTCTGCCAGTTATTGGAATTTAATTGGCATCGAGAGTAGAGCTTGTCACTTCCTGTCTGTCTGAAGAGGAAGTGAATAGCAGAGCCAGGGTCCAAATCTAGACAATTCTACATATTCGGCCACAGCTCTCAAAAGCTTGTTGGCCAAGCACTCCATCACTAAAACGCTTTTGCAGGGCTGGAGAGACAGTATCAGAGGGAGGGTGCTTGCCTTGCACGTGGTCGACCTGGGTTCCAGCCCCGGAGACTCCTATACTGGCCTGAGCCCCACCAAGAGATCTCCCTGAGCACTGCCAGATGTGACCCCAACCCAAAGCAAACAAAGCCAAAATAATATTTTTCCAATGAATATATTCTAAATATTTTGAGATCCTATTATATTTATGATTCCATATATGTGAAATGTTTAGTATAGGCAAATCCCGTAGAGAAAGCAGAGAACAGAGAGCTAAGGCTGGAGAAAGAGTGGGTGATCAGGGTTTCTTTGGGGGTGATGAAGATATTCTGTTATTAGATAGTGCAGATAGTGCAACCTCATGAACAGACTATGAACAGATATGCATCAACAGATAAGCACCAAATCATATACGGATGTGCAAAGGTGAGTATTTGGGTGGAGAGATAACGCAGCAGGTAAGGCACTGGCCTTGCATGCAGCCCGCCCTGATTTCATCCAAGAGCAACTATCAGGAGTACCTTCCAAGCACTGCCAGGAGTCACCCCTGAGCACTCCTGGGTGTGGGGCTTACACCCTCAAATAAACAAATAATAAAAGGTGAATCTTATGTTATGTGAGTACTATGCAAAACTTCAGTATGACTTTCAAACTCAAACAATGTATGTATGATAAACACCCAAAAGAGCTATACACAGTGGTCAAGCGCATATCCGGCATGTGAGAGACCCTGGTTTTCATCACAGCTGAGTGTGGTCCCTTTAAAATAAACAGTCTGGGGCTAGAGTGAGAGTCCAGCAGAGAGGGCACTTGTCTTACACAGAGTCCACTCAGGTTTGATCTTTCAGCATCCCCTGAGTACCACCAGGAGCAACCTCTGACCACAGAACCAGGAGTAAGCCCTGAGTATCTGGTGGGGATGGCCCTAAAATTAAAAAATTAAATTTAAAATAAACAAACAATTTTCAGTAAGAGTTGAAGGTGTGTTTCTCCCCAAAACCCAAAATTAAAAAATTTGCTCTGAATTTTGACAAAGGATATTTAACATGTTTAGAATAAGAATTCTTGAGCTTGCTTTTTTTTCCTCCATGTGAATTATAAAATCTCTACCTAGTGTTCCAACAAAATGATAATGTCTATTGTTTGAAAAAATTGGACTTTAAGAGTACTATATAGCATTGTTTATTTCTTTTTAAAATTTATTCTTTAGCGATGGGTGGAACCCAGAGCCTCACACCTGCAAGACAAACGGTTTACTGCCGAGCACATCCCTGGCCTCCATCATCCCTTTGGGGGTTGTTATTGACCTGTAGTAGTAATCCAAGAGGAATTAGAAGGATGTATATCAAAAAAACTGCGAGAGGGGCTGGAGTGATAGCACAGCGGGTAGGGCGTTTGCCTTGCACGCGGCCGACCCAGGTTCGATTCCCAGCATCCCATATGGTCCCCCAGGCACCGCCAGGAGTCATTCCTGAGTACACAGCCAGGAGTAACCCCTGAGCATCACCAGGTGTGACCCAAAAAGAAAAAAAAAAAACAAGCAAAAACAAAAACAAAAACAAAAAAAAACGGGGAGAAATGTTTTCCATTAGAGTGGTGGTGATTTTAAATGATCTTGACTTGCCTCTATTTTCTTTATTTTTTTATGATGAGCTTATATTGTTTTTATAATCACAAAAGTTGTTTTTCTTTTTTGTTTTTTTGTATTTCGCCCTACCCTGTTGAAATTGTAGCATTGTAGCACTATCCTCCCATTGTTCATACTTGCTTGAGCGGGCACCAGTAACGTCTCCATCGTGAGACTAGTTGTTACTGTGTTTGGCATATAGAATACATCAGCGGGAGTTTCCCAGGCTCTGCCGTGTGGGCTACTCTTGGTAGCTTGCCGGGTTCTCCGAGAGGGATGGAGGAATTGAAGCTGGGTCAGCCGAGTGCAAGGCAAACGCCCTACCTGCCGTGCCATCGCTCCAGCCTGTGCTGTTGCTTCACCCTGTTGAAATTAGGAGAGAATATTTGCACCATGATGAAAAATACATTTCTCTGCTAGTGAGGACTTTTAAAAGAAAGGTATCTTGGCTAATTTGCAGGTTTATTTGATTTCTCTCCCCAAAGTGCATCTCCTTTTCCAGACCCAAAGAGGGAAGCAGTTCACTGGGGGCACAACAATTTTGGTTGTTGCCATTTTACTTGGGATAACAAAGCCCTCCCGGCCCAGCGGCCTGCTCCTTGCCATGGTCAGAGGATTCGGCTTCCCCGTGGGGAGGGGGAGGCCGCCAGCCCCCTGACGCCCACTCCCTCTCCTGGTTTTCTGCAGCCAGCCTAGTCCCTGAGCTAAGAAGAAAAGAAGAAAGGGCCACTGGGAGGCCATTCCTGCCATGGGTCAGATCTGCCAGCGGGAATTGGTAAGACCACCTCGGCTCTGTCCGCTGGGGTCCTTTGGGCACATTTTATGAGAGGGACCCTGAAATCAAGAGCACAGCAGGGGGTCCTCTGCAGGGCCTTCTCACCTGGGCAGGGTGGGGCCAGCCAAGCCAAGCAGAAGCTGGTGCCCCTGCTGAACTGGCATCTAAAAGTGGGTGTGGGGGTGCAAGCACTAGGACCAGGCATGGACCCCAGGACCGGCTGACACTTTCCCTCAGTCCTGCAGGATTGGCTGAAAAAGTCCCTTGGTGCCCACGGTAGAGCACGTCCGTGCCTGAGTTTGTTTCTTGGTGGTGTCACCTCGCGTGGCTCAGGTGAACCACCCCTCCCCGCCCAAACACACGCACTCCACACACACACACACACACACACACACACACACATACACCCCAAACCAACAAACACGGCATGCTGTTTGTCCAGAGGGGTCCCTGGGTCTTAGCATTGCTGGGTGTAGCCCCTATTTTTGAAAAAAGAAAAAAAGCTTCTTTCATCATCTTTTGATGGAGGCCTTGGCCCCGAGCATCCTTCCCACCCAGAGGGAAGGTAGGAAATTTGATCCAGTTTTAAGCCCCACATGGGCCCAGAATCAGAGGTGCCTGCTTGGGTAATAGCAGGGAGCCAAGTGACATGCAGGACCCTAAAGCCCCCTGGGTGCTGCTCCTCCTCCTCCTTCTCTTGCCCTCCTTCACTCCCAGCCCCGGGAGGAAGCAGCTTTGCCTGCTCTGGGGAAGGACACTTTGCCCCCAGCACTCTGGGTGGTTTGCTGGCGGTGCCATTGCCTCCTCTCCGGGTCCCCACAAGCCCCTTCCTGTGGCCCTGGGTGGCTTTGCCAGTCCAGGCATGATGCCACCGAGGGTTTAAAGCAGGTCAGGCCAGCCTTGGCACCGTGACACAAAGCTGCCAGTGTCCCAGGCGCCACGCGGCAGTCAGCAGGCTTGGGTACCCGCCCTCCAAGTTCAGGGTCAATCTGCGGCCCCAGGGCTGCTGCTTAGGGGTCCAGAGAGCGGAAGTCAGAGTTTCAGAGCCCAGACGAAAAACCAGATTTAGGACATTTGTTCGAGGCCTCAGGTAGTCAGGGATGGCTTCCGTTCTGACCGTGAGCACCTGTTAGTGGCCTGGGGCAGACACTTGCCTTTTCTGCCCTTAATGTTTCTTTCTTTTTTTTTTTTCTTTTTGCTTTTTGGGTCACACCCGGTGGTGCTCAGGGTTACTCCTGGCTCATGCACTCAGGAATTGCTCCTGGCGGTGCTCGGGGGACCATATGGGATGCTGGGAATCGAACCTGGGTCGGCCGCGTGCAAGGCAAACACCCTACCCGCTGTGCTATTGCTCCAGCCCCAATGTTTCTTATTTTTTACCAAGGACTAACAAAGGAGGTATTGCTCCCAAGTTACAAATGGGGAATCAGAGGCTCAGAGAGGTTCAGTGTCATGCTCAAGGCTGCACTGTGGGTCAGCGGCTGATCCAAGACACGGGGTATCCTTGATTCTTTGATTCTTGTTTGTGGGTTTCAGTGTCAGGGATGGAACTTAGGCCCCCTACATGCAAGGCATGTGTCTACCATTATGCCACAGTACTGGGCCCTGGGGCCCTGCTTCTTCCAGGGACTATCTGCATATCTGTGGGGAGGACCCCAGTATCCTTCCTTGGAAAATGGGATTTCAGGACGCTTGCTCAAAGCGCTGGAGTTCATGCTCTGCACAGGGAAAGCCCAGATGGATTTGATCCCCAGTGCCAAAAGCAACAACTGAAAGTAGGGTTGTTTCTGGGATTCCTGTGTGCCAGCCCTTCTCACGCTAATTAAGATTCCCAACCGAGAGGGCTGGAGCGATAGCACAGCAGGTAGGGCATTTGCCTTGCATGCGGCCAACCCGGGTTCCATACCCAGCATTCCATAAGGCCCCCTGAGCACCGCCAGGGATAATTCCTGAGTGCAGAGCCAGGAGTAACCCCTGTGCATCGCCAGGTATGACCCAAAAAAGCAAAACAAAACAAAATAAAACAAACAAACAAAAAAAGAATCCCAACTGAGGGACCAGAGAGATAGTCGGGTGCTTGCCTTGTGCACAGTGACCCGGGTTCAATCTGGCACCCCATATGAGGTCCCCAGGCACCTCCAGGAGTGATCCCTGAGTGCAGGAGTAAGCCCTACGCACCTCCGGGTGTGACCCAGAATTAAAACAAGAATCCCCACTGCAGCACGAGAGGGCGGGTTAGAAGCACAGCATTTTCTGAACCCATTTTCATTGAGTTGCTCTTAGGCTGTCTCAGCGTGAGGGAGGACAGACAGAGACGGAGGAGCAGGCAGGGAAGACGGGGTGGTGAAGACCCCAGGGCTGCCTTAGGAGTGAGCCACTGCCAAAGCCTCCGGGGAAGGAAGTCTCCAGAAGGCTGATGGAGGGTGGGATGTTAACCAGCCAGCTGACTCCCACCAAACTCACCTGCGGCCTGGGAGAGCAGCAGCCGATGCTGCAGGGACAGACCCCCCCACCCCACCCCCATCCCCATCCCCAGCTCCCTTGGCCCCTTACGAGCCTCTTGGCAAGTCTGCCTAGTGCTGTGCTTGCCTGACTGGAGGCCCATCTGCCTTCGCTGGAAGGGGGCTCCACAGCAGGACCTGGTGTCCTCTGGTCTCCGAGTTTGCACGCCCACATCTTGCCGGCCACTGTGAGCTCTAGTGCAGATTCATGTGAAGCCGCCAGTGAACTACCATCCGAGTGCTGCTGTATTCCATGCAGAAAACTGGGCTGTTGTTTTTGGATGTTGTTTGTTTTTTTTTTTTGAGGGGGAATGGGGGCGGGGGGGGTGGCACTCTACCCAGCAGTGCTCAGGGATGAGTCCTGGCAGGCTTGGGGGGACCATATGTGTCTGGATTCAACCCTTAACCTTTTGCACTCTCTCCTGCCTTGCTCCATCCAGAAAATTGGTAATCATTTTCAGCTTGCTTAATTAATCATGCTCAAGGTTGTGTCTATTACCTTTGCTTCTTTTTTCCCCCCTTTTCCCGCTCTATTTTTTAAAATATTTATTAATTTTGGTTTGGGGGCCATATCTAGGGGTTACTCTGGAGTTTCCCTGGCTCTGTGCTCAGCGGTTGTTCCCTGGCGGTACCCAGGGCACCAGGCGGTGTGTCTGGACTCAAACCTCAGACTCCTGCATGCAACTCCGCGTGCACCAGCCCTTTGTGCCATCGTTCCAAGCTGTGTTTGTTTTCTGAGCTTGACTGGTTTACTGGAGGGCTGGAGAGATAGTACAATGGGCACTTGCCTTGCTTGCAGCTGACTGGAGTTCGATCCCCAGCACCCTCTAAGTGTCTTCTGAGCCCGGCAGACATTCTGGACACAGGCAGATGTGGCCCCCAAACCAAAGAGAACAGAAAGAAAAAAAGGGGGTGGAGAGAGAGAATGACTAGTTGGTAAGCATTAAGATGTGATTAAGATGTGAATCGGGTCATTTTGATCTCTCTTGTAACAGCTTGTCTTTTTCTGTCTTTTTTTTTTTTAAGTATGTAGTAACCGATCATTTTATCCGACTCCCTCTTACTCCACAGAAGGTAAGAACGCAGAATGTTCTTTACATTTCCTTTGTTTTCTGTCTGGGAGAGCAGTGCTAAGATATTTCCCGTGATGGTGAGGGGATGTGTGCAGCCTCAGGAGGGATGCCCCGGAAGAAGGAAGGATTCTGGGGACCCCTTGAGGGAGGGGGCCACCTTCGCTCTCTGCGGGGGCCGTGCTCCCCAAGCTCCCTTCCTGGCACTTCCCTGAAAACTTCATGGGACCCTGGGAGAGGAAGAAGTGTTTCTATTCACCAGAGACTTGGAACCAGCCCCCGCTGTACTCCAGCAAGGCCCCATGGCTTCTCCAGGGAAAGCGCTAGTACAGTGGGTATGGCTCAATCCCTGGCACCCCATGTGGTCCCCTGAGACTCCCCAGAAGTCAGCCCTGAGCTCAGAGCCAAGAGTAAGCTCTAAATACAGCCAGGTTTGGCCTGAGCAAAACAAACAATAAAGATCTCTGCAGAGTTTTCCCCTGTATGGATCCCACCCCACCCAGAGACGGTTCTGTTCTGTTTGGGATGTCATCTCACACCCCCAACCCCATTCCTTGCCTTCCTCCTGCTCCCCCAAAAGGCACCTTCCTGTACCTTTAAAAGTGAGCCAATGGGGGCTGGAGTGATGGCACAGCGGGTAGGGCATTTGCCTTGCACGCGGTCAACCCGGGTTCGATTCCCAGCATCCCATGTGGTCCCCTGAACACCGCCAGGAGTGATTCCTGAGTACAGAGCCAGGAATAACCCCTCAGCATCACCAGGTGTGACCCAAAAAAATAAAAATAAAAAGAGGCCGGGGAGCCCTCCAGCCCACTTCTAAAAAAGGAGCTGGAGTGATAGCACAGCGGGTAGGGCGTTTGCCTTGCATGCGGCTGATCCGGGTTCGATTCCCAGCATCCCATATGGTCCCCTGAGCACCGCCAGGAGTAACCCCTGTGCATCGCCAGGTATGACCCAAAAAGCAAAAAAAAAAAAAAAAAAAAAGTGAGCCAATGGCCTGAGGGCCAGAGGACCTGGGGGGTGGGGTGGGGGTTTTGATTGCTGGAGACCTGGGTTCAGTCCTCTTCCTCCTCCTCCTCTGCACCATATGGAGCTCATCTGGGTGGAACCCCCACCATATAAGTAGGAGTAGCCCCAGAGCACTTCAGGAATGATTGCCCCCCAAACAAACACAAAACAAAAACAAAAGTTTGTAGAATCCATCAAAAGTTGGGATGCTTCCAGTGGCTGGGAGGTAGAGTCTGTTGTTTGCTTGTTTCTTTGTTTGTTGACATACCCAGCACTGCTCAGGACTTACACCTGGCCCTGCCCTCAGGGATCACTCCTGGAGGGGCTGTGTGGGCCGTTGGGAATAGGGGATGCCAGGGATCAAGCGCAGGTAAGGCGAGCGTGCTACCCGCTGTACTGTCTGTCTCTCTGGCCCCGGGAGGTAGAGCCTTGACAGCTGGGACAAGTCTAATGCCCAGTAAGTCTCCGTTTCTCCTGCTTCTGAGCCAACTGCCGGGTGCAGGCTGCAGTCCAAGCCCGAGTCACTTTAGCCCTGTTCCCCATTCCACCACTTGAGCAGCTAATACTCTTGTTCTTTTGAAAATGAAAACATGCCATCTCCAACCACTGAGGGCTTACGGCTGAGAAGTGATCAGCGTGTAGAAAAGAAACAAGGGTCAACAGAGGGGGACACAGATCTTAGAATGAAGGGGATGCACCTTCATAGGCAACCCAGGTTTGATCCAGGCACCCCAGAGTTCCTCAAGCCCTCTGGAGTGATCCCTGAGCTCAGAGCTGTAGTAAGCCCCGAGCACTGCCAGGTGTGGTCCAAAATCCAACCTAACGAAAGAAAAGAATGAGAGGGAGAGATCCACCCTGTCTGGGGGAAGTTAGTCGGGCTGGAGAGAGGTGGGGGGTGGTTTGCAGAAAGAAGGAATTTGCAAGTCCTGGAACGCCACTGGAACAGCTGCAGGTGCACGACCTGAGGCAGGGAGGGATGGCAAGAGGCTTGGAGAGGCTGACAGCTGGGGGTCGGTGGGGATCGCTCACAGCTGGAGAGAGAGGCCGACAGCTGGTCATGGTGTGGGGAAGACAGGAGGGGTGGGTGATGGAGGTGCCTGGGCTGGCACTGGAGACACTTGCAGAAACTCTGTGTAGGCAGAATGAGTTGTGAATTACACTGTGTTGTCAGGTAGCATCCAGGTGCACAGGCCTGGGGCATCCAGAAAACCAGCGGGGGCAGTGCAGATAAGGATACACAAAGCAGGGAGAAAGTGTGTACAGAGGAAAGGAAAGACGATAAGTTGTCATCACTGGGGGGGAGGGTCAGTGTTTGTGCCACACCCAGCAGTGCTCAGGGGATCATGTGTGAGGCCAGGAATTGAACCAGGGTGGGCTGCACCCTAGGCGCAGGCCCAACCTCCTGTATTTTTTCTCGACCATCAGTTTTCTCAAGGTCATTCCATTCAAGACCGTCTTCCAGTCACCAGCTTTGTCAAGACCATTGCATGAGATCACCTTGCTGCTTTTGTCTTTTGGAATGGTGTGTGTGTGTGTGTGTGTTCCTCACAGTTTATGAAGGGGCTGATGTGATGGTGCCCATCTTGTACCCTGGCCCATTCTCAGCATGCTATGAGGCACTGCTGCTTTGTAACTGCCTTTGTAACTGAGTGAAGTAGTTTCATGCATTGTGTTATCTGGACTGTAACTAGACTTTCACAAAACCAGCTATCAGCTTAGAAAGATATCTGCAGAGAAACTGCAAATTTAACCTAATGAGTAATAAGAAAACAAGGAAGACCGGCAGTTTCTCTGACCTGTGTACATGCTACTCCTCACCTCCATCTTGGATTGAAAGAAATGAAATAATTTGATCAGATGCAATAGACAGACAATTAAAAATGTGGGGGCTGGAGCGATCGCAGGGCGGGGAGGGCATTTGCCTTGCACGTGGCCGACCCGGGTTCGATTCCCAGCATCCCATATGGTCCCCGGAGCACCACCAGGGATAATTCCTGAGTGCAGAGCCAGGAGTAATCTCTGCGCATCGCGGGGTGTGACCCTAAAAGCAAAAAAAATAAAAAAATAAAAATGAGAAAAGAAGCTCTTTGAATTCTGACTTCACTTTTATATCACTAATGATGAGTGATATCTCTGCCTGTCTTTCTATACATCTGGTAAAATATACTATTAGGCCACCATGTTCTTTTTTTTTTTCTTTTTTGGATCATACCCGGTGATGCACAGGGGTTACTCCTGGCTCTGCGCTCAGGAATTACCCCTGGCGGTGCTCAGGGGACCACATGGGACGCTGGGAATCCAACCCGGGTTGGCCGCGTGCAAGGCAAACGCCCTACCCGCTGTGCTATCCCTCCAGCCCCCAGGCCACCATGTTCTTAAATCATTTATGTTACCTCTTTGTTTTTGGCCTATGCCTGGCAGTGTTCAAGGCTTACTCCTAGATCTGTGCCCAGGGATGACTCCTGGCAGGGCTTGAGGGAGCATATGGGATGCTGGGGGTCAAACCTGGGTCGGCCACGTGCAAGGTAGGTGCGCTACCCACTGTCCTATCCTTCTATTCTGGCCCTCTTTTGTTGTTGTTGTCGTCGTTGTTCCCCCACACCCCCCCAGTGCCAGGGAACAAACCCAGGGCCTCAAGCATGAGATACAAGCCCTCCACATCCAGTCGCATACACACCTGACCCAGGGCAGTGTTTTGTTTTTATGTTTTGTTTTGCTTTTGAAAATTGGACTTTGGGCCAGAGTGACAGTACAGTGGGTGGGGCGTTTGCCTTGCACACAGTCAACCCGGGTTCGATCCCCAGCATCCCATATGGTCCCCTGAGCACCACTAGGAGTAATTCCTGAGTGCAGAGCCAGGAGGAACCCCTGAGCATTGTCGGGTGTACCCCAAAAACAACAACAACAAAAAGTTGGATTTTGTTTCTTTATTCAGCCATTCTCTACCTTTGGTTTAATTTTTTAAAAATTATTAATTTTTTTAAATTGAATCACAGTGAGATACATACTTATAAAGTTGTTCGTGATTGGATTTCAGTCAAATCACGTTCCAACTTCTTTACCTTCCCCAGTGTACATTTCCCACCACCAGTGCCTGAAGTCTCCCTCCCTGCCACTACAGTGGCCACTTTTCTTCCTCTCTCCCCCTCTTCCTTGCTCTTTCCCTCCCTCTCTCTCTTCGGTTTAATTTTTGTTCCCTCCCTCACCTTTCCCCCTTGTTGTCTCTCTAAATGTCATTGCAATGACCAAGGTTTATCTTTCTGGTTGTGCTTGATGCGCACAGGTGTGGTGCTTCTGGGCTGGCACATCCGGTGGCCACCTACAAAGGTTTCTTAATGTGACACCTCTAGGGGGCGCTAATTGTGTCCCTCTGCACTCCTCGGTTTTGTTTAAATCTTGGCATGGAATCATATTTGGAGATGTGGTCTTGAAGGAGATAATAAGTTAACAAGGAGATTTGTGGGGTAGGTCTAATCCAACCTGGTGTTTATCAATGAAGGAACAAATCTGGACCCACTAAAATTATCAGGGATGTTGGGGCCGGAATGTACAGCAAGTAGGACACTTGCCTTACATGTTGCCAATGCAGGTTCGATTCCCAGCACCCCATGTGGTCCCCTGAAGTCCCCTCCCCCGACCCCCATAGTGATCCCTGAGCTCAGAGTCAGGAGTAAGCCCTGAGCACCATAGCCCCAAAAGCAAGCAAACAAAAAATACAATAAAAATTGTCAGGGATTTAAGTGTGCAAGGAGAAGACAGAGAAAATAGCATCTTCAAACCAAGGAGAGGCCCTAGAAGAGACAGACGACAGACCTGTCTGTGCCTGGGTCCTGGGCTTCTAAAATGCAGAATTACGACAAATAAAACTGTTGTTTGAGTGAGACAGTCTGTGGCATTTTGTTATGGTAACCTAGTAAATTAGCACAATACCTGAAGAACCCCAAATGTGAAACAAGCAAGAGGCCATTATGGCTGGATAAACAGATACTGATATATCCTGTCACTGTCACTGTCACTGTCATCCCATTGTTCCTCGATCTACTAGAGCGGGGTCCAATAACGTTTCTATTCGTCCCAGCCCTGAGATTTTAGCAGCCTCTCCTTACTCGTCTTTCCCAACGATTGGAGGCTCTTTCAGGGTCAGGGGAATGAGACCTGCTATAGTTACTGGTTTGGGCATATCGAATACACCACGGGGAGCCAGCCAGGCTCTGCCTGTGCAGGCAGGACACTTTCGGTCTCTGTGTGTGTGTGTGTGTGTGTGTGTGTGTGTGTGTGTGTGTGTATGCCGGGCTCTCCGAGAGGTATATATATATATATTTGTTGCCTACTGTCTGCACTCCATCAAACATGGTGTGTTAAATTATGGAAAATGGGTAGGAAGTGTCTTATGATGTGTGGTCCAGAAAGCGGCCTGGAGCGTGGCGGCGGTTGGGTCGTGGAGGTTGGCTGTCAGAGCTGGGTCCCTCGGGGCAGGAAGGTCTCTCACCCGCCCCCCTCTGGGTTGCCCGAGAGGAAACAGCCTGGCACGGAGTCCACACAATAAAATATTATGTAGAGAAAAAAGTCATCAAATGGGGTTGGAGAGATAGTACAGAGGTTAGGCACTTGCTATGCCTGTGACTGACTCTGAGTTGATTCCTGGCACCACATATAGTCCCCTAAGTACTGCCAGGAGTAATCCCTGAGCACAGAGCCAGGAGAAAGCCCTGAGCACCACTGGCGTGGCCCCCAAACAGTATCATGCGGAATAAAAGAACCCAGTCACCAAAAATCACGTAATGTGTAGTTCCATACAGGAAGTTTCCAAGAATAAGCAACACTCTTATCCTGGTGCTGGGTGAGTGTGTGTTCGTGGGAGGTGAAAATAACGGGCATGGGGTTTCTTTGCGGGGGTGATGACAAGTGATTGTGGTGGTGATTTATTTTTTCTTTTTGGTCCACACCCAGAGAGGCTCAGGGGTTACTCCTAACTTTGCACTCAGGAATTACTCCTGGCGGTGCTCGGGGGACCAGATGGGATGCCGGGGATTGAACCCAGATCAGCCGCATGCAAGGCAAAAGCCCTTCCCGCTGGACTATCACTCTGGCCCTGAGTGGTGATGATCTCTTAACTGCAATAATGTTGAAAATCATGGAATTGTACTTTGGGCTTTTTTTTGTTTTGGGCCACATTTTTTTTTTTTTATTAGTGAAGCACCATGGGGTACAGTTGTAGATTTACAAATCTTTGTGCTTGGGTTTCGGTCATACAATGATCAAATACCCATCCCTCCACCAGTGCCCATTTTCCACCACCATGGATAATATCCCCCCCACCCCACCCCCCACCCTGCCTCTGTGGCAGGGCATTCCCTTTTGTTCTCTCTCTCCTTTTGGGTGTTGTGAGCCACAATTTTTTGCTGTGGGTTTGCACAATGTTTGGGAGCTTCTCCTGGCTCATTGCTCAGAACTCTTTCCAGGCAGTGCGAAGGGGACCATGTGATTCTGGGAACCTAACCTGGGGCTCCTGCATGCAGGCGAATGTTCCGTCCAGGGAGCTACTCCCTGACCGGAATTGTCCATTGTTAAATAAGTGGTTATATGGCATGGGAATTATATTTCAGTGAAACTGTTACCAAAAAAGTATTCTCTCCTTTCAAAAAATAGTTGATAAGTATTCCCTTATAAATATACTTTAATTTACTCATAGCCACTTGGGTTGTTTCTGGTTTTGCCTATTGTATAATCTCTCGAGGGGCAGCCGGGGTGGGTGGGTGGGGGACCCCTGATGGCTCTTCCCCTAGCTGCCTGCATTCAGGGTGGGCCAGGGCCACTCTCCCAGCGGGGGCTGCCTGGGTCATGGGGCAGACGGTGGACGACGAAATGAGGGCCAAGCCGGTTGGTTGATCAGTGGCCGTTTATTCCATTCTCCCCACGTGGCTGCCCCAGTCTCTCAGAGACTCCCATTCTGGTCTCACACTCCCCTCAGTGCCGTCTCCTTCTGTCTCTCCCACTCAACTCTCCGCTCTGTCTCGCAGCCTGGGCTCTCTCTTTCTCTCCTGTATTCTTCTACATTCTTCTCTCTCTGTCCTCCTTGCTAGCCGCTCCACGGTCCATCATGCTGCCCCCCCCCCTCTCTCTCTCCCCCCCCCCCAGCTCTCTCGTCTCTTCAACTCCCCCCAGCACCCTGGGCCCACACTGCACCCAGTCCGGTGGCAAAATCGACATAAGAAAGTCCTTCTTGAGAACCCACCAAGTTCAAACGGAACACCACCTAAAAGGTAATTTGCCTGACTGCCACAGGCAAAATTCCTCCTAAGGTGTTTTTCTCTTTTCCTCAGTCCAATAACTAGCAACACCTTAATACTAATTATTTTTGTATGGACACAGTAAGAGATACCGGTGAGGCTTGTAGGGCAGCTCTCCTGGGAACATCTTGCCACAGACTCAGACTACAGTGCTCAGGCCAGATTAATCATTCTTTTTTTTTTCTTTTCGCTTTTTGGGTCACACCCGGCAATGCACAGGGGTCACTCCTGGCTCTGCGCTCAGGAATTACTCCTGGCGGCGCTCAGGGGACCATATGGGATGCTGGGAATCGAACTCAGGTCGGCCGCGTGCAAGGCAAACGCCCTACCCGCTGTGCTATTGCTCCAGCCCCAGATGAATCATTCTTAACCCTAGCAGGGTCCGAATCTAGTTATTACTTTTTGGTTCATGACAGCATTTGTCCATGACCAAGCTCTTAACTTACAGTTAAGCATTATGGCGTGTTGGCCCATCTCGATGCCAGGGTAGCACATAGCTTACTTACTGCTTGCCCTGGTTCCATCCAGTCCCTCGTCGGGACTCTGCTTTTGGAGGCGCTAGGAAGTAAAGGCAGCTGAGGCTTAGGTGAGAGAACAGATGCCCAGGAGGGAAATATCACTGAGAGTCACATTACAAAAGCATAGTATTTACTGTCTTCTTGTATCCATACAAAAAGGACATTGCTCTGAATAAACTATGCAAAGGACTTAGGGAGAAGAGAAAAATAATATTTACAAGTCAACAGAGCACAAAGAAAGAAGTTACAGATAAACACAGAGGAATAGGAGCACTGTGATGGGAGCAACCCAATAAACCTAAACTACCTGAAGCTATTCAGGAAAGAGAAAACAGTGTTATCCTACAGCCCATTACAGATAAAGCTGCAGACAACATTTGTGCATACCTCTTACTGTGCAAGTAGTGATAATTTCTATTGGGTTCATTTCTATCCATGACTAGAACAGCAAGGTTATGGGGTCAACGTATATTGTAGGCAGTTTGAACTAGAAACAGCCAAGCAAAGTTACTTGTTTTATTTAATACTCTCACACTCACATCAATGTTCATGCTTATGTTTTATAATATTTATTTTATTGTAAGGTAGATGTGGGCTGGAGCGATAGCACAGCGGGTTGGGCATTTGCCTTGCACGCAGCCGACCCGGGTTTGATTCCTCCGTCACTCTTGGAGAGCCCAGCAAGCTACCGAGAGTATCTCGCCCGCACGGCAAAGCCTGGCAAGCCACCCGTGACATATTCGATATGCCAAACACAGTGACAAGTCTCACAATTTGTGGTGAGACTTTACTGGTGCCCGCTCAAGCAAGTCTATGAACAGCGGGAGGACAGCGCTACAGTGCTAACGTAGATGTATTCATTCTTAATGACACGTGGCAAGGGCCTCTTCTATTTCATCGTTTCTGGGGTTAGGACAAATCTTTGGGTAACGCTATTCAATACGTTCTCAACCGATTCTCACAGAATGAAGAAGAGGATGGTTTCAAGGGAGTTTTACGTTTGGTTTGTTTCATTTTGTTTGTTCTTGAGATATGCTTTTTTTATTTTTTATTTTTTATTTTTTTTTTGCTTTTTGGGTCACACCTGGCGATGCACAGGGGTTACTCCTGGCTCTGCACTCAGGAATTACTCCTGGCGGTGCTCCGGGGACCATATGGGATGCTGGGAATCGAACCCGGATCAGCCGCGTGCAAGGCAAACGCCCTACCCGCTGTGCTATCTCTCCAGCCCTAAGATAGGCTTTAAGGTAGACTTGGGAGGGGCTGAGAAATGTGATATGGGGTCTAAGGGCGTGGAAGAGGCTCAGGGATAATGGCCAAGTTTCCAGTTCACATGATGGGGAGACGGTTTTGTTTGAAACATTTGCTTGACACTGGCCTGATCTACTCCATCTTCTGACTGGTTTCTCCTCAAATGTTATAGCCTCGGAGAGTTCCTTATCCATCTGGTATAAAATTATGCTCCCAAGAAAAACAGGAATAACAGAAGAAAGACAAACAAGACCCAATAAAAGCATACTCCTATTTGTCCAAGCTGTAGACCAGGATTAGATGTGACTGTGAAGAGCAGAAAACAGAAAAATGACAGTTGGGTAAAGCCACTGGAATTCAATTTTTCTAGGAGGAGAAAGTTCTAGAAATATGCAGATAGCCTGGGACTGATATGGGACACCTTGATAGAAACACAGAGATAGAAACTAATTTGGTTTTATTGCCTACGTTTATATGACTGCCATTGCTAGTGCTATGCAAAACTCCAGGATGACTTTTGGCTCTCCAGTCAGTCTGTCAGCTTTTCATTGGCTTTATTGTTTGTTTTTGTTTGGGTACTTCTTAGGGCTTCTCCTGGTTCTGTGCTCAGGGATCACTCCTGGTGGGTCTCCGGAGACCACCTGGGGTTCTGGGGATCAAACACAGGTCGGCTGTGCATAAGACAGATGCTCTACCTGTTGTGTTATCTCTCAGGCTCCTGGTCCATCTGCATTTCAGCCAGCAGGAAGGAAAAGGAGAAATGACCAGAGGGACGCTAGCAATATTGAAGTGTCTGGGTGGAGGGTGAGAGAAACAAGGGTGATACGGAAACGAATCTTCACCTGTTAGAAAGCCAGTGAAGTTCAGAGTCAATCTGCCTAAGACACCAGGAGCCGTGGGACCTGGGATATGTTACTGTGACTCAGTATTCTTCTCTGTAAAATGGAGATCTCAGGGGACCAGACAGTTAGTACAAGGGTAAGGTGCTTGCCTTGCTTAGGGCCAACCTCTGCTCCATCCCCAGCAGCACATAGGGTCCCCTGAGCACTGCCAGGGCTCATTTCTGGGCACAGAATAGTCCCTAGACATCTCTGGGTGTGGTCCTCAAATGGGAGGTGATACGGATGCTCCTGGGAAGCTCAGGGATGGTGTGGTTGGGGGATGAAACCCGAGGCCCTTATGTGAAGCTTGTCTTTTTTGGTTTTGGTTTTGGTTTTTGGGTCACACCTGGCGATGCACAGGGGAGGGGTTACTCCTGGCTCTGCACTCAGGAATTACCCCTGTCGGTGCTCAGGGGACCATATGGGACGCTGGGAATCGAACCCGGGTCGGCCGCGTGCAAGGCAAACGCCCTACCAACCGTGCTATGGTTCCAACCCCGTGAAGCATGTCTTTGACAGTCTTTTGAACTATCCCCCCACCCCATGCCCCAAATATGTTTAGTTAAAAAAAGCAGCTATTGTTGACATGTCTGTCTCTGGGTTAGAACATCTTTTCCCTTAGGAATTTATTGCGGTAGGTGATAGAAATAACTTCAAAACAAAAACAAAACAAGCCTTTTGTTAACCAAATAAAAGATGAGGGAAGTAGAAGCTTCATTTGGGAGGGTCTTGCCAAGGCGCACTCACTCCCCGTGTGGCATTTCTCTCCGCATTGGGTGTTTTTCTTTTCCTTTTCTTTTCTTGTTTTAAAAAATATTTTTGGCTGATTATTTCTGTGTTGGTTTCTGGGCCACACATGGCAGTGTTCAGGGGACCATATGGGACGCCAAGGATCGATGCTGGAGATCGAACCTGGGTTGGCTGCGTGCGAGGCCAGTGCCCTAGCGGGGCCTCTGCTTCTGGTGTTCCGAACAGCAGGAGTGAGCGGCTTTTGCTGTCTCCCTGCAGGTTGCTTTGGGGTGAGGCGTGGTGGGGGATCCCAGGGAACTCCTGGCGAGCATGGGGCAATTGTCTGTTCCCACAAGATAGGGGGAAGGAGCCTGCGGAGATAAGGAGCGGGTCTGAGGCAGGCAGCGTCCAGTTAACCCTTCCTGCTCCACCTCTGCCCTCTTGATGCCCGGGCCACTGGGCAGGTTCGGAAGCTGGGTGCTGGGTCTCCGCGTTCCTTCTCTCTCGTTCTCTTGCAAACCTTATACAAGCTCTATAATCTCCGTCCCCCTCATTGACTGATGAAGTGCAGCTAATAGTATTTGCTCTCCTCGGCTCATTCGCCTGTTATCAGTACTTCCATCGAGAGAAATCAGGCAATGATTGTGCAACCCACTGTAAACTGTCAACATTATCAAACATTGCTGTCACACGGGCACTCTGCAGAGAATTTCTGGAGGCACATTCCAGGGCTGTGTGTGCTGTGTGTGAGTCGCTGTCTTCCCACCTGGCTGCAGCCTGTTTGTCGCAGCAGGTGGGATTCGTGGCGGGGAGTGTGTGTGGGGAGGAGGGTCGGTCAGACCAGCAGGCCAGTGGGTCTGGCCGCCTCCCCCATTCCCCATCTGTGCAAGGGAAAGCCCGTGAGTGCACCAAGAGAACCCCAGCACCATGGAGGGAAGGGGCTGGTCCTGTGGGGAGCAGGAAGCAGGGCTGCGGGTCTGAGGGACTAAACAACAAGCGTGAGCCCTAACTGGCACTCGAGAGCAGGGAGCGAGGTCGAGCGTTGGGGTGAGGGGAGCAGGGCAACGCCGCCACGTGAGGTTTGACCTAGGGTGCTGTCTGATTGGGGCAGATAAGGCTGCCCCCCTTGAAGACAGTCTGCAGTATCAGGCCCATTGCCGTGACTCAGTGCTACTTATCTGTGGCCCAGGCTGTGTGAGCTGGTGGGGAAGGATGGACAGAGCACTGTCTGGGCAGCAGCGGCGGGTCTGAGTCCCGGGCTCCCGACGGCCGCGCACACGGGGCAAGATGGCCCACAGGCTGCCTCGCAGCGTCCTGGTCTGCAGAGAAGAGAGTCGGGCCGCTGCTAGATGGACTCCGAGCACTGTCAGAGCTTGTCCTGCGGAGGTGCTGAGGCCTGGGAGACGGGGGTGAGTTAGCCAGACCTGGGGTGGGGAGAGGGGCCCAGGGTGGCTGGGGCAGCTGGGCCGTGGTGAGAGGCGCGTGAGTGGAAAAGGTGGGGGAAGGCGGGAGCAGTGGGAGAGCACCCTGGATGGACTCGTGGGGCTTGGGATCGTGCGTCGTGGCCTTGCTGGGGCCCACGGGGCGATTGGAGGCAGCTGGCAGAGGCCTTAGGCCACAGGCAGAGATGTTTAAATTGGCTCCAGCAGGAAGGCGGAGGTCATGGAGGGCCAGGGGGCAGCGCTGTGATGTGATTAGGCTGCTTTTAGCAGGAATAATGTGGCCTGGACCAGGCTGGCGGGTGGCCAGGGACCCGCGTGGGCAGCTAGAGTCCTCTGGAAGAGGATGAGGAAAACGGATGGGGAGGAGGCAGCGCAGCAGGCCTGGGGGTGTTTTTCAGGACCTAGTCCTAGCTTTCGGGGCCTGCAGCTAGGAATATTTCCAGCGGTGAGGAGCGGTGAGTCATCGTGAGTTTCTCCAAGGCCAGAGAGGCGGCCTGGCTCACCTCTCTGCCTGCACACAGGTAGCTGGGCCAGCCCATGTCCAGTTTCTCCCTGGTTCCAGCTCAGATAAGCAACTTGGCTCATAGTGGGGGTGTGGAGTGTTGGCCTGGGCTTGGGGTCAGGGGAGTGTTTCCAGCCACCTATACAGGCTCCTTCCTCAGGACTTCCAGGGTCTGGTTCTGTGCAAATCGGGATGGTGGGCATGAGACTAGTGATGAGTCTGGCAGGACCACGTTTGCAGGATTCACGAGGCGCTAAAGAACCACCATCTTGTTCTCCTTTGCTTAGTTCTGCTTTTTTTTGTTTGGTTTGGGGTCATGCCTTGCATTGCTCAGGACTTGCTCCTGGCTCTGTGCTCAGGGGTAACTCCTGGCAGGGCTTAGGAGATCGTCTGAGATGCTGGGGATTGAACCCAGGTGAGCTATGTGCACGGCAAGAGCTGGACCTGCCTGTTACTTCTCCATCCACTCAGCCTTGCTTGATGGAGGTGCTAGATGGAGACCCCCGAATCCTTTCTGTTCCTGGTATGTGTATGTACAGGCGTGACATCCTGGGCTTATGGGGCTCTAAGTTTAAATAATGAACCGCTCTGGAAAATTGAAAATTACAAATAGAATCTTGCTAGGCCTTCTGAGGGCAAGGAATGTGTGTGTGTGTGTGTGTGGGGGGGGGGGGAATTTAAGTGGAAATCCTGAAATCTACCAGCTTCCCTTACTCCTCTGATTAAGAACTAAACAAAACAACAACCTTCCGATGATCAATTATTTAGAGGCAGGCATTTCAGAAAGGGTGGGCATGAGGGCCTCCAACTTGCAGGTGAGGAAACAGGATCAGAGCCCAGCTGACTAGGAGGGCGCAACCCTAAATAAAGCCAGGGGTGGGAGCAGTGCTCCGAACTGGGGGCCCCTAGGGCCACGGGATCCAGGGCTGTGTGTGAGTGTGAGTGTGAGTGTGTGTTTGTGTGTGTGTGCGCGCGCGCGCTTTGCAACACCCAGACACGATGCGCCCCGGCGGAGGCGACTTCCATTCTGGGATCCCAAAATACACGGCAAAGCTCCCGGTGGCGCCGGGCACACCCGGGCACCGACTCGAGGAATCCCAGGGTCGCTCTCAAGAGCGATCTAAGCACCAACGAGGCCGGGGCGATTTTCCAGGGATTCCCCCGAGGAGGAGGCAGAACGGTGGCACCGAGGCCGGCCTGCACGCTGCCCCCCGGGGCGGAGAGCAAGGCCGGGCCGGGCTGCGCGCGGGGGCCCTGGGGAGCCCTGGGGTGCCAGCCGCGCGCGCTCGGGCATCTCCGGGGCCGGGGCGGGGCTGCCCGCGGGCACTGGGTGGGGCACGGCCGCGGGGTGGCGGAGAGCCGGGGCGCGGGAGCGCGTCACCAGGCCCCGGGCGCAGCGCCCCGCGTCCCCGCACCCCGCACCCCGCACCCCGCGCGCGCTTCCCGGGCCGGGCACGCGTGCGCCGCCGCCCTACGTGGGGGACGTGCCGGGAGATGCCCGGCCCGGGGACCCCCGCGCCGCCCCCGCCCCGCGCCCGCCTCCCCGCGCTGCAGAGGCGCGCGGCAGCCAATGGGCGCCCGGGGGTGGGCCCGGCCGCCGGCTGTCACCCTGGGGCCGCCGCGGGAGCGCGCGGGCCGGGGGGAGGAGCCGCGGGAGGACGGCGCGGAGGAGGAGGAGGAGGAGGAGGGGGAGGAGCCCCGAGCAGCCGCCCGAGGAGGACCGCAGCCCGCCCGGCTCCGCGCCCGCCGCCAGCATGATCGCCGCGCAGCTCCTGGCCTATTACTTCACCGAGCTCAAGGATGACCAGGTCAAGAAGGTGAGCGGCCGGGGGCCGGGCGCACGGGGGGCGTCGGGGCGCACGGGTCGGGGGGCGCGGGAAAGCCCCCCCCGCCCCCGCCCCGAGCCCCGGAGGCGCGCTGCAGTGTCCTTGAAGCTGCCCCGAGGTCGCCGGGCCCGGGGACCGCGCCGGGAGGTGCCCGCGGAGCCCCCCTGCTGGCCAGGGTCCGAGCCCCGTGGGCTGCGCGCAGGAGCGGTCCCCGGGATGCAGGAGCCGCGCGCGCGCCGCCGGGCATCCCAGATCGGGGGTCCCCGCCCCGGGGGAGCCGGCTGCCCGCCCCCCAGCTGTCGCGCCTGCTCCCTCCTCCTCCCGGGTCGGGGTGACCCGCGGCGGGGCTTCCCGGAACGGGGAGGGGCGCCGGGGCCACCGGAAACTTTGCTCCTAGGCCTCGGGTCTGGAGCGGCGTGTGCGAATGGAATTTTTTTAGGTTTTTTTTTTTTTCTTTTTTCCCCCTTCCTCTTCTGCTCGTGCCCTCGCCGCGAAGCTGTAATTTCCGATCAGCTGTTGAGGCGGATGGAGGCCTAGGCGGGGAGGCTTGCAGATGGGGGTCCCCCACCCGGGATGCAGCTCCATGCACCCACACACCTCCCCCCTGTCCAGCCAGCGTGAAAAATGAAGATGCAGGCTCCCAGCAGGGCTGCAAAGTCCCTCTCCCCCAAAGGCTGCCTTTGCCAGTGTCTGTGTGTGTGTGTGTGTGTGTTTAAGACATAGTCTAGGCATTTTATCCGTGCCCGCCTGGCATAGAGAGAGAGAGACACCCGGCTCACCCACGCCCCGTGGGGCTGACCTGTCCTGCTTACGCAGTAGCCAGCCAGCCAGCGTAAACCCTGGTTTACCACCGGCCGAAGTCAGCCTGGCTGTGAGTTCAAACAAGGGGTGCCCCTCCAGGTGAGAGGCGGAGCGGCGGACCGACTGGCTCTGCAGCCCTGCCAGCCAAGGGATGCTCCCTCCGTTTTCTTCTCCTCCACAATGGGAAACAGGCCTGTCCAGGGCGTGGACCTCATCCTTGGCACCTCGGAGTGAGAGGCGGGCGGGGCTTGGGTGTGACTCAGGCCGGCCCACCAACCCTGGAGAACTCTCTCCTCCTAGAAGTCACCTGAGAGGCAGGAGCTGGGGCCTGGGGCTGCTGCTGGGATTGTGGGGTCCTGCAGAGGTGGGGCTCAGCGCGGGGTGGTTAGTTAGGATGCAGGCCCGGAGCCGTGGTGTCTCCCAGTTTGACATGACAGAGACAGGGAGATAAACTCGGAGGGCTGATGGGGGAGCCCTGGCTTCCATCTCCAGCACACCCAAAGCCTGGCCAGTAATGACCACCCAGCACCCTCCCCCCCCCCCCAACACTGCTGGGTGTGGCCCAGAAACCAGAAGGCAGTGACCGAGATGACTCTGAAGGTCAGCCACGGGAATGCTTGATTATTTCTGGGGGGCATCCTGGGCCTGGCGTCCAACCGGGAGCCGCCGTCTTTACACTGCAGGGGTCATTTCCATGCTCTCGTGTGTCATTGTGGCTGTTCCCTTTTCACACGGGGAAGGTGGGGCCACTTTGCCATGCTCTCCACGTGTCACCAGGTCCTAGGAATGGGGACCTGGACGATTTAAGCCTCGGGCAGCCACAACACCTGACCCCCAGCCCTGGTGGTTTCCCCTGAGTTGGACTGAAGTTTGGATTGCAGTCAAGGGACCTGTTTTACCAGGCCCACCATATCTAGTATGGCCCACGGTGGCCGGACTCACATCGACCCCCTCATGTTTGATCCACCAGGCTCCTGTAGTCCCCCTCCACCCCTTGGTGTGACATCTGTATTATTGGGTCCTTACTTCCCTCCTCCTCTGAGATTGGGATTCTGACATTCTCACCTTGCCCACGGAGGAGGATCATGAGATCAGAGTTCTCCCAGGTAACATTGTTGGTCAGGAGATGCTCAAAGCCACAATAGGCTGGGGGCCAGAGACATCGTACAGAAGAGGGGTCAGTCGCTTGCCTTGCATGTGGCTGACCTCAGTTAGAATCTCCAGCATGACATATCCCGAGCACCCCCAGGAGTGGTCCCTGAAAGCAGAGTCAGGAGTAGCCCCTGAGGTCCAGACCCCTCAAAACATCGGGATGGGACTGGGGAGATAGTTTAAGGTGTTTTTGCCTTGCATGTGGCTGATCTCGGCTTGATCCGCAGCACCCTGGCGCTCCCAGGGATGACCTCTGATCCCAGGACCTTGAGCACAGCAGGGGATGGCCCCTACACCAAAAAATCAAATGGAAAGTAGAACATGATGTTCGGGCGTGTCACCATTGGCTCTGTGTGCTGCTCCGGTTGGGCTGAGTGAGTGGCACAGCCATCGTGGGCGTGGCCCCTGGAAGCTTCCGGGTCTGGAGACCGAAAGGGTGCTTGTTCCCACGACCCTGTCATCAGCCTTCTCCCCACACCCTCTCCCCCCCACCTGTGTGGCTGCGGGGTGGCATCTGCTCTCCTGGAACGCAGCCCTTCCTGCCAGTCACTTGACCGTGTGCAGCTCTGGCGTGTGGGTGCAGGGTGCTAAGCCCTCTGGTTCCAGCGGGAGCCGGGTGCTGCCTTCTGCCTGGCAGAGGCCCAGTGAAGACTCGTACCCCAGACATTCCAGCCCGGGAGGCCGTGATGATTCAGCCTTTCAACCCCCGGCAGCCTGTGGGGCTCCCAAGATGGCATCCTTGGGGCTCCCCACTTTAATCTTCTTGCCTGTGGATGGGAAGAGGGTAGATGGACTGGGGCCAGGGAAGCTCTTCAGGATTGCTCGGGATGCAGAAACCCGCGAGAAGGCAGTCCTTTCTCTCCCCTCGGCCCAGGAGACACACGGGCAGTTCAGCACTAGAGTAGCGCTGCCCTCCCGTTGCTCATCGATTTGCTTGAGCGGGCACCAGTAGCGTCTCCGTCGTGAGACTTGTTACTGTTTTTGGCAGATCGAATACGTCATGGGGAGCTTGCCAAGCTTTGCAGTGTGGGCGATACTCTCGGTAGCTTGCCGGGCTCTCCAAGAGGGGCGGAGGAATTGAACCCGGGTCGGCCGCGTGCAAGGCAAATGCCTTACCCACTGTGCTATCGCTCTGGCCCATTACATACAGTAGATAGGAATAAATGCAGACGAGTCAGTCTGCCTGATAATAAATTTGTCCTGAGTTGAAATAGGTCAAGTGTCTAGCTTCCTGGATGGAGCCCCGTTCTCCAGACTGTGACTGTCATATTGATGGATGGGGGACTATGAGAGAGGTGTCGTGGCATTGAACACAGTATTGTGGTCTAAACACAGCACAACACATACGTTTTCTTTTTATTCGTTTGTTTGGGGGCCACACCTGGCAGTGCTCAAGGCTTACCCCAGCTCTGCACTCTTCTGGCAGGGCTTAGCGGACACTGTGGGGTGGCCAGGGCTTGAACCCCGATCAGCCCCGTGCAAGGCAACCGCCTTACCCCCGGGTACTCTCTCGCTGACTCTCTCCTGCTTTTTTAGGGGAAAGGAAGCACACAGGTGCTTCGGGAAAGATCCCTTCCATCGGAGTCCCAGACATGGGCTAATTCCTTTGAGCCCAGGTAACTGGCCTCTCGCCAGTTTCAGCAGGAGGGTTTGGAGGCCTGGGGGAGGGTGAGTGTGTTACGTGATTAGGATGGGAGAGGGAGAAGTTCTTCTCCGGAGAAGTCAGAACCGGGTCTCCGGTGGAAGTCGAGATGTCCTTCCTCCAGGTTGGTCCGAGTGTGGCGCTCCTTGACCCTCAGAGTGGGGACCCCTGGGGCCCCAAGGAGACGGCCTTTTACAGGTGAACCAAGTGGTGGTGGAGTTTTCTGCACATTCCCGGAGAGGCAGGCGGCTGCATTTGGTCTGATAATTTGGGACCGTCGTGAGGGAGTAAGCCGGGGAGTGGGTGGGTGTGAGGGACTTTCACATCTGGGCCTGCTTCGTGCCTTCCCACGCCCAAGCTCTCCCAAGCCTGCCGGGACTGCCTCCAGTTGGGCTTGAGTCAGGAATCTTGCTGATAGAAATACCACGGGGAGGCCGTGGCCCCTGGTCAGCGCACAGTGCGGAGTTACTGCTGGAAGTCTCTCGAATCACATCTGAGCGGGGGACATGGTTGTTTCTGATGAAAAACTGCATCCTTGGTTCTGTTCAGGGAACTGGAGACCGGGCAGAACCGGGCCCCCTTCTCAGGGAGGAGAAGTTAAGATTCACGGTATGATACGCACCGGGAGGGCTTAGAGGGCTCTGCAGCCACACCTCCGAGGGGAGTAGGGGGCGAAGGGTGGAAATCTCCAGTTTGGAAGCTGCTTTAAGACATGCGTTGGGAATGTTATAGACTCTGCCCGGCAGAGTCTAATGGGCGCTTGCTTAGGAAGTTGAAGTTGGACTTTCTTTTCTCCTTCCATTTTGTTTGTTTATTTACTTTAGTATTGTGACCTGGCAATGCTCAGGGCTCACTCCTGGTTCTGCACTTGGGAATGACTCCTGGCGGAGCCGGGCAGGGAAGGTGGGGTGGGACCATATGGGATGCTGGATATTGAACCCAGGTCTGCTGTGTGCAAGGCAAGTGCCCCACCCTCCTTTTTTTTCTTTTTTCTTTTTAAATAAAAAATAACACAGTCTTTATTTTTCTATGGTATAGTGCCTACCCTACTCTCCTTTTTTTTTTTCCTTTTTGGGTCACACCCCGTGATGCTCAGGGGTTACTCCTGGCTCATGCACTCAGGAATTGCTCCTGGCGGTGCTCGGGGGACCATATGGGATGCTGGGAATCGAACCCTGGTCAGCCGCGTGCAAGGCAAACGCCCTACCCGCTGTGCTATCGCTCCAGCCCCCCTACTCTCCTTTTAATGGTCAGATCTAAGCAGTTCCAAATACTGTACGGGTGTTGTGTGTGTGCACGCGTGTGCACGCGTGCCTGCCCCTCCCCTCAACAATAAGCATGACTACACTGACGGGGGCGCACCCACCTTTCACCTTGCAGAAACCTGGCCAGGTTGCCAGGACAAGAAGTCTTATTCCCAGGCTTCCTCCCCCCAGCTGCTGCTCCCTCGGGCGGGCGTCCTGCCGGCCTCGGCCTCGGCCTGGTGGGGAGAGACTTTAATTCCCCATTTGGAAACAAGGCTGGAGGCCCAGAGGAAATGTGACTTTCCTAAGGTCTTAGAACAGAGTCTGGAAGGGCTCCCGAGGGCCGCTCTGGCTCCCTCGGCTTCTCGTCTTGAGAGAAACCCGGCTTTGTTGGCGCGATGAATTTCTTCCTCAAGTTCTGTCATTTCATACCCCCGCCCCCCAGAGCCCCTCCCCCATCAGTCCTTTTGTTTGTAACTATTAGTTTTTATTTCTTTGGGTCACGGCTAGTTTTCGGGCCACACCCGGCAGAGCACTTTCCACGAGTCCCAGGGGACCACAGGTCAGGCCGCCGGCAGAGGCAAGTGCCTTGCGATTTGTACTCTCTCTCCACCCGGTTCATTTTCCAGTCCCCCGTTTCTTGTCATTTCTCTGACCGGCTTCCCCCCTTTTGTTGTGGGCGGTAACTGGGGTCACACACTTGATTGGTGTGGTTGTGGTGCTCGAACCCCTTGGTTGCTGTCCATTGGAACACACTCTTTGTTGCTGCATGGGGGTCCGAATGGCACTGATGTCCCGTGTCACTCAGCATGTGGCGTGGCACTGGTCATCCAACCCAGTGGCCTCACGCCTTCAGGACCCTCTCTTGCCAAGCTCTCCTGCCCCCATCATTATGCATGTTTTCATAGTCTTGGTTATTTTTTGGGGGGGAGAGCGATACACACTTGCTGTGCTCAGGGTTTATTTTTTCCTGGCTCTGTGCCCAGGCCTTGCTTCTGGCAGGGATTGGGGGACCATCTGGGGTCCAGGGTCTGCAGCATGCAAGGCGAGTGCCTTCCCTGCTGTCCTCTCTGGCCCCCTCTTGTTCATATACTTTCATTACACATGTATCTTTAAGGGGTATAAAATCTATAACCTTATATGTTTCTCACCTTTTGTAAATGTTGCTGTATTGTGTGTATCTGAAACTTTTATTATTATTATTTTTTTTAAGCTCAACGTTCCCTTTTTTTTTCCTGGTCCACACCCAGCCAGTACTCAGGTATTACCCCTGGCTCTTCACTCTGGAATTACTCCTGACAGTGCACAGGGGACCTTGTGGGATGCTGGGATCGAACCCAGGTCGGCTCCATGCAAGGCAAGCCACCTCCCCTCTGTACTATCACTCCAGCCCCTTAGGCTCAGTGGCAGTCTATATTTGGAATCTTTCCCCCACGTCGATCCATATGCCTGTTTCCTGTAGTTAAACCACTCTCTGGGCTAATGCTGTGTGAACACCCACTCTCTTCCCAGTACACAAAGCGACGTCTTAGTGGTGCTCTGCCGCCCCCTCCGTTTCTGGGCTCTCGGGTCTCGGACTGGCACTGGCTGCCGGGGCCTCTGTGATCTTCCCAGATCTTCAAGCATTGGCTACGTGTCCCCTCTCCAGGCTCAGGGAGGCTTCTATTCCCCGGGGGCCAGAGACATGGATGGTTCAGCAAGTAGGCAGTTGCCTTGCACGCCGCAGACCCGGGTTCGAGCCCCAGCACCCCATAGATCGCCAGAGCCAGGAGTAAGCCCTGAGCACTGCCGGGTGTGATCCCCAAACCACAGAAACTGGTCCTGGTTCTCCCTCCCACAGGCACCCCTAGTGCAGCCAGGCCTTTAACCGTGTGCTAATAGGTCGTTTGTAATAGTGTGTTTCTTTCTCAGTCACTTCCATTCACAGGGTGGCATTGGAGTTTGGGTCGAAAGGAGGCAGATCGTTTCCTGATTGACCTTACGAAGCAGAGCACCAGGGCTGCAGTTGCTGGAGAGCCCACAGTAACTTGACCTGCCACTGCTCACACATCCCTCCCCCTCCCCCGCGCTCAGGATGGGGAGTCAGAAGGGGGAGGCCCAGAAATGCTTCAGGAGGACTCTCTAGCGCCCCGATTCCTCTGGGGGATTCTGTGAAACGTCCCCGGGAAAGAAAACTCCCTCGCGTGCACACCGTCTCTTCCTGGGCAGGTCTGACCCTCCACCGGGCTGGCTTATCAGTCCCCTGAAACGTGCCCAGCGCGGGCCGGCAGCTGCGTCCGACTGTCTTCCCTAAAAGGAGAGGCCAGCCGGCCGGCGGGGAAGATGAAGCGTTCGGCCAGCAGCAGCCAGCCCGCCCCGGGCACCCAGCGGCCCGTCACATCCATCTGCTTCCGGGCTTTTTTGTGGCTGCCCCCTGCCCCGCCCCTGGGGACCCCAGCAGGGGCAGGAACTAATACAGGTCTCGGAATTGTTCCTAGAGAGAGCACTTTCCGGAAGCCAGCCTGCCCTGCTGGTCGTACTGACTGCCAGGCGGATGCTAAAGGCCTCCCATGGGGCCACGCCCTCAGAGTGCGGTGGGGGTGCGATTTCTGGCTCCTTGTGGCTGAGAACCCCGAGGCTCAGTGACTCCCCTGGCCTGGCGAAGTCACTGTTCAGACCCACGGGGTCAAAGAAGGCAGGGCTCCTGCTCCCCCACCTTTTTTTTTTTTTTTTTTTTTTGCTTTTTTGGGTTACTCCTGGCTCTGCACTCAGGAATTAATCCTGGCGGCGCTCAGGGGATGATGTGGGATGCTGGGAATCGAACCCAGGTCTGCCGCGTGCAAGGCAGACGCCCTACCCGCTGTGCTATCGCTCCAGCCCCTACCCCCACCGTTTTCCACATTCGTAAATAAAATTAATTATGTTGTAGGCCAGACCCGGTAAGTGCTGGAGCTGACTCCCCTCAGTCCTCAGGGTTTGGGAGACCACTCGCCACATCGGACCTCCAGCACGGCCAGTGTGGCCCAACCCTACCCATCATTACCCCCTCAGCCCCTGAGGGGGGAAAAAATACAGAAGGAAACGGAAGTGACTTGCCAAGGTTTCCAGATGGCCAGGACAGGGACATTGTCAGGTGTCTGCCTGGTTTTCCAAACCTGTTTGGGTAAACTGCCGAGGAGGCGAGGGGCCGAGCTGGGCTGGTGGGGGATGGGGGAGGGGGACGCTGAGCTGGCGGAGGGGTGGGAAGGAAATAGAGGGGAGGGGGGAGGGCTGGAGGAGGTGAGAGCTGGTGGGGAGGTTTCCCTCGGACCCGAACACACCAGGCCTTCCATCCCCAAGTTCTTCACCCCCAGATTGCCGGCTGACCAACCTTTTCTCCACTTGGGAAGAGAACGGGCCCAATTAAGTCCTTTGCTGTCAAATCCGAGGGACTTACCCCTGCTCTTTTAGTTCCTCCCGGGACCCCTGCCCTCCGCCCCACCCCACCCCCATCCTGGTTTGCATCTGAAAGAGCCCCTGGGGGCGGCTGGCGCTGCCCGGTGTCCACCCGTCCCTCCCCCGCTCCCTGGAGGCCGCTCGGCGCTTTCCCAGCCTCTGGAGTTCCCCGGACCCGCCGCAGTGGGCTGACACGTGGGGCTGGCCTTCAGCCCTGCTTCCCCGTCAGACCCCGTTTCCGAGAGGGGTGCGGGGCCTCACCGAGGTGGCCGAGTTTGGTTCCACTTCCAAAGTGCTTTCCTGTGCTGCATGTCGTGAGTCTTTCCAGCCAGGCTGCTTTCCCGCCAGTGTCCCTGTTGGAGGTGGTCCTGTGCCAGGACCCGGGTGGAGATGCACATCAGCCTGATGACCCTGGGGCGGGGTTTGTTTCGAAGAGCTCCAGCCTTCCCAGTGCACTGCAGTGACCTCCAGGGCCAGGCCCCCAGCTTGGGGACGTGACTGCAGCCTTGGGTGCCCACAGCAGTGGCCCCGGCTACCTGTGGCCCTCTTGCACTTGAAAGGTGGCAAGTCTGATATCTCGTTGACTTAAACAGACAGACAGGGCCAGAGCGATAGTACAGCAGGCCGGGCATTTGCCTGGCACGCGGTCGACCCAGGTTCAGTCTCCAGCATCCCAGAGAGTCCTCTCAGCACCTCCAGGAGTAATTCTTGAGTGCAGAACCAGGAAAAACTCACCTGAGTATCGCCGGGTGTGATTCCAAAAGCCAAAAAACAAACAAACAAATAAAACACATTAAAAAAAAATCAAGGCTGTATTGAAGAAAGGAACCAACTTTTTTTTTTTTTTTTTTGCTTTTTTGGGTCATATCTGGCAATGCACAGGAGTTACTCTTGGTTCTGCACTCAGGAATCACCCCTGGCGGTGCTCGGGGGACCATACGGGATGCTGGGAATAGAACCCAGGTGGGCCGCGTGCAAGGCAAACGCCCTACTCGCTGTGCTATCACTCCAGCCCCCCAACTTGATATTTTTAGAGTTTAAGTTCAGGGCAACCCAGGGTGCACAGAATCAAGAGCCCCTTAATCAGCGGCTTCCCTGACCCTCCCCGGTGGGGCCCAGGGTATTCTCAGTAGAGGACGTTTTTACATTAAAGTCATGTAAGGGGGCTGGAGAGAGCACAGGGGTTAAAGCCCCTTCCTTGCATGCAGCCGAACTGGACCCCTGGTACTGCCTCTGCGAGCACTTCTGGGTGCGCACCCCCCCCCATAATGGAAAGGGATGTGCGAGGAGGTGACCCCCATCCTCAGTGCTGCCCATATGTGTCAAAAAAGCGTGGTCCTGTGGCTCAGCTGCCGGGGCACTGGGTACCACAATCGAGTGGACAGTCTCTGGTACAGTCGCGTGTGTGAACGCAGCCAGGCAGGAGTGCAGCCCCCAGCAAGCACGTGTGTGAGCACCGCAGAGACCCCAGTGGGCACCACAGCCGGGGTGCACCTGAGCATCCCCGCTAGGTCAGAGCAGCCCCTCCCGACCAGCCTCCAGCACTGTGGTCCCTGTGGGCAGCACCACAACTGCAGGGAGGACCCACAGTCATTGCAACCAGCCAGGGAAGGGCAGGGAAGGGGAAAGGAAAAGGAAGTAACCCCTTAAGGGAACAAAGGATTTGTCTTTGACTTCTGGGCATGAGATAATCCCTAACTCCAGGGATGAGTAGAAAATGCCTATTTTAGTGTTTGTTTTCTTTTTTTTTGGGGGGGGGTCACCCGGTAACGCTCAGGGCTTACTCCTGGCTCTGCACTCAGGAATTACTCCTGGTGGTGCTCAGTGAACCATATGGGATGCTGGGAATCGAACCCGGGTTGGCCTTGTGCAAGGCAAACGCCCTACTCGCTGTGTTATCACTCCAGCCCCTCTTTCTTATTTTTGTCTGGGAGTCAACGCCCAGCAGTATGTAGGCCTTACTCCTGGCTCTGTGCTCAGGGTCACTCCTGGTATCGCCGGGTGTGATTCCAACTCCTGGCGGTGCTCGGAGGACTACATGTGGGGCCAGGGATCAGACCCGTGTCTGCTAAGTGCAAGGTTAGGACCCTACTTGCTGTGCTCTCTCTCAAGCCCCTTCCTTTTGTGTGTGTGTGTGTGTGTGTGTGTGTGTGTGTGTGTGTGTGTGTGTTTGGGGTCACAGTTGGCAGTGCTCTGTGTTTGGGGGTTGCTTCTGGCAGTGCTCTGGGAACCGTATGGTGCTGGGGATCGAGCCTGGGCCCCCTGCATGCACAACAGAGGCCCAGCCTGTTGAGCTGCCGCTCAGGCCCCGAGAAAAGTGCCTTTTTGACCTCGGGAGACCTCGGCTCTAAGGCAGAAACCGTTGCAGGTTCAGAGAATGCAAATTGGAAGTGTACGATTGTTGGGGTTGGGTCCCTGGCACAAGGTTGGGAGCAGAACCGGACAAGCTGAGGTGTTTGTCGGGCTGGCTGCTGGCCTGCTCCAACGTCTCTGCTCTTGGGGCAGCGCCTGGGCTATGGGTGGATTATTGATTGGGGTCTTGATGGCCTGGGAGCCACAAGTTCTTCAATCCAAGGGGAAGGAAAGAAGAATCCTTTTCTATTCCCTCTTCCACTGACTTCACACTCTCTCTCTCCTCCCGTTGTTCATCGATTTGCTCGAGCGGGCCCAGTAACGTCTCCATTTTTTTTTTTTTGAGACTTGTTGTTACTGTGTTTGGCATGCTAAATACATCACGGGTAGCTTGCCAGGCTCTGCTGTGCGGTGAGATACTCTCGGTAGCTTGCCAGGCTCTCCGAGAGGGGTGGAGGAATCGAACCTGGCTCGGCCAGGCTGGCTGCGTGCAAGGCAAACACCCTACCCACTGTGCTATCGCTCCAGCCCTCTACAAATCCTTCCTTGTGGCCCAGATTGTGGACTTTCTCCCACTTCGGGTTAAAAAAAAACAAGTATAGAATTGCTGAGACTTTGTACAACAGAAAGATCTACAGGATTGCTCAGTAGTGATTTTTGAAATACTGAATACACGGGATAAATATGTTGATATAAAGGGATGAGAAAATTATGAAAATGAGTGTCACGTGTTTCTTGTTTGGGGGTTTGTTCTCTTAACTGAGGTTACTAGAAAGAACCCCTAGATAGCGTCTTTGGGCTCACAGAGATAGTGTAGAAATTGCATGTGGCCGACCCCGGTTTGATCCCTGCCACTGATTAGGGGAGGCTGAGCCCCGGCTGGAGCGATCCCAGAGCCCAGAGGCAGAAGTAAGCCCTGAGCACCGCCGGCTCTGGCTTCAACCAACCCTCCGGACACTCCCAGTCCCCAGAAGAGTTTCTGGTTTGCATTCTGCTTGCGGGGAGGCCGTATTGCTGAGGTCAGTGAATTCCATGACTCTGGAGTTAGGCAGAGAGAGGCACTTAAGGTTTTGAGAAGCGGGTTCCTGTGGGATCCGGGGTTCACGCATCAAACAGCCCCCCACCCCACCCCCACCCTATCCCTAATCTCTGCAGGTCTCTGCAGCTTGAGCAGGTGCCCATCCAGGTCCCTAGGCTTCGGTTTCCTCATGTGTTAGACGGGATGGTGTTTGCCTGCGGTGCCTGGCGGGGCAGAGCCCTGAGCGTGGGTCCTGACCACACCCCTAGTGCCAGGCAGATCCATGTTCTGAGGAATCCACAGCACCGTGCAGCTCCGTGTGCTGGTCCCTGGGGAGGGCAGGGACCAGCTTGCTGGAGCTGGGGGTGGGGTGTGGCTCCGCAGTGTGCCTGAGACCGATTCCGATCCAGAGGGACCTGGCAAGAGAACCAGGAAGCAAACGCGGAAGTAGAAGCACCTTCCTTGGTGCTCCGGGGGTCCCAAGGTTCTGGGGTGTCTGTGCCTTCCGTCCTCCTGGGGACCTGGCCTCAGGGAGAATAGGAGTGCCCAGGGGAGCCTTCGTCCCGCCCTCCAGCCCCTGGGCCCGTGTCCGTGTCCGGAGGCTGGCCCCTGCCCAGGCCAGCACCACTGGGCAGAATGAGGCTGTGAATTAAGCCTGTTGTTCTGGCCCTGCCGCATTCCTGGGCCGTCCTGTTTCCCCTTGGGAGCCGGGGCCTCCTTTATTTTTAGTCCCTGCAGCGTGACAGCTTTGTTCCCATCCTTTCTGACCCACCACGGGGAGACGCCTCTGAGTGGGTGCCAAGGGCACCCAGAGGACCTCGGGGTCTTAGCCTGGGTCTGCAAGGGAGAGCCTTTTAGCCGGAGCCTCTCTGGTTGCCGAGGGCTGGTGGCCTTTGGGTGAATGCTGGGAGCCAGAGAGATGGCACAGCAGGTAGGGCGCTTGCCTTGCATGTGGCCAACCCGGGTTCGATCCCCAGCGCCACATCTGGTCCCCCAAGCACTGCCAGGAGTGTGTAAGCCCTGAGCTGTGTCCCCCAAACCAACCAACAACAACACATAAAACCAATAAAATGCTGACCTCTGGCCTGCGTGTGTGCAGACGGACCGGGGCTGGTGGAAGCGTCCTCCCCATCCACGCTGACCCTTCTGGGTAGCTTCTCACCTCAGTTTCATCACGAGCAGTGTGGGGGGCACCTGCCTTCCTCCTGATCTGTGGGAGCGAACGGAAGTCGGTGTTTCTGGGGTGGACGTTGTGCGGGCTGCTCCGGCGGCCCTGAGCTGCTTGCAGCGGGTGTCAAAGCAGAAATGAAATGACAGATAAGGTGCCAAGAGCTGTGTCCGAGGGCCGGGGAGAGAGATAGCTCAACGGGCCTGGAGCCCGGGTGTCACGGCTAGCCCTGTTGGTCCCCTGACACCTCTGGGAAGGACCCCTGAGCTGAGAACGGCCCCTGAGTTAGACACGCCACCAGGTGTGGCCCTAAAACCCAAACGCAGAAAGCTCCGGTGTTTGAGCTGGGACAAAGGGACCAGGGAAGGGGCTTTCCCTTCCGTGTTCTGTCACACCACTCATTCCTTCTCTCCTGCAAAGTGCGGTTTATCACTTCGCCCCACATTTCTCTGCAGTTTGGGGGCATTCTGTGGTCCCGGGAGGCTCGGCTGTCGCACTGAGGGTCCCAGTTCCTGGTTGGGCCCTGCTGTGACCGCACATGGGGGTGGGGTGGGGGGCCCCGATTGGCCAGTGCATCGCCTGGAACAGGCAGCTCAGGGGACAGCCAGCCACGCGCAGCCCCGGGAGAGGGAGCGAGGGGCTGGTGCTGAGAAGGGCTGGGCCCTTCGGGGAAGGAGCCCGGGAGCCTTATCTGAGCCAGCAGCCCCTCGGGAGACCTCCCAGCTAGAGGCGCTTCCCGCCCAGCAGAACCGTCACGGACCCTTGGGGATCCCAGGCGGCCCCGGAACATGGGCCCCACGCGCTGGGCACTGGCGGTCGGCGTCTAGCTGGAGGTACAGACCATGCCCGTGTGGCCGCAGCGCCCAGGAAATTCTCTCCCTGCACCACGCGTCTGCTGGGGCAAGTTCATGCCTACATAGCGCACAGCGACGGCCGAGGGGATGCTGAGGAGGGGGGCGGCCGGTGTGCGGCGGGGCACGTCATGGCATGTCCATCCGAGGAGGAGGTGAGTTCAGAGAAGGGCCCGGGGAGGAGGCAGCTTTGGGGGCGGGGGGTGGGTGGGTAGGGAGGGAAACATATGCAGCGGTGCTCAGGGGTCACTCCTGGCTCTGTGCTCAGGAATCGCTCCTGGTGGTGCTCAGGAAGTGCTCCTGGCTCTGTGCTCAGGGATTACTCCTGGCTCTGTGCTCAGCGATTACTCCTGGCTCTGTGCTCAGGGGACTGTATTCAGTGCCGGGGGTTAAAGCCAAGTTAACTGTGTGCAAGGGAGGTGCCCTCCCCACTGTCGGAGCCCTGCTACCCCTGGGAAGCACCCTGGAGGGGACAGGACCCCTGAGTGTGTCCCAGGTTGCCTGAGGGGGCCAGAGGAAAAGGTTTCCCTACTCAAAAATGTAACACCCCCTGCCTTCCCCTTCCCGCCCTCTCCCCCACCCCCCTGCCCGACTCCCTTCCTGCTCTGGACCAGCTGCCAGGGGCTGAGCAGGAGGGTGGATACCTGGGGTCACTGCCAGTAGCACTCTGGGGTCACCCAGGGGGCAGCCCGGGGCCCCGGGCAGGCAGGAAGAGGGATTGGGACAAGGGCTGGGGGCCGGAGTGGGTGGAGGTGGTGCCTGCCCGCCCTCATGGGCCCCGCCACTCCCCTCCCGCCTCCCCCACAGATGGGGGCCAGCCCTGGGCCTGGAACTTCCTTCCCTGGCTCTGGTGACCTGACAGTTTGTGGCGGGCACAGAGGAAACCGAGGCCCTGAGGCAGGACCCCAGAGCTGGGCGTTTCCTGCCTAGCTGCTGCTTGAGGGGAGGCGTGAATGTCCCCCCGGGTCTCTCCTCACTCCAGGAGGCTGAGGCCTGCTTCCTCCGGCTGAGCCAGGACCCGGCGTGGGGGCCAGACGTCCATCACTGCCCTCGGCCCCGAGGAGCCCTTCTGGCCTCTGACACCCCCTGTGCTCCCCTCCACCCCCCTGCGTTGGAGTTCCCACCTTTTATCCCAACAGGAAACTTTTTTTTCTTTTTCTTTTTGGCTTTTTGGGTCACACCAGGCGATAGTCCTGGCTCTGCACTCAGGAATTGCTCCTGGCAGTACTGGGGGACCATTTGGGATGCTGGGGATCGAACCCCAGTCAGCCAAGAGTCAGGCAAACGCCCTACCCGCTGTGCCATATGGCTCCGGCCCCCGGCAGGACACAGCAGCACCTCCAGGGCCCCTCCCGCACAGCAGGCCGGAAGAGGTGCCCTGTGGGGTGGCCAACCAGAGTCCACTTGGCGGCATGGGTCCCCTTCCACGCTCCCTCCTAGACCTAGCGTGGACTGAGCGAGTCTGAAGTGACCACTGGCTGTCCCCAGGGACAGGGTTTGGGAGCAGAAGGATGTGCGCGGTGGGTGGTTCTGTTCCTGTAACAGGGAAGAAACCAGCCTCAGTTGGCTGGGGTGTTGGTTGAGGTTGAGGTTGGAGGACCGTCTAGGACGTCAGGAATAGGGACCATCGCTGGGCAGACTGCGGAGAGAATGCCTTTTTTCTACTTTCATCTACTTAGGTGTTGTTAGATTATTTTCAATAAGTGTATTTCTTATCCATACTGTCACTTCCTGTCGCTTTAAAAAAAGTTCAGAAGCCAGTCTCAGAATTTTGCTGGAGATGTTGTATTCGCCGTCATTGCTACCTACCTTTAGTTCTTAGTTTTCTCTTCTGTAAAATGGGCTAATAATGGTTGCATTTCTCTTATTTTTTTAGGTAACTGTGTGCTTTATGCAGATCACATGTTTGGGGAATGTGATGATGAGATGAGAGGGTGGGACACTTTTTTTTTTCCTGCTTTTTGGGTCACACCCAGTGATGCTCAGGGGTTACTCCTGGCTCTGCACTCAGGAATCAATCCTGACGGTGCTCGGGGGACCTTACGGGATGCTGGGAATCGAGCCTGGGTCAGCCGCGTGCAAGGCAAATAAATGCCCTACCTGCTGTGCTAGGACTCCAGCCCCAGGGACACTGGTTTTTGTCAAGAAAATGTGCAGAAACAATTACCTTGTCCTTGCACATTATTTGAAAAATTCTCAATAGCTAGCTTTGAGGTGAGATGTTACTTTCCCATCTTAAAAATAAGGAAAAGAAGATTCAGAGGACCAGAGAGATCGGGGTAAGGCACTTGCCTTGTGCACAACTGACTGGGGTTCTGTCCTGGCACTTGGTATGGCCCCAGTTCCTGCCAGGATTGATCCCTGAGTGCAGGTTAAGCACATCTGCATATTGGAGCCTCTGGGTTCTGAGTAGTTAAGCCCCGTGGCGCAGGCCCTTAGCATCAAAGTGTCCCATCCAGGTGGCTGAGTATCCCAGGCAGCGACTCCTGATCCCCCTACCACTGCTTGGGAGCACCCCCCTAAAAAACGCAAAACCAAACCAAAAAACCTTCAGAAGCCCAGAAGGAGGGTCAGGGGACCTGGACTTCAGAGCTGGGCCCTCGTGTGGGCATCACGACTTTGCGAGACTCTCGGATCTCCATTTCTTTGGCGGTAAAATGGAGATAATGATCTTCTGCATCCTTGGCTGGGTCATGGCACTGCAAGAAAGGGAAGCCAGTGGGGGTTACTCGCCCGCTGCATCTCCGTTCTTGGTGTCCATGAGCGTGTTTTATCTCTTGATGCCATCCCAGTGGAAAAAGGTTTTTTTGTTGCTGTTGTTAGTTTATTTGGTGGTTCCTCATCGGCCGATACTCAGGCTTACTCCTGGCTCTGCACTGGTGATGCACAGGGGTTACTCCTGGCTGTGCACTCAGGAATTACTCCTGGCAGGGCTCAGGGGACCGACCATATGGGATGCTGGGGATCAAACCTGGGTCAGTTGTGTGCCAGGCAATTGCCTTCCCAGCTGTATTAGCTCCGGCCTTTCCTGGGAAAATCTATGTGAGGTTCCCCTGCCTTAAAGGCAAGAAGACCTCTGCAGGTAGGAGCTGTTATTAAAGCAATGCTAACAACCACCCCGTTCTCCCTCCTGTCCCTTACACTGAGGAAGACAAGTGAGGGCCAGAGAGATGGGGGACAGTGAGTGAACTGCTTGTTTGGCGCACAGGTGTGGTCCCCAATTCCCGAACACCAACAGTAGTGACCCCTGAGCACAGAGCCACGAGTAAGCCCTGAGCATCTGCACATAGGGGGTCTCACAAAAAAAAAAAGATTAGTGAGTCTACTGTTGAAATCTTTGTTCTGCCCTTAGCAAGAGGTCTTTCTTTTTCCTAAATTGAAATTAAATTATTTTGGGGGCTGGAGCGGTAGCACAGAGGGTAGGGCATTTGCCTTGCAAGCGGCCGACCCGGGTTCGATTCCCAGCATCCCATATGGTCCCCTGAGCACCGCCAGGAGTAATTCCTGAGTGCAGAGCCAGGTGTAACCCCTGTACATCACCAGGTGTGACCCAAAAAGCCAAAAAAAAAAAAAAAGAAATTTAATTATTTTTGGGCCAGAGCTATATAGTACAGTAGGTAGGGTGCTTGTCTTGAAGCCGGCTGACCTGGGTTTGATCCCCAGCATCCCATATGGTCTGTGGAGCCTGCCAGGATTGATCCCTGAGTGCAGAGGCAAAAGTGTTTGGGGCCACTGAAAAACAAACAAAGAATTTGGGTCTGGGGACCACATCGAGTAGTACTCAGAGGTCACTCCTGGCAGAGCTGAAGGGACCATACATGGTGCCAGGGGCTGAACTGGGGCCAGTCATGTGCCAGGAAATGGCTTTAGATGCTGTGCTGTCTGCCTGACCGCCTCTTTTCACTTTTGGGGTGCTGGGACGAATCCTAGGGGAATTGCTCCCTGCTGCGCCCAGCCCTGGTCAGCAGAGTCCTTCAGCCCTTTCTGTCCAGGATCTCAGTCTCCTTCGCCAGTAAAATATCCCTTTTGATAGGTGTGTTTCGAAGTCTGCCCTGCGAAGCTTTGATCACACTGCTGTCCTCTCTGTGGGTGGGCAGGAGGGGGCGGAAATTTTCCATCCTGTGTCCCCTTCCACAGGGGGTCGGGTCAGCCTGTGCGGGCAGTGTTTGTGCCATGGCCAGCCTGTTCCCTCGGGCATGCCCGGTCTTGAACGTGCCCGTGCCTTTGGGAGCAGGAGGTGGGGGGTGAGGTCCACGTGGACCCTGGCGTGGGCCGCGAGTTCTTTCCTCTGCTGGACGCTCTTTGGCGGGGGCTTGGCGAGCACGTGCCCTGTCCTGAGGTTCCTGTGCCACTGTGTGTCTCCAGAAGGGACAACCCAGGACAAGTCTCTGCAGAGTAATAGGACCCCGCTGCCCACTCTCTGCTGCCAGTTCTCCTCCCAGGGCTGGCGAGAGGCGCCCAGGAAGCTGGGTGGGGTCCTCAGTGGTCTGCGGGAGCCTCCTTGGTGGGTGGTGGGACCTTGTCACCTTGTCACCTTTGCCCCCACTTCCTTCCTGGCCCGGCCAGAGACCTGCCAACCAGCCCCATCAGCACTGGGGAGCCTGGGGTGGGGGCCGGGTTCTCTCCATCACCCGGGCGTGGGCAGCTCTCTGCCCTAAGGCTTGGAGCTGCTGGGAGTGCAGGTGGGGGGTGCCTGGAGGGGTCCCTGAGCTGCAGCACTGTGGGGTGCAGCGAGGCGCCTCCTTTCTGGCCGAACATGATCAGGTTTCGTGCTACCTGGGGCTCCCCAGGAAAGGAAAGGTGCCGAATTACTTACGCTGTCAGAGGTTCCCGGCTCCTCCAGGGGCCGGGCACAGGAGCGGTTTGATTCCCACTGGATGCCGTGTGCTGCTGTCACATCCGGTCTGCTGCTAACCTTCAGAAGGACCCTGTCAGAGACACTCCTATTTCCTTTTTTCCTTTGTAACCCACACCCAGCGGTACTTGGGGACTTCCAGCTCTGTGCTGGTGCCGGGGCACCATGTGGGGCTGGGGATCTAACCCAGGCCTCCTAGAAGTATGGAAAGCATGTGTTCAGCTCTGCCCACTGGACCGCCTCTCTGACCCCCAGGGAGATCCCCTGTATCCCCTGGGTATATACAGGGGTGGCAGCTAAAATCTGAAAAGCCGAGTGACTTGGCTGAAGCACCCAGCCAGGGAAGACAGGTCTCAGGTGAGGCTCCCCCCTCCAGGTCACGAGACATGCCCAAGTAAGGCTGCGGAGGTTTCTCCAGCCAGAAGTCTGCCGCCATCTGGCCGGAGTGGTAGGACAGCGGGGAGGGCGCTTGCCTTGCACGCGGCCGACCCAGGGTGGACTCTTCTTGGCAGCCCCTATGGTCTCCTAAGTCCCTCCAGAAGTGATCCCTGAGCACAGAGCCAGGAATAAGCCCTGAGCACCACTGGGTGTGCCCCCCCCCCCCGCCAAAAATAATAATAATAATAATAATAAAATAATAAAGGTGTAGCTCAGCTCAAGGGTCCTGAGATTTTTTTTTTAGTCAAACCCAAACCCAAATAGTGCCCAGAAGGATGAAGGTGACACAGGCGGGGACAGAAGACCATGGGGTTCTCAGCTTCGAGGGTGGGTGGGCTCAGGCTCCTTCCTGGTAGCTTCCCTCTCCAAGAGGCGAGGGGCGGTGGATAGGACCCAGGAGCATTTGGCGATGAACACAGACTGCGTGTACACAAGACCCAGCTCCATCCCCATTGTCTAGGGCCTCCCGGAACTTGCCAGAACAACGCTCACGCTGCATCTCCCTATCACTTCGGTCTTTGCGTGGGTGAGCCGAAGTCCTTTACAGGGCTGTCATGTGATGGGCCGTGGGGTTGCCCTCCCTGGCTCGCTCTGGAAGCTTCCTTTTGTGCCTCTGGCAGTGTTCTGGGTCCAAAGAAACATTCGCTGCCCCCAGTTTGTACTTGGGGGTCAAGGAGCAGCTTCTCCGTAACCTTCCAGGACCGGAAGGGGCTTTGGAGTTGCTTGGTACCTTCTTTTGCTATGTTTTGTTTTAGGGTTATACCCAGGTAAGGCTCGAGCTACTCCTGGCTCTGTGCTCAGGGGACCGTATGGGATGCTGGGATTTGAGCTGGGGTGGGCTGTGTGCAAGCAAGTGCTTTAAATCTCATACTACCTCTCGCCCTTGATGCTTCATTTTATAGCTGGGAAACGGGGACTCAGGAGCATGTGAGGGTCTGCTCTGGGTCACATGACTGTGTGATGTGTCAGTGTGGGTGTTCCAGTGCCCAAAGCGGGGGGGATTGTGACGGGCAGGTGGGCACTCCCGCCCTGCCTGCCTTAGACTTGAACTGAAGCCTCTGTGCTCTGTCACGGCCTCACACCCTTCTTTCTTCTCATCCTTCTCCAGATTGACAAGTATCTGTATTCCATGAGGCTCTCCGACGAAACTCTATTAGATATCATGACTCGTTTTAAGAGAGAGATGAAGAATGGCCTTTCCCGGGATTTTAATCCAACAGCTACAGTTAAGATGTTGCCAACTTTTGTAAGATCCATTCCTGATGGTTCAGGTGAGTCGCACCCAGAGATTGGGCCCCAGGACTGAATGCTCTGTGAAATCCGCCTTTTCACCTTCATTCATTCATTCTTTCATTCATCCATTTCTTCATCCTCCTTTCCAACGGTTACTTCATCCACTTATCCTTCCCTCCACCCACCCACCCCTCATCTATCCATCCATCGTCCATCCATCCCTCCCTCCCTCACCCATCCCTCTCTCCATCTGCCATGCATCCATCCCTCCATCCCTCTATACTTCCATCCACTCGTCCATCCTTCCCTTCCTCCCTCCCTCCACCCAGCTATCCTCCAACGTCTCCCAAGCGTCTGTTGCGTGTCAGGCACAAGGAGAATACCGTAGTTGGACAAGGCTGATTTGTTCTCATTGGCCTGAATGTCTAGTGACTTACAGTAAGAAAATACAGCATCTATGGAATCTGCAGATGCTTTGTGGGTTGCTCTCATGTCTCCAGAACGCAAAGCGCTCCAGAACAAACAGAAAGCTGATTTTTAGCAGAACTCTATTACGGCAACACATCCCTTTTTGCCTCCAGATAAGCATCCAATCCTAAGAACAGGTAGGTGACAGACTCAGGAGAGATTCAGACCCTCATTGGAGCAAATTTCTTATATGCTAACCGTAGAAAATCTCTAAAGCCGACCAATGGCAAAGGGGAGTTGAGATTGGAAAAAAGTCATCCGTCCCTGGGGTTGGAGCGATAGCACAGCGGGTAGGGAGTTTGCCTTGCACGCGGTAGATCCGGATTCAATTCCCAGCATCCCATATAGTCTCCCGAGCATCGCCAGGGTTAGTTCCCGTGTGCAGAGTCAGGAGTGACCCCTGTGCATTCCTGGGTGTGACCCAAAAAGCAAAATAAAAAAAGTCATTCATCCCTGCCTTCGCTGACTCATTCTTGGGAATCCTGCACTAGGCCGGGGTTCACCTGCTTCTTACATGCAGGAAGGTGAGAACTTATGAGGAAGTTTCTTGCTCAGGTGGGAACACACACCCTCTTGCTATTTCCTGTCTCTGGGGGCTCATTTAGGATGGTGAGTCAGGGGACAGGAGTGTGACTCAGCCGTGGAGCACATTCCTTGAGTTTGTGAGGCCCTGGGTTCCATTCCCGGCAACTCTGTGTGTCTCTCTCAATCTCTGTATCTCTGTCTGTCTGTCTGTCTGTCTGTCTGTCTGTCTCTCTCTCTCTCTCTCTCACACACACACACACACACACACACACACACACACACACACACACACAGGACATCAGGGCCGTAGCCTGCAAAATGAACATCATTTAGAACTGATCTGACACAGGAGGGCCTTTGGGACAGTGGTGGAGGGAAGGGCTCTGTCATCTCCCTGTTCCTGCTGTTTATTGGTGGGTTTAGATCTTGTGTCCAAGGTCCTCCCCTTCAGAGACCTCAGTCCAGTCCCTTTGTGCTGTGCAGTGGGCCCCTGCCCTGCCGTTGCCCTGCCTTTATCCATCAAGAGCCACCTGGAGTCATCAGAATGTGGGGCTCCTTCCTAGCAAACCAGGGAGCTCTTGGCCCTCGGAAACGCTCACCGCCGCTGTAGTTGTCATGGTGGAGGAGAGTCCATGGTGGCTCTGACCCCCGGTTTGCTGCAAGCCCAGCTGTGAAGTGGCCTCATGGCTTCCCCGAACCTTCCAAAAAACATCTTCCCTTTCTGGTGGCTTTGACGCCAGAGCACTAGGCTCAGAGTTGTTTGTTTTTTTCTTTTCTGTTTGGGGCCGTGATGCTCAGGCTTATTCCTGGCTCTGCGCTCAGGAATCACTCCTGGTGTTGCTTGGGGGACCATATGGGATGCTGGGGATTGAACCCAGGTCGGCCACGTGCAAGGCAAACACCCTACCCACTATTATATCATTCCTGTCCTAGGCTCAGGGCTTTGAACAGAATCTAATCAGAGTTTTGAACTCTTAAAAAATCTCAGGAATACATTGGCTCATTTTATTTTGTTTTATGTTATTTTTCTGTTTGTGTTTTGGGGGACACATCCAGCAGTGTTCCGGGCTTACTCCTGCCTCTGTGCTCAGGGGTCACTCCTGGGGGCGGAGGGGAGCGACACCACATATGGTGTCGGGAATTGCATCTGGGTCAGTTGTGTGCAAGGCAAGTGCCTCACCTGCTGTCCTGTGTCTCCCTCCCCCCGCCCCCATTTTGTATTTTTGATGTGGGCAATGGCTCTTCCGTTACCTTTTTTTTTTTTTTTTTAGCCCTGAAATGGATTTTAGCTGCTGCTTCTCCTTTTCAGAGTAGGAAAGGCATGAATAATGAAGGAAGGGAAATATTGATGCCTTTTTGCTCCGTGACTTGGCTTAGTTCAAATCCCTCTTCTAAGCCACCTTGTTTAAGGGAGGGCCGCCCTTTTTGCGGCTTTGGGGTGTCAATGCAGCTTTGGTGTGTCCAAGGGGCACTCCCTCATTCCTGTAAACCTCCCTTTTCTTCTTTCCTGTTTTGACAGTAAGGATATTACACATGCCAATTAGACTGTAAGCTTTTTGAGGGTGAACCGAGTTGGCTGTTTTCTTATTTCGGCTTCATGATTCCTAGAAGCATGCTGTCACTTGAAAGAATAAGTCAAACTATTTGGTCTGTGGTATGGTCACAGTTAATACCGGGAACCCCAAATCTTTTATGTAGCATGACTTTCTAAGAACAGAGATTACTTCTTTTCGGGGGGGGAGTCCCATAGCTGGTAATGTTTGGGGGTCACCTCTGTCAGTGCTTTGGAAACCGTGTGCTCCCAGAGGCTGTACCCAGGGCTCTTGCACGCACTGCAAGCCCTCTGGCCCATTGAGCCATCTCCCCAATACCTGTTTTGATGATTATTTTAGATTTTACTGGCTTTATTCAAGCAGTTTATGAATCAGGAAAACATCAAAATTAGCAGATGGAAGAGCTCAGCAAGGCAAAGGATTTTTAGACAGAAGAAGCAAGAGGAATGAAATCGTTCTGGGCAGCAATAGAGAATTGTTACTGCAGTTTTAATTTTTTAATTTTTTGCTTTTTGGGTCACACCAGTGATGCTCAGGGGCTACTCCTTGCTTTGCCCTCAGGAATTACTCCTGGTGGTGCTCAGGGAGCCTCATGGAATGCCAGGTTGAACCCTGGGCAGCCGTGTGCAAGGCAAATGCCCTTCCCACTGTACTGTCACATTGCAGTCTTAAGCCTTAGCAGGGATGGCGGAAGGAGGCTCAAGGTGACCTGCCCGTGCTGACCAGGTGATTCCTGATGACTGGATTAGGAGTCTGTGTCTGCAAGGGCAGAAACTACCCTTCACTTTGGTTTGGTGGCGTGGGGCTTAGCCCAGGCGATTCCATTTTATAGAGTAGATGGCGCCTCCCACTTCACAGTTTCTTCGCTGCAAACGTCCCATCTCACACAGGTTTTCATCCTGCACCAGCCTTCTCTGTGATTAGGAGACTATGAAGTTTGTCATTTCCATCTGTTCTCATCCACTTAAAATTTTTTTTTAAAAAGAGATTCCATCTTTTTAAAGTAGCTGAGTCATTTTCCACTGAGTATATGTACCAAGACTCTTTTTATTCTTGTTTGTTATTTACTTAACAGTAGTACCAATATTATTGTTTCTCTGGTTTTGGTTTTGGATTTGGGGCCTCGCCCAGGGGTGCTCAGGGCTTACTCTTGGCTCTGCACTCAATGATCACTTGTAACTGAGCTTGGGAGACATCTGGTGCGCTGGGGATAGAACTCAGGTTGGCTGCTTGCAAGGCTAGTGCCCTGCCCACTGTCCTATCACACGGACCCCTAATATTACTGTTTTATATTTGCAGGGATGCTACACTTTTTTTTTTTAAACTATTTTAAGGCAAAGCTATTTTTTGTACTGTTTTTTTAACCATGATGTGTGTATATGAATGTATGCCTAAAATCATCAGACAAATGTATTTGTCTGACAAGTTGAGTTTTTTAAAAGACAGTATGAAAATTGACCCAGGAATGGCAAAAACATTAAAAACAATTTTTGTACAGGCATCATTTTCAGGATTCTGGGGGTAGGGTGGGCCACGGAGCTGGTGATATTTGGCCTCATGTGGGTTTTTATTTTTTCTTTTTGGGTCACACCTGGCGACGCACAGGGGTCACTCCTGGCTCATGCACTCAGGAATTACTCCTGGCGGTGCTCGGGGGACCGTATGGGATGCTGGGAATCGAACCCGGGTCGGCCACATGCAAGGCAAACGCCCTCCCCGCTGTGCTATCGCTCCAGCCCTATGGCCTCGTGTGGTTTTAACTTAAGCTTCTGGCCTCAGGCTGGCAGTGCCCAGGGAACATGCGATGCCAGTTTAAACTCAGTGTCACACATGTACTTGGCATGTGCCGTATCAGTTGTGCCGGTCTTGAAAATAACTTCTTTTTCCCTAGTGTTTGGGCTGGTCACTTACTTTTTCCTGCCTGAGCCCCCTCTCTGGAAAACTGCCTGGGTTGTTCTGGAAGTTCTCTTTGTTTCTGAAACCTCCCAAACGTCCCGTGCGCTCCTTGCGTCTCGCATAGCGACACGGAACTCTGCGTGGCAGGGAGGGCGTGTCTCGTCCTGAGAGAGGCACAGCCACCACGCAGGTGGCCTTTCTCGTGCTCGAGTTCTGTTTGCCCTGTGTCCCGGCGCAGGCCTGAGCTCGAGAGGGACATCTGTGCTGGTGTTTGTTTTCCCCATTCGCCGGTAATAACGGCCTTCATTAGGGAGCGGAGAGCTGTCAGGGGCTCTTCAGCCCTGTGTTTAATGAGCCTCGGCTGGAGGTGCGGCCTCTGGCCTCATGGAGACAGCCATGTGGCATGAGACGGCATGAGCAGGCATGTGCTTCAAGAGGAAGCTGGAGGGCGGCCCACGGGGATGTTGCAGGGAGAAGAGCTCAGAACGCTGGATCCAGCCGGCCGTGCTGCCCGGCTGGGTGACCTTGGAGAAGGCTCTTGGCTTCCCTCGCTGGGCCCCTGTTTGCCCATCTGTAGAAGAGCTAGGGTGACCTCTCCCTGCTGCAGGGGCTTGAAGGGGACTCGGGGAAAAGAAAGCTCTGGAAAGGGAGCTGTGCTGTGGGACGCATGGCTCCATGCCACCCTCTGTGTCACACCTGAACGGTTGACGCTGAGCGTTTTGTGGGAGACTGCCCAGTCGCGGCCTGTCAGAGGCTCCCCACATCCCTCACCACACTCTCACCAGTTCGGCCTAAATATGTAGGTTCAGCCGTGGACAAAGGATCCAGGTTTGGAGTTTCTGTTAGTTTGGTTGGGTTGGGGGGTCCACACCCAGTGCTGCTTAGGACTAAGTCCTGGCTCTGCATTCAGGGATCACTCCTGGCAGTGCTTGGGGAACCCTGTGGGTTGCAGGGATTGAATCAGGCTTGGGTGGAGGCAGGCAAGTGAGTGTCTTTTAACTCCGCCGTCCTGTTCCTCTGGTCGTGGATCTGGAGTTTTTCTGAGTTCACCAGCATCCCTGTAATCTGACACAGGAGGACGCAGGGAAAAGGGAGAAACCAGTGCAGGCTAGCATGTCCTCATTCATACCCCAGAGAATGAGGGGGCCACCCCGCCTGGCCCTGCTCCATCACGATGGGTGGCCAGACCCTCAGCTCTGCTGCAGGGAGCCAGCCTGAGAGGGAAGGGGGTAATAGCAGAGCCCCTTCGTGATGGAAGACAAGTTCAAGCTCAGTTTTCAGCAAGCCGAAAAGGGGAATTTCTAGACTCTTGGAAGCAAGGTGTGTGGGCCGAAGGTGGCCTCTCTCCCTTATTCTTTCACTCTGAAGTTGACTTTGCAGAAACCGCTGCCCCCATTCATGAGTTCAGCTCGGAGCTGGCTCTCCTGCAGACGGTCTTGGACAGAGCACCAATTGGCTGCCCACTGGGGCCATGTGACCATCCTTAACCAATTGTGATGCCCAACATAGGTGACCCTGGATGCTCCTGAATCACAGAGCTAGAGCTGAGGGTTGGGCCCAGCACCAACCTCTTAGATAAAAGTAGAGCTGGGGGGGCGGAGGGGAGCGGGTGGTGGTGGTGACATGTTCTAAAGAGATGCTAGACCTGGGGCTGGAGCGATAGCACAGCGGGTAGGGCGTTGGCCTTGCACGCGGCCGACCCGGGTTCGATTCCCAGCATCCCATATGGTCCCCTGAGCACCGCCAGGAGTAACTCCTGAGTGCAGAGCCAGGAGTAACCCCTGTGCATTGCTGGGTGTGACCCCCCCCAAAAAAAGAAAAAATAAATAATAAAGAGATGCTAGACCATCAGTGGAATGTATGCCAGGAATTTTATGCCCTTACTGAAGATCCCGGAAGCGCGAGATCTTACTATCTCATCCTTACTTTGGACAAGCTGGCAGGCTACCGAATGTAACCGGCCCACACGGCAGAGTCTGGCAAACTCCCCGTGGCGTACCCCATATGCCAAATACCAGTAATAATGATGGGTCTCATTCTCCTAACTCTGAAAGAGCCTTGAATATGGCACGTTTTTAAAAATCTCAGGGCTAGGACGAAGGAGACGTTACCGGGGCCTGCTCGAGGCAATCGACGAACAACAGGATGGTCGTGGTCGTGATCATGACTGAAGATCGGTCATTGGTGCCCTGGTCCTGGCAGAGCCTAGAGCTAGAGGGCCTTGCCTTTGATACCCGCAGTTCTTGGTGAGCCAGCAGCAAGCACTGACCCATGGCCTGCTGTATGCACCACTCAGTCCAGGGGAAGGGAGGGAGCATGGTGGACAGCGCTGGCCTTCACCTTGCTAATCCTCCCAGTGAGGCCGATAAGACTCAGGCACGGAAGGTGTAACGAGCATCGCAATATTTGCAAGTAAGAGTGACTAAGTATTGGGAGAGGCACTGGCCTTGCCGTGAGCCAGTCATTTGACTGGTTTGGCCGGAGCTTCCTTATCCCTGAACCCAGAAGGTGAGTTAATGTTTGTCCCGTTTCCGGAGCCGTAGATGTGGTTTTCAGAAGAGGTGCCAACTTCCCTTTCCCGGAGCCAAGGTCGCCGCCCCGGGAAGGACCAGGAGTGGCCCCTAGCCTGACAGCACCCCGCTTCTACTCTGCATGCAGGGGCAGGACCCCTCAAATCAATCCATCAGGTCCCAGGGGCAGTCGTGTGCCAGTGAGTCTCATCCTGACGCCTCAAAGCCAGCTTTTCGGATCGTTTCTCCGACTCTTGACGCCCTCGGGCTTCCTCAGCTGGTGCTTGTTAAACGTAGGAGAACCCTCGAGCAGTGTGTGTAGAGTGCAGGGAGGCTGGGGAAGGGGCTTTGCAGAGCTATGAAAGTGCGTGTCACCACCGGGTCCCCCAGACCAGATTCCGGTCTGACCTACGAGCAGCTGAAGTCAGGCCACTGGTCTTCTTGGGGCTGGCTGTGTGGACACGCTGGCTGCCAGCCACGGGCAGTTGTGCCCTCCTGTCACCACCTGGCACTCAGACATAAGAACCCACTTTAACTTGCCCATCTTTGATGCAGCTGAAGGCGAGACCTCGGCCCAGACTGGTGACTGAAAAACGGGCCCCATCTATTTTTGTCAAGTTCTGCCGAGGAGTCAACTTCATGAAGTAAATTGGTGTCCACGTCTAAAACTCTGGGGCTGCTCAGAGGGCCCATGTGTGGGCGTGACACTTAGGAATCATGGTTCAGTCTCCAGCACCACCTAGTCCCCTGAACACCACTGGGTGTGGCCCCCCCACAAAGCAAATATCCTTGTTGGCCGGACTCGGTTCTCACTCTTTCCACTAAAGCCCAGAGCCTAAAAAAACTGCTCGGAGTTCCGAAGAGGACACCCCGCCAACCCCTCCAAGAAATGACCATCCTGGTGGGCTCAGGTCTCTCTTGAATGCCAACCCTGGGATGATCCTGGCCCCGAGGTCTACCTTGGAGGTAGTTTCCCTCCATGCCTAAGTTTCTAGGTTGAAATCCTGCCTCTGGTTGTATGTTTGGACAAGTTACTGACCCCACATGGCTTTTACTGTGGACTTGGGATGCTAATAGTTCTCCCCCCGTCCTGGGACTGGCCAGGGAGCAGAGTGAGGTTCAGTGCTTGCGAACTGACGGTGAAAGAAAACACTTTTGATGGAGTGACAGAAGGAGGTTGTCATACCAAATATTGAAGCAGGGATTTAACCTGGGGATCGCACATGTGCCCTAGAGGTTAGGATTCTGCTAGCAACTTTAAACTCTCAGCCAAACTCAGGGTTGGAATACGCCACCAATCCATGACATAGATACACTCCCATCTTGTTGATCCATTGACTTGTGGGGGGGACACTTGGGTTTTCATCTGGGGATGTTCCTAACCCAGGTCCCTCTTGGTCACACAGACTCTGTGGTGATTGTCGGGATGTGGTATGTGTGTGTGTGTATTTAGTGGGGTGGTGTTCGACGTAGAAGGGACCGAACACGGATGCACTGCAACAGGGATGAGCTTATTAGGGAAGTGAAGTAAGCCAGACACAAAAGTGCACGTATTCAGGGCTGGAGCAATTGCGCAGCGGGTAGGGCATTTGCCTGGCACGCGGCCAACCCAGGCTCGATTCCTGGAATCCCTTATGGTCCCCTGAGCACCGCCAGGAGTGATTCCTGAGTGCAGAGCCAGGAGGAACTCCTCTTGAGCATCGCCAAGTGTGACCCAGAAAACAACAATAAAAAGCGCATCCTTCTGTGATTCTGTTGGTCAATCTAGAATAGATGAACCCAGAGGGATAGAACGAATTTAGACAGACTCGTCTCTGGTTTCCAGGAACCAGGGCAAGGGAGAGGGGAGTTACTGGTCACTGGGTGTAGAGTTCCTGTGTGGGGCGATGCGAAGGGGTCAGGAAGAGTTCTGGAAATAGTGATGGTTGCGCAGCGCTGAAAATGGACCTCAGGCTGTAGTCTCATGACACTGACTCACGCCTCTGATTCCCACAATTGGCACTGGCAGTGTGTAGCCGTGACTGTCATTGTCACTGTCCTCCCGTTGTTCATCGATTTGCTCCAGCAGGCCCAGTAACGTCTCCGTTGCGAGACTTGTTGTGACTGTGTTTGGGATATCGAATACGTCGCGACGGAGCTCACTATGCATCAGGGGACCCACAGCTCTGGCACTGCACGGCCGTCTGGCCCCTGGCAGTGCCTGGTATGGCCCAACAAAACAGCAAGAGCAGCAAACATGGCAGCCCACAGTCCATTCATGTGAGGCATATTCCCCCCACCCCCAACTTCGTAGCCTCCATGGAAATAAGCTGACTGAGGACTAGCTGCACGAAACGAACCCAGGGCCTGAGAGGCAGGTTTTCTCTGGGCGGAAATGCTGTTATTTTGCTGTTGCTGTTTATATAGGGGCAACACCTGGCAGTGCTCAGGAAGATCATGTGGGTGCCTGTGAAACATCACTTCGGTGCTTTGAGCCATCGCCCCGGCCACCAAAATGCTATGTAAAGTGTGTGTGTGTGTGTGTGTGTGTGTGTGTGTGTGTGTGTGTGTAGGGGGTTCGAGAGCGGCGGGGATAGGGTGGGGGTTGGTTGGACCTTATCCAGAGGGGCTCATGGACTTCTGGCTCTGAGCTCAGGGCTCACCCCTAGTGGTGCTTGGGGGACCATATGCAGTACCAGGGATTAATCTGGGGTCAGCTGCATGAACACCATAGCCCCCACACTCTCTCTCCAGCCCCAGTAGCGCTGTCTTGGAAACGGGTTCAGAGCGAGCTGTGGGGGGGGACTTGGCACTTGCGTTGTCTGTCCATGCCCTGTAGTTGGGAAGGAGACCGGGACGGCTCGAGGTCTCTGCCTGGGGTCCTGGGGGGCTGGAAGCTTCCCCTCGTCGCCTCTTCCGGACGGCAGAGCGGGTGTGCATGCCGGTCTCCTGCTCGCTGTGGGTGCGGGGCCCTGAGCTCCTGGTCTCACGTGACCCTGCTCTCTCCCTGCAGAGAAGGGAGACTTCATCGCCCTGGACCTCGGCGGGTCTTCCTTCCGGATTCTGCGGGTGCAAGTCAGCCACGAGAAGAAGCAGAATGTTGTCATGGAGTCTCTGAGCTACCCCACCCCGGAGAACATCATGCACGGCAGTGGGAGCCAGGTGGGTGCCGGCCCCCTCCCCCGAGCCCTAGTGACCATCTGCGACCCCCCTGCAGCTCCCCCAGCCTCTCAGGCAGCAGGAATTGGGGGTCCTAGCCCGGCAGCTCACCGGGGGCCATCCTGTACCTGCGTTAAAAGCCTCGTGTGAGTCCTGGCACAGAAAGTGGAGGGCAGGCCTGGGCTTGGGATTCATTATTGCCTCGTCACCCAGCTCTGGAGACCAGGCGGGGTCCGGCTTCCCCCCCAGGACTCTTGCCTCGGCTGCGGGGTCTTGTGGTTCCCGCTCGCCGGCCGTGTGTTCCTGGTCCAGGGAGCTCCTGACTTGTGCCGTGGCGGCTTCGGCAGCCCCAGTGCCAACTGGCCGCTGCCCATATGTCTGTGCCAGCCTTGCCAAATGTTTGCTGCTGGGGAGTTGTGTTCTAAGGTCCGTGGCGCAGTTGCCCAGAAAACCCACTTGTTTGGTGTCCGGACTTTGAAACGAGACCCGGGGAGCTCCCTCCTCCCGATTCTCCTTCGTCCTGAGATGAGTGGTGGGAGCTGGAGCGGCTGGTGGCCCACCTGGCGGGACCCCTCAGTCCCCCTCCGTGACCTGCCATGGGGTCGCAGGCCTCCCACTCTACCTGGTTGTGGCCACCGTGGCTGCTCCCCGCCAGGTGGACAGAAGCCCCTTGAGGCCGCTTTCCACCCTGTCCATTGACACCCCCCCACCCCGCCCAGCTCTCAATGTTCTTTTTTTTTTTTCCTTTTTGGGTCACGCCTGGCGATGCACAAGGGTTACTCCTGGCTCTACATTCAGGAATTACTCCTGGCGGTGCTCGGGGGACCATATGGGATGCTGGGAATCGAACCGGGTCGGCCGCGTGCAAGGCAAACGCCCTACCCGCTGTGCTATCTCTCCAACCCCCTCTTGCTGTTCTTGTGGCTATGCTGATCCGCCCCTGCCTGTGACCTTCACCCGGGGGTCTCCCCTCCCCTCCGTGCAGCTGACATGGGCATATCCTGACGCACGAGGAACAGGGTTTAGGTGTCACTGGAACTGGTGGCAGGGAGCGCCCTGCCCTGCGATGCGTTCACGGCACAGCCCGGGTCTCCTCGCTCCAGCGAGTCCTCGCCTTTCTCTCGCTTTGTTTTGGGTCACACACAGCTGGTGCTCAGGGGTTCCTCCTGGCTCTGCACTCAAGAATTATTTCTGGCGGTGCTCAGGGAACCCTATGGGATGCCGGGGGTCGAACCTCGGTCAGCGGCCGGCGTACAAGGCAGGCACCTCCCCGCTGTGCCTCCCTCTTCTCCGTCCCAGCTTCCCGAAGCTTCTTGGTCTCTTGCTTCTGCCTCTGTCCCTGTCAGTTTGCATAGAAGAGATGATGATTCGTCCAGGATTATAGCAAAGGGGGTTTCCGGTGCTGATCTCTTGGCATGGGCAGCTATGGCTGGTGACTGTCCAGTGGACCAGTTAACACCACATGTAAGCGGTGTGTGTGTTGCCCAGCTCAGTTAGTACTGGGTCAAAAGTGAAAACAAGGAAGGCTGAAGAGGATTCGTTCACCAGGCAGCTCGAGGCTTGTGGCCTTTTCCAGAGCTTCTGGAATGTGCAGAGACAGAGGGTCCATCAGAAGCCTCTACCAGGGTGGCCAGCAGAGCCCGAGGCCTTGGCACGTGGCAGATGAGCTGATTTTCTGTTGTTCTAGAATTTTCTCTTGACTCTGGTGGTAACACATTGGTGACCACAGAGAGACCAGTTCTAGTTGAAGGGTTTGGCGTGTTTCTTCAATTTTCTCTGCCTACGGGGCAGACTCTTTTGTTTGACTCTTGGGATTTTCAGGCTACATTTGGTAGTGCTCAGGGCTTACTTAGTTACGCCTGGCCTGTGCTCAGGGGTGACTCCTGGCAGTGCTTCGAGGACCAATTGCATTGCCAGGTACTGAATCAGGGTTGGCCTTAACCCCACCACTGTCTCTTGGACTCCGTCTGGCTCTTTGTAATAGATTCTTCTCTGCTGGTTGCACTCAGCCCTGAGCCCAGGACACAGCTGTGGTCCTACAGCAGCTCCTTTCTGCTTGTGTGCATGCTTGCTTGTGTGTCTGTGTGTGTGTATGTGTGTGCGCGTGTGTGTTTATGTGCATGTGTGTACGTGTGTGTGTGCATGTGTGGTATGTGTGTATGTCTGTATGTGTGTGCATATATGCGTGTGTGTATGTGTGTGCATGAGTACTTGCGTGCGTGTGCGTGTGTGTGTGTGTGTCCGTGTGTGTGCGCATGTGTGTGTGTGCGCGTGTGTGTGTTGGGGAGGGGAGAACTCTGCACCCCTTCTCCTGACATGCTCACATCTCTCCCTGCTTCCCCCTGTGCTCCTTCCAGCTCTTCGACCACGTTGCTGAATGCCTGGGAGACTTCTTGGAGAAAAAGAACATTAAGGGCAAGAACTTACCTGTGGGATTCACATTTTCCTTCCCTTGCCGGCAGTCCAAGATAGACGAGGTAAGGATCTTTCCAGCTGGTGGGAAGCCCACGGGGTGGAAAAGCTTATGACCCCTTTTCTCATCCACACGTTCCTTTGGCTTTTCTGGAGGCCTCGTGTGGTGCGTTCACAGGCAGGACTGAGAGGCCCTGTGGCGCCTTTCATTTTCCGGTTACTGGCCAATGGTTTATGTGTTTCTGTTGGTGTGTTTGTTTCTCTTTTCATTTTGGGCCACGCCCGGCAGTGCTCAGTACTTACCCCTGGCTCTGTGCTCAGGGACCGCTCCTGGCCAGGCTCAGGAGAACATGTAGGGTGCCGGAGATGAAACCTGGGTCGGCCGCATGCGAGGCAAATGTCCTTTCCGCTCTTCTGTCGCCTCCGCCCAATTTATAAGAAAACATCTGGGTAGAGAGAACCATTTGTATTTCAAGGGGTGCCCCCCTGCAGGACTCACTGGGGACTCGGGGGCTGGTTCAGCCCCGCTCAGTGGCTGACAATGGCACTGTTCAGACACAGCAACGCGGGGGCCACGGTGGTCGTTTTGGCGGGGCTGGTGGGGCTCAGTGCAGGTGTGGGGGCACAGAAGAGGCCGCTGAGGGAACTGAAGGTTGTGGCGGTTAGGGGGAGGCGGGTGCCAGGACCTCCTGTCCCTGCCCGCAGCCCCAGAGAGTCCCTCGGCTCCTTTCTGCACTCAGGTGACCCCTTGTATCCCCCGGTCTGTCCTCTGTTCACTCACTCATCCGTTTAGCAGGAAGCAGTGCCCATGTGACACGTGACACCCACATCCCTTCGCGCACCCCAGGAATGCAGGTTGGCAGTGACCTTGATCCTTCTTTCCCTGCAGAGAGGGAGAAACCCGCTCGCCTGCATGCATGCACACAGGCTGCAGCCTAGCACGACGAGCCCAGTGGTTCCTTCACAGGGGACCCAGCTCTGTTGTCACAGGCACCTCATGGTTAACACGCATCCTTTTCCAGCGTCCAGTGGTCAGGTGGGCTGAGCACTCCCCATCCCCTCTTTACGAGGCTCCGGTTTCCCGGGACCCTGCCCTCGTGCTGCTTCTGCGGACAGGCTGGCCCCCGAGCCTGCCCCGGGAACCCGGACATTTCTGCGGGATCAGGACATTGGTGCACGCGGCACCCTCCATACTTCCGGACGGCACCTCTGTGCCCCTTTCTTAGTGGGACGAGTGCCCCTTCCTGGGCACGGCGTCATGCTGTGTCATGTGCCCTGACTCCAGGCCAATGGGTCCAGCCTCATACTGAGAGAAAAACGAGGCACTTGAGAGCTCAGCTGGCCAAATCCTCATCTCATGGATGAGAATGAGGTTCCCAAGGCCACATGGTTTGTTGAGTTTATTTATTTATTTATTTTTATTTTTAAAAAATTTTTTTGCTTATTGGGTCACACCCGGCAATGCACAGGGTTTACTCCTGGCTCTGCGCTCAGGAATGACCCCTGGCGGTGCTCAGGGGACCATATGGGATGCTGGGAATTGAACCCGGGTCGGCCGCGTGCAAAGCAAACGCCCTACCCGCTGTGCTATTGCTCCAGCCCCTTGTTGAGTTTATTCAGGGTCGTGATTTACCATAGTGCTGAGATTTGTGCTGAAGAAGACGGTGATGCTGCCCCACAACCATCCCAGGTCTGCCAGTGTCTCTCCACTGCTGTTTCGAGGTCCCCCGCAGTCTCCTCCCTCTGCCACTTAGCAAATTTGGTTTCGTTGGCAGGCACGTAGGCTGTGTTACTGTTGGCCATTGTCTAATCCCTCATTTTTGTTGTTCCCTTATTATCTTTGGAGGGGAGCCCAAACCAGCAGTGCTGAAGGGTGACTCCTGGCTCTGCACTCAGGGGTCACTCCTGGTGGGCTCGGGGGACCTTATGGGGTGCCGGGGATCGACCCGGGTCAGATATGTGCAGGACAGTCGCCCTATCCCTTGTACTGTCCCTCAGGTCCCAAGTCTCTTGCTCCTATTGATCTCACGTCTGGTTCCATCGGAGTTCCAGGGAGCGCTGCGGGATTTCGTCTTTCCTCTTAGCTGAGTTGTGTTCCGCTGTGTGTAGACACCACTTCTCTGTCTACTCCCTCTCTGCAGGCGCTGGGGTTGTTTCCAGATCTTGGCTGTCCTGGCTAGGGCTGCCGTGACTCGTTTTAATTTATCACTTTTGGGATGAATGCCCAGGAGTAGAGTCACTGGGCCCTATAGAAGCTCTTTTTTTTTTTTTTACTTTTTTGGGGGTCACACCTGTCGATGCACAGGGGTTACTCCTGCCTCTGCACTCAGGAATCACTCCTGGTGATGCTCAGGGGACCATATGGGATGCCGGGAATCGAACCCGGGTCAGCCGCGTGCAAGGCAAACGCCCTACCCGCTGTGCTATCGCTCCAGCCCCTCTATTCTTACATTTTGGAGGCATCTCTGTGCTGTTTTCCAGAGGCCAAGCTAGTAATCTTCCCACCAGCAGTGACCGAGGGATCCTTTTTCCCTTCCTCCACACCAATACAGGGTCTTCTGCCCTTTTGGACGTGTGCGGTTCTCACTGGTGCGGTAGCTCATCATTGCTTTCATTTGCATTTTCTTGATAGTGATGAAGAGCACTTTTTCATGTTTTATTTGAGGAAGAAGTGTGCTCAGCTCCTCACCCCCCTTTTGGGTAAGGTTGGGTGAATTTTGTTGTTGATGTTAATTTTCTGTTTTTGCCTTTGGACCACATCTGGCAGGGTTCAGGGCTTATTCTTAGCTCTGTGCTCAGAAATCATTCCCGGTGGGCTCAGGGAACCATCTGGGGTGTGCAGAATTGGAACCCAGGTCAGTTGCATTTAAGTCAAAAGCCTTATGCGTTATAGCGTCGCCCCAGCCCTTGATGTTAAGTTTTATGAAAGCTTTATAAATCTTGACTACTAGCTCCTTGTCAGATGTATGAAAGGTGAATATCTTCTCCCACGTAGCAGGGTGTCTTTACTTTGGTTGTTTCTTTCACAGTGCAGAAACTTTTGACCTTGATATAGTCCCATTTGTTTATCTTTTGATGCCAACAGTATCAAATTATGGAAAATGCTTCTGAGGTCCATAGTCTCGATCTGTCTTTGTTTTCCTGGATGGGGCTTATGGATTCAGGTCTACTAGCAAGGTCTTTAATTCCTTTTGAGTTAAATGTAGTGTCCTGTGGCCACTGGATTGATTGACGACAGATCCAGGACCAAATTCCTGTGCCCTCATCTCCCCCGCCACATCTAGAGGCGTCCAAGAGGCTGTTTTTGCATCTCTCCTCTGTTCAGTATGAACGAAAGCAGTATTCACCTGGCATCCGAGCGGCAAGGTGTAAAGATCGCTGGTCCCCAGGTCCTCTCAAACCCTTGGCAAAAGCCATTGTCTGAGGGGCTGGAGTGATAGCACAGCAGGTAGGGCGTTTGCCTTGCACACGGCTGACCCGGATTCGATCCCCAGCATCCCATATGGTTCCCGGAGCACCGCCAGGAGTAATTCCTGAGTGCAGAACCAGGTGTAACCCCTATGGATCGCCTGGTGTGACCCAAACAGCAAAAAAATAAAAAATAAATAAAAGTCGTCTGAGCTCAGTGTTCCTTAGTTTTTGAGAGCTGGGATGAGGTCACACTTCCAGTGCGGGGGCAGGAAGAGGTGGGAGACAGTCTAGAATGTGAGGTGGGTGTTCTCCTTTTTTTTTTTTTTTTTTTGCTTTTTTTGTATGGGATGCTGAGAATCGAACCCGGGTTGGCCGCGTGCAAGACAAATGCCCTACCCGCTGTGCTACTGCTCCAGCCCCCCTGTCAATAATGCCTTTCCATGTCTTAATGTACCTTCGCTGCTGGTTTCTGATGTAGCTCTGACATTCATTCGTGGGGCAGTGGCTTGGAAGTGGGCAAGCGTCACCTGGCCACTGTGGAATTTCCAGTTCTCCTGGTTTTGGCTTTGTTTCTCCCCTCAAGCAACCCTTTCGAGGGCTGGGGGCTCCCAGGAGGCCTCTCAGGCGTCCCCCCCACCACGTCCACTCCCACCTCTCTCCTTGCTTGGCAGGCCATCCTGATCACCTGGACCAAGAGATTCCGAGTGAGCGGAGTGGAGGGCATCGATGTGGTGAAGTTGCTGGACAAGGCCATCAAGAAGCGCGGGGTAAAGCACCTCTGCACCGCGGGGAGGGCGGGGAGGAGGCTGTTTCCCCGGCAGAGGCTCTTTGAGGGGGATGTGGGCGATAGTGTCTGGCCCAAGGCCTCCTACAGGAGGCCCCAAAGAGCCAGTAGGTGAGAGGTGGGGTCCGGAAGTTGGGTGGACTGGAAGCAGAGCTGTCTGCAGGCTGAGCCTTCTGACTTGGGGATCCCTGACTTTGAAAGGGCGCACGGGGTTGAGGCTCCCAGGTGGACAGCGGGCGGTCAGCGCAGGCAGGTAGGAGGGGGGTGTTGTGCCTGGCATAGCCAGGGGACTGCAGTGCAGGGCATCGAACCAGAGTTAGCTGCGTCCCAGGGAGCACCTTCCCCGCGGTGCTGTCTCTCCAGCCTGAAGATTTTGCACATGTACACTCAGGTGTCTCCTGCTTGTCATTGTCAGCTCAGAGCTGGTCAGCTTCTAACCGTTGGTATCTTCAGCATCTCTGACCATTTTTACCCGATACCATAGTAGGTATTTGCTACATCTCTGAAGATTGGAAAAAGCTTTCATTGATTTCTCCTGATAGACTGTCCAACAGGTTGGCCATTCTAGAAACTTTGTTTTGTTTTGTGGGCCACACCCAGTGCTCAGGGCTGATTGCTGGCTCTGTGCTCAGGGATCCCTCCTGGCAGGGGCTCGGGAAGCCTCAGGTGTTGCCGGGAATTGAGGCCAGGCAGTGTGTGAGGCAAGTGCTCTGCCAGCTGGACTATTGCTCCAGCCCTGGCAAGACTCCTGTTTTTTTTTTTTTTCCCTTGAGACGCACAGGGGTTACTCCTGGCTCTGCGCTCAGGAACTACTCCTGGCAGTGCTCAGGGGATCATATGGTTTGCTGGGAATCGAACCTGGGTCAGCTGCGTGCAAGGCAAACGCCCGCTGTGCTATCGCTCCAGCCCCTCTGGAAAGAAAGACTCTTAGAGCAGCCAGATAGTGAAGGGGACTGAGCTGTTTCTGTCGTGAGGTGACAGCAGCGCCATCCCCCCTGCCGCCGTGGCAGTCGTGAAAACGGGTGGGGGAGGGGGGCTTCTACCTTGCTCCTGAAGGTTGGGGGTCTCTGCTCCTGAGCGCGGAGAGTGATGCCCATTGTCGGTCCCCAGGACTATGACGCCAACATCGTGGCTGTGGTGAATGACACCGTGGGCACCATGATGACCTGTGGCTATGACGACCAGCAGTGTGAAGTCGGCCTCATCATCGGTGACGTCCCCTCGCGGCCTTGGCCCCCCTTCCCCGAGCCCTGCCCTCCCCCCACCCGACCCCCGTCTCTGATTTTCTTGTGTCGTCTCTCACTCAGGCACCGGCACCAACGCGTGCTACATGGAGGAACTGAGGCACATCGACCTGGTGGAGGGCGACGAGGGCCGCATGTGCATCAACACGGAGTGGGGGGCCTTCGGGGACGACGGGTCCCTGGAGGACATTCGCACCGAGTTCGACCGGGAGATCGACCGGGGATCGCTCAACCCTGGCAAGCAGCTGTGAGTCCAGCTCTGTCTTTGCTCACCCGAGGGGGGTCTGGCTGGGAGAGGGGAGGGGCTGGGAGCACGGGAGGGACACCCAGCACGGTCGCCTCCGTTGTCCCTCCTCCTCCTGGGGCTGCAGAAGCTGCACTCCGACAGGCCCAGCGGACGTGGAAGCTTCTGGGCCTTTCCTCCCGGCTTAGAGGCACTGGAGCTCTGGGTAGAAACACGCCTCTGCTCCGTTGTCAGTCACTGGCGCTGAACTGAGGCCGAGAGATAGCATAGCATGGGGCTCTTGGCTGCGGAAGGGAGTGTGAGAGTTGCTTCCTTCAGTGTGACGTTCTCGAGTTTTCTGGTGGAGCTGTGCGCAGCTAACAGGATGCAAAGTAGCTCCTTTCTCTCTCTCTCTCCCCTCCCACCCCCCCCATCTTGGGTCACACCTGGCGATGCACAGGGGTTCCTCCTGGCTCATGCACTCAGGAATTACTCCTGGTGTTGCTCGGGGGACCCTATGGGATGCTGGGAATCAACCGAGTTTGGCCACGTGCAAGGCAAACGCCCTACCCGCTGTGCTATCATTCCAGACCCTCTGTCTCTCTTTCACGTGTGCACGCGCATGTGTGTTGTTGTGTGTTTTGGGCCACGCCAGTGATGCTCAGCTTATTCTTGGCTCTGCATTCAGGGATCACTCTTGGCAGTGTTCAGGGGACAGGATGGGATGCCAGAGATGGGACCCAAGTCAGCCGCCTGCAAGATCATCGCCCTACCCACTGTACTGTCCAGCCCAGTAGCTCCTTCTCTTGCAGGGCTTCTAGGTGAGGTCAGTCCCCAAGGCTGACATCGGTCCTGTAAGGGACTGAGCCGTTGGGACAAGCAGGACAGCAGCTGGGGTGGTGAATAAACGGAGCTTCTCAGGGAGTGGAGCATGCGCAGACTTCCGAGTTCATAGCCATCGTCAGACTGGCCAGCCCAGAGGCGTGGGGCCCTAGAGAGCGCCCGGCTCAGCCCAGCACGGCGGCTACTGTCTCTGTTCCCCAAGCGCTGGCTGTGATCTTGCTCACGCTCTTGGATCCTGCCAGCCGGAGGCTCCCGCCTGCCGAGATCCATCCCCACATCCTGCTCTCTTTAGAGTGGTCCCCGCAGGAGGCGGCGTGCCCTGGTCATTTTGAAATCCGTTTCCCAAAAGATGACAAGACCCGGGCTGGGTGGCTTTCCGCTTGGTGAGAGGAGCGGCCCAGGTGACCCCAGTGCCCCGTGCACACACTGTCAGAGCTTGTCAGGAAGAGGGAAGAGAACCCAGGTTCTTTTTTTCTAATGCAGGAGTATTGCTAATTAGTCAGCCATTGATTAGGCTGATTGAATTGGGCATGAACTCCACCTTACTTTTTTTTTTTCATAAATTTATTTATTGAATCACCATGAGTACAGTTACAAAGCTTTCAGGTTTAAGTCTCAGTCATACAATGATGAAACACCCGTCCCTTCACCAGTGCCCATTTTCCACCCCCAAAAACCCCAGTATACCCCCATCCCACACCCTCCCCCTACCTGTGGGGCAGATGATTCCCACATTACTCTCTCTCTACTTAGATTACGTTCAGTATTTTGACACCAGACCCACCATTATTATTTGGGATTTTACCCCAACACTCAGATCTGCCGAAAAGGCAACGGTAGACAATTTGTTTTCTATTGCTGGTTATGAAGAACATATGATGTCGCGCGGCCACAGTAGTGGCTATGCAATTTTGGAATTCCGAAATTTTAACAATGAAATCTGGAGGGATTTCTGCCAAAAGCCACTGGGTTTCGAGATTTGCTCCAGAGTCTCTGGGATCATGGCCGTTGAGCAGCTTGATCAGGAGCCAGAGAGGCCGTTCGTGGGCGATGACTTGTGGTCTCGTTGGGGTGGGGAGGACAGGACCGGCTCCACCCCCATCCCGTGAGGCCCCTTGTGTCTCATTACTGCGGGCCTAAACCTGACTGTCCAGTGGCCTCTGGAGGATGGCGGCCACCGAACTGCCAAGGGGGAGCAGGCAGAGGGACAGCACCCTTTCCTCCTGGGGTGGCCTGGCTCCAGTAACCGACTGTGGGGAGCGGATGCATTTCTGCCAAAAGCCGCTGGGAGAACCCAGGGTCTTAGACTCAGAGTTGAACCCTCGCTTTGCATCCTGGGGCGGAGACGCCAGCATGGTGAGAACGCCCAGCTTCCGCTCTGACAGCCAGTGAGTTTTGTCTTCACCCTTATGTGCTGACTTGACCCTTCACCCCCAACCCTGCCGTGGAACTGTTGGGGGTGTCTCCCTGGAGATGCATGGGTGGGGATAAGCACCAGTGGCCCAGAGCATGCACACCATGCCCCCGTCCAAGGCCTCCCAAACCTGCCGTTTCCGCCTTCCCAGCACGGTGACCCCGGGGTTCGGAGGAGAATGCTGAGCCTCGTGGTCAGCATTTCCTCCCAGTGGTCAGCATTTCCTCCCAGGTTGCCTTCATAGCCCAGCGGCCAGGCCTTTACCTGCCGGAACAGAGCGATAAGGACCCGGGCCCCTCTCTTTGTCCTTTGCCCTGTGTCCCCAGGCCAAACTGTGAGTGAGCTGGGCTCACAGCTGTCGAATGGGGGGAGGGGGAGCCACACGGGTGGAGGGGGGAGGGTTGGGGGGTTGGCCAGGTGAGTGATGAAGGATGGGGAAGGCCAGGATCCGGGGAAGGCCGTCTTCCTGCCCGTCTCCCTGCTTGCAGGTTATCACAGGTCAGATCTCGGACTGCATGTGGGCTGTACTGCATATTCCTGAAAACAGGCGATGACTAGGAAAGGTTTTCAGTGTGGAGCGGGGGAGGGTGCATCTGGGCCACACCCAGCAGTGCTTCAGGCTCTGTGCTCAGCGATCACTCCTGGCAGTGCTCGGGGGACCATATGGGGTGTCAGGGATGGACTCTGAGTCAGCCACGTGCAAGGCAAGCACCCCCCCTGCCCTGCTCGCTCTCCAGCCCCTCCTGCTGTTTCGGTGCCACCTCCTTCCGGTTTTATTAATTTATTTTTGCTTTTTGGGTCACACCCGGCCATGCTCAGGGGTTACTCCTGGCTCTGCATCCAGGAATCACTCCTGGTGGTGCTGGGGGACCCTATGGGATGCTGGGAATTGAACCCGGGTCGGCCACATGCAAGGCAAACGCCCTACCCGCTGTGCTATCGGGCTCCAGCCCCTCGTTTTGGTTTTAACCGCCCTTCGCTTGTCCTTCCTGTTTCCTTTGTGCTGCCTGGTGTCTTGGCTCAGGCTGCCTGTGCTTGCTTATCCCATTCTTCAAACTTCAGAGATACTGACCCCCTCACCTGCAACCACCAAAAAAAAAAAAAAAAAAAGGAGAAAGAAACCCGGCCAAGCAGTGACCTCCTCCTCCAGGAAGGAACAGCGCAGTGCCACACGCCTTCCTGCCTGGCATTCTGCATAACACCTGGCACCTCCCAGCACCCGCAGCCCTGTTGGCGTGACAGGGCTCCTCCCGCCCCTTCCCTGCCTCGGGCTGCCTGGTGGAGCTGGCCCGGCTGCCAAGGGAGCTCTCGCCCTTGCACGCCACTGCCTCGATGCATGTGACCTCCACAGGTCTCAGCGATGCCCGCGGACCAACGCTGCTCGCTGTCCTGTGGCCAGGGTGGCCAGCTGCCTGCTCACTCAGGTCCCCAGGAGTAAAGGGGGCTCCGCCGCCCCCGGTCATCCTGGCTGGAACAGATCCCGGCTCCGAGAGGCCTGTTTGCTCGTCCCCTCCCTCCGGCCGGGGGTCAGGGCTGGGAAGGTCAGGGCTGTGGCCTCCTGCTTCCTTTATCTGCAGAAGGGCATCGAGGCGGGGTGGAGAAGGAGCGGAAGGACAGCAGACAGAGCGTTTGTCTTGCTCGCATCTGGCCCGGGTTCGATCCCCCGTATCCCGTATGGTCCCTGAGCACCGCCAGGAGTGATCCCTGAGTGCAGAGCCAGGACTCAGGCCTGAGCACTGCCCAGTGTGGAGTCTCTCCCGGGGCAGTGGGAAAAGCCAGTCTTAGCTCTCCTTAGGGAGAAACAGTCGGGGTGTCAGTCTGACAGGCTGCAGGCCCCTGGGAGGAAGTGAGCGAGCGAGAGGCTCACTCACGAGCCCTTGCACGTCACTGCCTCGATGCATGTGCGGAGCCCAGGCTGGGGGTGGGGCTGGTGGCTGCCGGTCCCAGGGAATAGCGATGTTGGCCAGCTCTGTCTCCTGGGCATCGAGCCCCTCGCACTGGACACTGAGCTGGGTCCCGGCTCCGCATCTGCCTCTCCTCATGGCTCTGTGACTCGGCACACAACACCAACCTTTCCTCTCCCTCAGTTTCCCCGTCTATGAAATGGGCAGACCGTGCCCACTCCCAGGATTATGAGGGGAAGATGATGTAACGGGGTGCAGTGCTGAATAAGAGGAAGCGGGGGGATGCCCAGGAAAGCCACGGTGCGCAGTAGCTGGGCTCTGAGGCACGCAGAGCCTTCGCCCCACACCGCCAGCGAGGAAGTCAAGGTCCCGAGCTGTGGGTCGACAGGACGTGCGAGAGAGAAGCTGGCAGGCGCCTGGGCAGGCCGACTCCGCGGCGCCTGCTGGGGGCTGTGCCAGGGCTCTCCCCAGCCGTGCCCGAGGCCGGGCCGGGCCGGGCAGGTCCCGCTCTGCAGGGCGCACTCCTGCCAAGGAGCCTGGGCTGTCTGGCCCTGTCGGGAGAGAGAACAATGAGAACCCGAGTACAGCGGGTGGGGCAGGTGCTCGGGTCCCAGCAGCCTCCCCGGCCTGCCCTGCCCCGTCCGGTCCTCCCGCTGGGTCGCTGCCAGCTCTGAAAGCTCACGTGGCTCCCTGACGTGGCTTAGTCTCTGGGATCCGTCCTGCGCCCGGCTTCCTCCCGGGCCCTGGTCAGCCTGGACAGGGTCAAGCTCAGACGGGCGCCTCGCCAGGCCTCACACATCCCCCAGGAACTCGCTTGGCTGAACATGGCCCAGCCCAGTGACTTCCGGCCACCCCGAGCCCTCCCTGGGGTTTAGGGTGGGCTCAGAGCGGGGAGTCAGTTCCCCAAAGTAAATTCGTAATACTTTTTTTGGAGTGCAGAAGGTGATATACACACGGGTGTGCTCAGGTACCGTATGGTGCCGGGGGTGAAACTCAGGACCCAGTAGGCCGCAGAGTGAGAGAAGGGACTCTGGGGGGACGCTTGGCTTGGGGGGATGGCGGAAGCAGAGAACCCCCGGACACAGCCCCTGCGTCCAGCCTCCCGGTCTCGGCTGCCCTCAGAGAAGTCATGAAATGGGGAGACTCTTTCCTCCCGGTAGGGCTGGGTGACCTGCCTGGTGGAGGGGGCAGACGAGAGCCCCCTGAGAAGCATTTGTTTTTTGGTTTTTCCCTTCTCTCTCTCTCTCCCCAGTTGAATCACAGTGAGATGCAGTTAAAAAGTTCATGATTAGGTTTCAGTCATAATTTTCCAACACCTTTACTTTCCCAAGTGCGCATTTCTCATCACCAATGTCCCCAGTTTTTCTCCTTCCTCCCCAGTCTGCCTCGATGGCAGGCACTTTCTCTCTGTCTCTCTGTCTCTCTGTCTCTGTCTCTGTCTCTTGCAATACAGGTACTGAAAGGCTGCCAGGGATATCGCTTTACCCACTTTTAGCACTCAGGTCTTGTCCAAAGGATTGAATCCAACTGTCATTGTCACACTGGTCCCTTCTCTATCCTAACTCACTCTCCCCTGTACTTGGGGCAGCTTCCAACCGTGGCCCAGTCCTCCTGGCCCTCGTTCCTACGTCCTTCAGTGCTCGTCTCATACTGTGTTTTTGTAAGCTGTTGTGTAAGTGGCAATCATATCCCTTCCCATCTGCCCAGAGACCTCCTTTTCTTCTCCACCCCACACCCTCCGGACCACCCCTGCCCCTCAGGCTGCCTCTCTGCAGGACCACCTCCTCCTGTTGCCCGCCCCCCCCCACCCCCGGGTCCTGGTGACCCGCCCTGTGTCTGTCCCTGGTGCTAACAGGTCCCTGCGCTTGGCTCCCACAGGTTCGAGAAGATGGTCAGCGGCATGTACCTGGGGGAGCTGGTCCGGCTGATCGTGGTCAAGATGGCCAAGGAGAGCCTCTTATTTGAGGGGCGCATCACCCCAGAGCTGCTCACCCGAGGGTCCTTTACCACCAGTGACGTGGCGGCCATTGAGAAGTAAGTGCCTCGCTCGGCTTTGAGGGGAGGGGACCGCGGGGCATCAGTGGGGGCCTGTGACCGCTCACGTCTGTCCCCGTGAACAATAGTACAGCGATGAGGGAGGGCATTTGCCCTGCATGCGGTGGACCTGGGTTCGATCGCCGGCATCCCATATGGTTCCCCCGAACACTGCCAGGAGTAATTCCTGAGTGCAGAGGCAGGAGTCAGCCCTGAGCATTGCTCAAAACCCATACAAAAAAATAAATTCTGACCCTGGCCTTTGGGGCTGGTGTGCCCACAGCTTGCAGGCGCGTGCAGGATGTCCAGCAAGACATCCGGCAGGCCAGCTGCGTGCTCTGCATGGGGACGCCCAGGTTCTGTTCCTGCACTGCCCCTGAGTCCAGCCGGGGCAACCTCCCGCACTCCGGGGTGTGGCCCTCCCTCCCCCCACACCAAAGCAAAACACCGAAGAATGTTGAGGGCGCAGATGCCTCCATCACCGCCCCTGCCACTTCCCTCCTCCCTGCCCACAGCCCCATGCACGGAGAAGAGCAGATTCCCAAGAACAGGTGATTTTCATCTGTGACCAGGCGCTGACCAGGCCAGACCCAGGGCCTTGGGATTTCTCTTGGGCTTTCAGGGCCGAGATAATTGGAGAAAAAAGCTCCTGTGAGCAGCTGGGTTGAGGAGTCCTGCAGGTCTGTGCCCTTTGTGGGTCTTTCTGTGGTTCACGTGGCCTAGCAAACCCAGGTCTCTGTGGGTCGCTTCTCATTTCCGAAAACGCTTTCGTGGCTGAGACTCCTCCCATAACACCCCAGCTCACGGGCCTCCCCCTGCCTCCTCCCTCTCTTGCCCCTTAACAGCCAGAAGGTGTGTGTGCCCCTGGCCCAAATCTGGGAAACGCTGGTCCACCAACACGTCGGGTACACAGTCGGAGGGCCGAGCCCTGCTGGTACCTGTCGCTCTCTGCCGCGTGTCAGAAACTCATGCTTAGTGAGAGCACAGTGGGGAGGGCGTTTGCCTGGCACTCGGCAGACCCCGGTTCGATTCCCAGCATCCCATATGGTCCCCTGAGCACCGCCAGGAGTAATTCCTGAGTGCACGAGCCAGGAGTAACCCCTGTGCATCTCCAGGTGTGACCCAAAAAGCAAAAAAAATAAAAGAAAAAGAAACTCGGGCTCCTCTGGTCCCCCCACCCCACCCAGGGGTGCAGAGAAACTTGGTCCTGAGACACTTTGCTAGAGTCAGCCAGGTCTGAGGGTTTCCTGTCTGCGGTGACCTCCGCGTCCCACTTCTATCGGGCACTGTCCACTCCAGGGAGCCCCATGGGCCACCTGTGCAAACGTCAGGCGAGCTCGGAGGGCAGAAATGCCCGTTCCAACTCTGCCTGAGGTGGGCTTTCCTGCTCGCTGCCTGGGGTCCTGGGCACTGAGGCCCAGCCAGCAGCTTCCTGTCCCGCTCCTGAGAGGAGGTGGGATGTGGACATTGTTCCTCTGTCCTACCTCTGCACTGGTCCTCAGATCTTGGTCCTGCATGACCACTGGACACCTCCGGTTAGTGGGGGGACAGTGGGGGTGCTGGGTGTCAGCTCTCTCTCTGCCCACGGCTCCCATCAGCTGCAGTCGGGCGAGCGGAGGCTCGTGGGTTCCTGAAAGTTGTTGACAATGTCAGGAAAAGCCTGCCTTCCTCTGGGCCTGCCGCTGGGGCCGGCGTTTCTGTTCAGCCGGAAGCAAGAGTCCACTTGAAGTCGCTTACACAAGTACGACAATTGGAACAAAGACTATCTCAATAAAACATGTCAAAAGAACCCTGCCATGGCACACGGTCAGAGCAGTCTCTTTAAAATTCAGAGTAAGAGGGCTGGACCAATAGCACAGCGGGGAGGGCGTTTGCCTTGCACGCAGCTGACCCAGGTTCGATTCCCAGCATCTCATAGGGTCCCCCAGGCACCGCCAGCAGTAATTCCTGAGTGCAGAACCAGGAGTAACCCCTGAGCATTGCTGGCTGTGATCCAAAAAATAAAAAACAAACATTTTCTTTGTTTTGTTTTTGAGCTGCACCCGGTTGTGGTCAGGGCTTACTCCTGGCTCTGCTCAGCGATGACTCTTGGAAGTATTCAGGAGACCTTAGTCAGTGCTGGGGATTTGAACTGCAGTCTGTAGAGTGTAAGAACCACAGCCTGGGATGCAAGGCAAGCCCCTTCACCCCCTTAATGGCTTCTTCGGCCCCTAAAGCTCTATATTTTTATTTTATTTCAGTTTACTTATTTTTGTTTCTGGGTCACACCCAGTGATGCTCAGGTCTTAGTCCTTGCTCTGCACTCAGGAATCATTCCTGGCAGTACTCGGGGAACCAGCTGGTGTGCTGGGGATCGAACCCAGGTTGGCTGCATGCAAGGCAAACGTCCTACTCGCTGTACTAACACTCTGGCCCCTCTGTATTTATTTATTTATTTATTTATTTATTTGGCTTTTTGGGTCACACCCGGCAATGCACATGGGTTATTCCTGGCTCTGCACTCAAGAATTACTCCTGATGGTGCTCAGGGGACCATATGGGATGTTGGGAATCGAACCCGGGTTGGCCGCATGCAAGGCAAACGCCCTACCCGCTGTGCTATTGCTCCAGCCCCTGGCCCCTCTGTATTTTTTAAAAGATACTACCGACAATAGTAACAGAACTGCAAAGTGACTTGCAGCAAATCCAACCAGATTGAAAGCATGTGTGCAGAAGAATTCCCTCTGAGGGAGACCCCGGGGGAGGCTGTCCCAGGACAGCTCAGACCCAGCTCGGGGGCGTCCAGGGCTTCCTGCGCCCTCACCCCCGGCAGAGCACCAGCTTGTCCTGCAGCGTATCCCCCCAGGGGCCTCTCCAGCCTTCCCTCCCGCTGGCATTTCTCAGGCCTCTGGCTTGGTCCCCAGGCCTCTCCGCATGGTCAGTGCGGCTCTGCCTCCCGTGGGCCTGGCCCCGCGGGTTCCCCGACTCACAGCGCCCACGTCTCGCTCGCAGGACCAAGGAAGGCCTTTGCCACGCCAAAGCCATCCTGTCGCGCTTGGGCGTGGAGCCGTCCGACGACGACTGTGTCTCGGTCCAGCACGTGTGTACCATCGTGTCCTTCCGCTCGGCCAACCTGGTGGCCGCGACGCTGGGCGCCATCCTGAACCGTCTCCGAGATAACAAGAGCACCACCCGGCTGCGGACCACGGTTGGTGTCGACGGGTCTCTTTACAAGATGCACCCACAGTGAGTCTGCCCTTTGCTACGCTCGGCACCCCGTTCCCCACTGGGCGCGGGGCCCCCCCGGAGGTCAGGCGCTGGCATGCAGCCTAGGGCTTGGGGTTCGGCAACACAGTTCCCGGTTCTGAGTGGCGAGGTGAGGGTTGCCCGTTTGGGACAGGTACCTCCTGCCCCCAGGTCTGGCTGCTGTTGCCCCTTCTCCATCCTCTTCCTTTCCTCCATCGGGAGAGCTTCTGCAGCTTCAGGAGCCCGGGATGGGGAGAATGTCTCTGTCTCTCACGTTCTCTTGCTGGGACCTCATTTCATCAGGGACCCTTGTTTGAAGGACTCTTCTGGGAACCCAGAGATGGTTCCAGAGAGGGCTGGAGCTCATTCATTGCGTGCAGGAGCCCTGAGTTGGATCGTTCCTGGCTTCCCTTGGTTCTCCAAGTGCCCCCACTCACCCCCAAAGCCCCAGCACCGAGCTAGGAGAAGTCACTGGCTGAGATTTTGCATCTGAGAGCTGGAGAGAGGCGTCCCTAGCTCCTGGGAGGGTGAGGGCTGTGTCGCCAGGCTGCCTCACTGTCCTGTTCAAAGTGGCAGCTCAAAAAGCCCTCTGTGACTCTAAGAACAGGACTTGTGCCTATTTTATTTACTGATTCATATTTGTGGCGCCGGGGACGGAACCCAGGTCGCATGCCTGCGAGGCATGGACTTCCTGGGCTTTCACCATTGAGCCACATCCCTGGCCTGGCTTGCACCTATTTAAAAGGCTAGTGGAAATTTTTAAGTTTTTACAGTACTAATCATACCTGCTAGTGACTTGTGTGGCCCCCAAACAAACAAACAAAAAAACCCCCCAAAATGTTAGCTCTTGGGCTGGGGACATAAGTTCTTGATCGAGCCCTTCCTTAATCTCAGTGACTAAATTGAGACTTTTAAGGAACCCAGTTCCCACCACATTCCTGTCGGCAAGGGCTTGTCATCTGCTTTCAAATAAGGCTCTCTTAGTTCCTCCCGGGGGGCGTGAGAGAGAGAGTGTGTGTGTGTGTGTGTGTGTGTGTGTGTGTGTGTGTGTGTGTGTGTGTTCCATTTAATTTTTCCTTTCTGCCTGCATCTGGTTTAAGCAACAACGAAAATAAAGCAAGTGAGAGGCCGGAATGATAGTACAGTGGGTTGGGTGCTTTTCTTTCTTGCATGCAGCCAACCCGGGTTCGATCCCCGGCACCCTCTATGGTCCCCTGTGCACCGCCAGGAGTGATTCCTGAGTGCAGAGCCAGGAGTAAGCCCTGAGCATCCGCTGGGTGTGGTCCCCACCCCGTCGTCTGCCCCTCAAAAAGCAAAAAAGTGTAGCAAGTGAAACTGAAGTGTGGAGGAGGGCAGAAAGGGGGTGCTGTGCTCAGTCCAGACCCCGGCACGACTCTCTCCCCTGCTTCCCGCCCGCACAGGTATTCCCGGCGTTTCCACAAGACGCTGAGGCGCCTGGTGCCCGACTCAGACGTGCGCTTCCTGCTCTCGGAGAGCGGCAGCGGCAAGGGGGCTGCCATGGTGACGGCGGTGGCCTACCGCCTGGCCGAGCAGCACCGGCAGATCGAGGAGATCCTGGCCCACTTCCACCTCTCCAAGGACATGCTCCTGGAGGTGAAGAAGCGGATGCGGGCCGAGATGGAGATGGGGCTCAGGAAGGCCACCCACGAGAAGGCCGTCGTCAAGATGCTGCCCTCCTTCGTCCGCAGCACCCCGGACGGGACCGGTGAGGCCTTGTCGGGGGTGGGGTGCCGACCTTGTCACACCTATTCAGTCATGGGCGAATCTCCCATGAAGGACGAGGTCACATGGGGGCTGTCGCCGCCCACAGTGGGCTCCTCCGGAGGGTGCGTGGACACTGGGCTGGCCGCAGGCTCTGGGCGGGAACCAGACACTCACTCAATCCTCTTCTCCGTTTCTCCCTCTGACTCCTGCTGGCAAGCCGTCTCGGGCAAGTGCCTTCTCGCAAACCATAGCCCTCTTCCAAATCAGAAAGTCACTGTCATCCTGTTGGTCATCGATCACCTCAAGCAGGCCCCAGTAACGTCTCCTTCATCCTAGCCCTGAGATTTTTTAAAAAGTGCCACATTCGAGACTCTTTCAGGGTCAGGAGAATGAGACCCATCATTGTTACTGGTTTTGGGCATACTGAATACGCCACGGGGAGTTTGCCAGACTCTGCCATGTGGGCAGGGTACATTCAGTAGCCTGCTAGATTGTCCAAAGTAAGACCTAGATAATAAGATGTTGCGCGGCCGCAAATGCGACCGCATGCTTCCGGGAACAGAGTTTTATAGTCTCTGGGTCTTGGCCGTTGATGGGATTACACGGCGCCAGGGGCAGTTGGTGGGTGTAACGCCTGGAAGATGGGGGATCTGGGTGGAGGAAGGAGGCCCCGGTCCCAATCCGAGCCGGCTTGGAGATCTACACCCTGGTCCCGCACACCTGGGTTCCTCGGCCGGTTCCTTCATGCGTGAGGCTTGTCTGAACGTGTGGAGAGCGGTCTTAAGCATGGCTGTGGCTGGAACCAGAGGTCTTCAGCTGCTGGGGCTCTGCTCAGGGTGGGGAGGGAAACTCAACCCACCCTTCTCCAAGGGGCCCCGGTGAGGACAGCCAGGCGCGGAGGCAGGAGACTCTGCACTGTTCTCTTCTGGGAGCAGGGTTTTATAGTCTCTGGGTCTTGGCTGTTGATGGGATTACACGGGGCCGGGGTCAGTTGGTAGGTGTCACTCAAAGTTTCAAAATTTGAAAGTTATTCAGTTTTTTTGGGGGGGGGGTTGGGTGCCATACCTGGCGGTGTCCAGGAGTTATTTTGGGCTCTGCACTCAGGAATCACTCCTGGTGGTGCTCAGGGGACCATGTGGAAGGGCAGGGATCGAACCCAGGTCAGCCACATGCAGGACAAGCACCTCCCCACTGGACTGTCTCCCCCGGCCCTGGAGAGTCATTCTTAAAAGAGTGAAGCAGGACAGATCTCCTGCCCCAAGACTTCTGTTAGGTTTGCCCGCAAAGTTGGTCAGCCAGAGGATGAGCCCCCGGGGCAGCCTGTCAGGTCCTAATGGGGTGCGTGGGAGCTGACAGGCTGGCGGGCAGGTGCTGGGAGGGAAGACTCAGTCCGACTGCAGAACAGAACCTGCCCTTCCGGTTGCCTTGGCGGGTCCTCGTGGAGCCAAGCATCCTGAGCTTTCCAGCTGGGAGGGGGCTTGAAGTTGTGAATGTCCCCAGGCAGACCCATCCTGTGTGTAAGGGACTTGTCACCACCTTGTCTTACGAGGTTAGAAGCCACTCTCCAACCTAATGGCTTGAAGGCGCCAGTCATGGGTCTGTGGGTCAGCCGCTTCCTCCTGCCAGGGTCTCTCCTTGCGGGCTGGCCTGGCCACTGCATCTGTAGTTGCATGGGTCCAAGGGATTGAACTCAGGTGGCCGCGCTCACATGCCCGGCACTTGGCTGTCTGTCCGCCGGGGTGCAGGAGAGTGGGCCCTGGGGATCTGGGCTGGCGCCTTGCTGGTGGCAGGGGTCTGTGAGACACAGGGAAGGCAGGTCGGAGGCCTAGGCTCGATTTACCCCTCCCCCACACCCCGAGCCTTCAGTCTGGAGGGGATCCAAGGGAAGGAGAAATGGGCTGCATCTTTGGATGGGGAGAATGTCACTTTGGGACAGGGGTTAAGGCGTGAAGGCACTTGCCCTGCATGTGGCTGACCTGGGATCCATTCCAGGTACCGCGTCACCAGATATATTCAAATACCCTCTATCCCCTCAGCCTAAAAAAATCACTTTGCAGAGAAATAAATACAGGGAGGGACAGATGATCATTTAAAAATACTGCGCTCGCCTGACCTGGGTTCGATCTGTATCCCATCCCATATGGTCCCCTAAGCATCACCAGGAGTAAATCCCTGAGCACAGAGCCAGGAGTCACCCCTGAAAATCACCAAGTATGACCCACAAAACCAAAGGGGAAAAAAAATTTAGGGCTGGAGCTACAGGACAGGGAGTAGGGCACTTGCCTTGCACCCAGATTCGGTCCCCTGCATCCCATATGGTCCTGAGCCCCGCCAGGAGTGAAAAGCTAAGAGTGTGCCCTGAGCATTGCCAGGCGTGGCCCCAAAATAAGCCCCCCAAATTTAATTTATTTACTTGCAGTGGTGCTGGCCAGGCCTGAGGGCTTCCTCCTGGCTCTGTGCTTAGGAATCAGTCACTCTTGGCAATCCTTGGGGGCCTCAGGCCTTTGGTTGAGAATCAGACCAATTCAGATATGTGCACATGGATGGTTTTTTATTTTTTTTTTTTGGCTTTTTGGGTCACACCTGGCAATGCACGGGGGTTACTCCTGGCACTGTGCTCAGGAATTACACCTGGCGGTGCTCAGGGGACCATATGGGATGCTGGGAATCGAACCTGGGTCGGCCACGTGCAAGGCAAACGCCCTACCCGCTGTGCTATTGCTCCAGCCGGATGGTCATCTTTTTACACTTTATTCTTTTATATTTTCCTCGGGAAAAAATCCATTAACAGATTCCCTAAAAGCCAGTTTCCATGCTTAGTAACCCTGGCTGGGTTTGCGGGCTTATTGGTGGTGACAGTGTTCCGGGACGGGGCCTTTCCCAGCGCGGGGGTTGTTGGATGTCTGCATGTCTGCCCGCGTCTCTCCGGGCTGAAGAGTTGGGGTTCCTCTCCTACATCTGTTAGAACCGTTCCCTGTGCTCGGTCTGCAGCCAGGGGCCAGGGACTGTCGGGGGCTGCTCGGCCCTCTCACGCTGTTCCTTCGTTCGTCCACCACAGAGCACGGAGACTTTCTGGCGCTGGATCTCGGGGGCACGAATTTCCGTGTGCTGCTGGTGAAAATCCGGAGTGGAAAGAAGAGAACTGTGGAAATGCACAACAAGATCTACGCCATCCCAATTGAAATCATGCAGGGCACAGGCGAAGAGGTGAGTGCGGCTGGCGGTAGGGGCGTGGGCAGGCTTCCAGGTAGGGGTGCGCCTGCGCCCCCCATCCTGCCGTGGGACGCCCGAATCTACACGCTCGTGTCCTGGTGGCCCGAAGCCCCGGCCGGCTGCTTCCACGCCGCAGCCACCCGCGAGGAGGGGGGCTTGCTCTGCACAGGGTGGGGTGGGTGCAGGGAGCATGGGCAGCGGGAACTGGACCGGGCGCCTCTCTCCTGCAGCTGTTCGACCACATCGTGTCCTGCATCTCCGACTTCCTGGACTACATGGGGATCAAAGGCCCCAGGATGCCTCTGGGCTTCACCTTCTCCTTCCCCGTCCAGCAGACAAGCTTGGACAAGGTGAGACTCTCCCCTAGGTGCCCGGTGCCCGGCGGCCAGGGTAGGCTGGAGCAGGGGGCTCCTCCAGCCTCCGCCTCATCCGTGCTCAGCAGTCACGCTCAGAGGTCACGGGGGTGGGTCGGACTTCATGCCCGGCTCTGTAGTGTGATGGGACAGACACAGTTACTTCGTGTGGGTCGCCCGGATCGCGTGTCCTGAGAATGATGTTATAAATATCCAAATGGCCCTTAGCAAAAAAAAAAAAAAAAGCCTCCACCCTGACTTTTTACCTTTATTTCTTCTTTTTATTTTATTTTACTTTGGGACCCACCTAGAGCTGTGCTCGGGGCTTAATTCTGGCTCTGTGCTCAGGGATCACTCCCGGCAGGATTTAGGGGGCCAGATGAGGTGCCCAGGAATAGACCTGATTTGGCTTTATGCAAGTCAAGCGCCTTGACCCTTGTACTCTTTCCTGCCCCCCCTGCTTTGGAGCAGACACCTCCTCTGGGAAGCCCTCTGGCCCAGCACAGAAGGCTTGCTGCTCCCTGGAGTGGGCTGGGTGTGAGCAGCCATCGCGGAGACTCAGCTTCTGGGAGTGGGAGGGGTGGGAAATGGGTTGGAGCCAGGAGCCCGGCCCAAAGCCACCGCTGCTACTGTGTGTCGGGGAGGTGTGGGCAGGGAGGGGGCCAGAGCTGGCCTCTCAGCTGCCCTGAGGCCAGGGGTTAAGGCCGGTCACTGCCATGGGAGGGACGCTGAGTGGCGCCTCTTCTGAAGCTGGTTTCTCCAGTTCTGGTACTGAGTTAGGCCTTTTCCGCCTCTCTTAGATATCAGCAGTTCTGTGGGTTTTTTAGGGGTTTTTTTGGTTTTTTTTTCCCCAGTTCTTGGAGGCACAGTGTTTGCAAGCTCTTGGCGCTTGCCTGTCTTCACCATGACATTTGCTCAGCCCTGGCCTCGCCCACTGCAAACTAAAGTTCCCTTTCGGTGGGAACTGTGCCTCGAGGAAGTGTTTTCTGGGTACCCATTCCTCAGGAGGAGGCCAGAACGGGGGGCGGCCTCCTTCACATCCTTTGCCTCAGTTTCTCCACCTGTGAAATGGAGACGACAGACTAGCCTGCTGTAAGGACGCTGAGGCCAGTGGCCGCTGTCCCTCTCCTGGTTTGAGCCTCAGCTGTCCCAGCCTCAGCGCCGGTGCCTTCAGTTTCAGCGCCTGTTTTCCTGCAAGAAGGCACAGAAATTGTTCTTTTTTTGTTTCTTTTTTTTTTGGTGGCCATACCCAGAAGAGCTCAGGGCTTACTCTTGGCTCTGCACTCCGGGCTCACCCCCAGGTGGGGCTGGGGGACCCTGTGGGATGCCGGGGATCTGATCCAGCGTGGCTGCATGCGAGGCCAAGTGTAGAGTCCCTTCCCACTGTGCTGTCCCTCCAGCCCTGGGTGTTCCTTAAACAGGTCTGTTCCCACCCCGTTCGTGTTTCAGGGCATCCTGGTCACCTGGACAAAGGGTTTTAAGGCGACAGACTGTGTGGGGCACGACGTGGCCACCCTCTTACGGGATGCAATCAAAAGGAGAGAGGTAACTTTGGAACAGTTTGCAAACGTTTTCCGGTTTATTCAATTGTTTGGGGGGCACTTGACTATAAAAATCATGGATGCGGGGCTGGAGCGATAGCACAGCGGGGAGGGCGTTTGCCTTGCACGCGGCTGACCCGGGTTCGATTCCCTGCATCCCATATGGTCCCCCGAGCACCGCCAGGGGTAATTCCTGAGTGCAGAGCCAGGAGTAACCCCTGTGCGTCGCCGGGTGTGACACAAAAAGAAAAAAAAATTATAGATGCTTAAATCTCCATAAAAAAGTTAAAATTAATTTTAGAAGACCAAGATCATAAAGGCTTGGAACAATGCAAGTCTTGTGCTCTGGGTAACAGAGTTTCCACAGCCAGCTCTGGGTGGAGGCCCGGCTGGTGGTGAAGGAGAGCTTGTTCCAGAAAGGGGGTCTCTCTGGCCAGTGGAGGAGCATTGAAAACGGGCTTGGTAAGAGAACGCCGGGTAACGCGCCTGGACTTTCAGCCCAGAGCATTAGGCTGAAGCAGTGGACGCAGGCCAGGCAAAGCCGTCCCTCCCCTAATGCCGGGTCACTTGCTTCCCGAAGGAATTTGACCTGGACGTGGTGGCCGTGGTCAATGACACGGTGGGGACCATGATGACCTGCGCTTACGAGGAGCCCACCTGTGAGGTCGGACTCATTGTAGGTGAGTGTCCGGGAAGGTCCCTCCCGTCTCCATGGGGACAGCCCCTGCCGTCGGAACTCGTCCAGCTTCTCTGTCCTCGGCGGGTGTGTGTATCCGTCCATTCCTAATGCCGCTTTGACACTCCCGGAGTCTGGTCCTGGATCAGGGCTGCGTCTGTCTCCAGACTCTCTCCCCACCCCAGGGCTTCACTTAGTGGCCAAATGGTCAAGAACGGGGCTCCCAAGGAATGTGGGTGCAGATGGCCCTCACGGCTGCTGGACAGGGTATGTGTGCGCGGGGCTGACCAGACGGCGGGGCAAGTCTCTGTGGCTTCTGTGGAGAGGTTCTGGGTGATGGTTGCAGGGCCCGGAGGCTGAGAAGGAGGCAGTGCCCAGCCCTCCTAGTCCTGCCCTGACCATGGACAGGTGCCATCTTGCCTGAGGCAACCACACTGTGGGGGGCCGCGGCCACTGAGGGGCTTCCCAGAGCGTTTCTCTGCTCCCTTGGCGGGTTTTCCCCTCACAGTATAGACTCCCTGGGGAGGGGTCTGTACCTGCAGACCATGTCCCCCAGGAAGCTTGCTGTGGTGTTTTTTTTTTTGGGGGGGGGGTAGCACTCGTTGCAGTGCTCAGGGCTCACTCCTGGTTCTGTGCTCAGGAATCACTCCTGGTAGGGCTCTGGGGGACCATATGGGCTGTGGGGGATTGAACCCTGGCCAGCTGCCTGCGAGGCAAAAACCGTCTTTCCTACACTATGCTCCAGCCCTGAGACATTGTTTCCAGGTAAACCATTTCTTTCTCCAGGGTAACATTGCACCTAGTGTCAGGGATGCTGGGGAAAAGCCCCCGTTTCTCAGCCGACATCTGCAGACCCTACCTGGGCCTGGAGCATATGGGGGTGCTGCCCCCCCCGCCATGAATCAGCCATCTGGGGTGTTGGGGTACAGCAGCCCCTAGGCTGCTGGAAGACCTTCTGTTTGGCTAAATCCCAGGGCACTCCTGAAGATTTGTTGGACACTAGTGAGCCACCCCGAAGTTGTTTGGGGCCTGGCCTGGGACTCTGTTGTCTCTTGTGCAAAGCTGCGTCTCCACCCAGCCCCGCCCTTGTGCTCCTGAATGGGCTTAGGTGTAAATGCTGCAGCACAGTGACACAGCACATTCTCCTCCCGCAGGGTCAGGCCCGCCCAGCCCGCTCAGCAGTTCCTGGGCACCAGCCCTGGGGTGGGGCCCCGGCCCCTTTCAGGCACCCGCTGCCTCCAAGGCCCCTCCGCTCTGTCCGAAACATCCGGCCCCGCCCCCACTACTGTTGGCTCAGAATTCCCACGGCCAGGAGGGTTCACAGGCTTTTGATTTCTTGCTCAGCACTCCCATCTCTGAGACCCTTCTCTCTCGATGTTACGCTTTGGATGAAAGGAAGTTAAGAAAATACAAACACTCCAGTCACACAGTCAGAAGGAACCACGGCGTCTTCTGGGTTTCTTTAAAAGGGAAGGAAGTGTCAGGGCTGGGGGTGTAACCGGTCTGGCATTTGCCTTGTACATGGTGGGCCCCGGGGGTACCGCGAAATAGAGAAAGAGAGTTGGAGAGGCAGGGAGGGGAGGAGAACATCAATCAGCCTCCATAGAATGACTGCACTCACTTGTAGAATATAAAATAACGTAGTTTGAGACTAACACAAAGTCTCCAGTGGAGACGTTACTGGGCCCGCTCGAGCAAATCGATGAACAACGGGAGGACAGGAGTAGCAGGACAGGAGACTAACGCCCAAGAACAGTAGAGACAAGGGCCAGGAGGATTGGTCCATGGTTGGAAGCCTGTGTCGTGCTGGGGAGGAGGCAGCTGGGATAGAGAAGGGACCACTGAGTCCGTGATGGTCGGAGGGATCACTCGGCATGGGCGATGGGGGCTGAGAGTCGACAGAGGACCAAACACGATGGCCTCCCAGTGTCTATATTGTAAGTCACAGTGCCCCAAAGCAGAGAGTGTTTAAGAAGGAAACTGCTTGCCATTGAGGCAGGGGGTGGGGTGACAAGAGGGATTTAAAAAAAAATTTTTTTTTTAAATGTCACACTCAGGGCCAGAGTGATAGTACAGCGGGAAGGGTGTTTGCCTTGCACGCAGCTGACCTGGGTTCCATTCCTGGCGTCCCATATGGCCCCCAAGCACCGCCAGGAGTGATTCCTGAGTGCAGACACAGGAGCAACCCCTGAACACTGCCAGGTGTGACCCAAAACGGAAAAAAAAAAGTCACATCCAAACAAGCAGTTAGTTAGCCATCAAAATGGGTTATTCAGGGGCTGGAGCAATAGCACAGCGGGTAGGGCGTTTGCCTTGCCCACCTGAGTTCGATTCCCAGCATCCCCTATGGTCCCCTGAGCGCCGCCAGGAGGAATTCCTGAGTGCATGAGCCAGGAGTATCCCCTGTGCATCGCCGGGTGTGACCCAAAAAGCAAAAAAAAGGGGGGGGGAGGGGTTATTCAGAAACAACAGAAAGGCAGTTTGGAAAGTGCTATCACAAGGCAGACACGTAGGGACTTCCGGATTGGTCTCAGTGGCCTCTAATTTCCTCTGCTCGCAGAAGCAGCACCACTTCCTGTGGAGAGGCAAGGCATGCTGGATCCTGTAGTTTGTGGGTCTGCATGCACAGAAATTCTTTCCAGCCTCCCAACCTTGCTTGAATAGGATTTGCATATGACTAATAGAGGGTGTAGATCTGGCCGGTGGGTGTGTTCCTTTGTGCCCTGATGCTGTGAGGCCCAGCACCGGCTCCATCCCATGCAGGGAGGCTTGTTGGTGCCTTAGGGCCTTGCTTCCGGGCATGTGGTCCCTGGGCAAGCTCTGTCTGTCGCAGCCTGCCAGCTCAGTCCCAGGCCCCGCCCCAGCCCTGCCTCCAAATCTGGTTCTTAATAGGCTCCCCGAGCTGATCCGCAGGCTTATTGGAAGACTCAGGGTTTTTTGCTCCACTTTAAAGAGTCAGGTCCCCAGGCTTGGATGTATTCGCTGTGAAAACTCCTCAGTTTCAGAAGGCTCTCTGGATGCCCACGTTCAGAGCTCTCAATTTCTGTGCCTGATCCCTGTCATGAGCAAGGAACAGACAGCCCCTCTCGGCACTTGGGGGCTGCAGTCAGAGCTGCCCTGGTCTGGGAAGATCCGGAAACGGGGGGGTGTGGGGGCTCCTGTCCCCTGGGATTCTCCCAGCACACTGTGCACCCAGGGAGACGCCCCCCCACCCCCACCCTTCTGCGCCCAGAGAATTGTCAGATTTTTTTTTTGAAAGTACTGGTATCAAAATGGAGATTAGGGCTGGAGAGATAGCACAGTGGGTAGGGCATTTGCCTTGCACACGGCCGACCTGGGTTCGATTCCCAGCATGCCATAGGGTCCCCTGAGCACCGCCAGGAGTAACTCCTGAGTGCAGAGCCAGGAGTAACTCCTGCGCATCACCGGGTGTGACCCAAAAAGCAAAAAAAAAAAAAAAAAAAAAGGAGATTAGAAGAAAGACACGTGGTTTTTTTACTTTGGGGTCACACCTGGCAGCACACAGAGGCTAAATGGATTGCTTGCTGGTGGCGTTGGGGGATCAGGTGGTGTTGGGGACCCAACCCAAGCCTCCCCGTGCAGGCCACGGACTCTGGCCCCTGGAGCCACCCCCCAGCCCTAGGAACACTTGAGATTTTGGGACCCTGGCCTCCCCAGCCTCGCCACCTCCGTTTTGGGTCACAGGAAAGGGGACAGTGCGGGCATTGTCCACCACCACGTTGATAAGTGGCCATCCACGACATGATGGTAGCCAGTCCCTCAGGCTAATACTTTCTGCCAACGTGTGTGTGTGTGTGTGTGTGTGTGTGTGCGCGCGCGTGTGTGTGCGCGTGTTTATCTGTGGAGAGAATGAGAGAATTCCTTCCTGAATGCTGCCTCTGACGAGATACTGCTCAGCTCAGTGTAAACATCCGAGTCTCATGACTGGTTTCTTCGTGGCACCGCAGAGTACACAGATGCTCGCAGGGAGGCTTAACCCGGACTTGCCTTTTATGTTTCTCTTCAGGGTTCCCTGGAAAACGTCGATTGGGCCTGGGAACTGGTGGCTTTGCTCTCGCCAGAAACATTCCCCATGTCTGTGGAGTCTCGGGCCTGGCCCGTCACCTCCCCTGCCCTCGTCTTGTGTCTTCCAGGGACGGGCAGCAATGCCTGCTACATGGAGGAGATGAAGAACATCGAGATGGTGGACGGCACCGAGGGGCGGATGTGCATCAACATGGAATGGGGCGCCTTTGGGGACAGCGGGAGCCTGGACGACATCAGGACAGACTTCGACAAGATGGTGGACGAGTACTCCCTGAACGCCGGGAAGCAGAGGTAGGTGACCCTCTGGGAAGAGAGGAGCGCAGGGCCTGCCTGGTACCCATTAGGATGGAGGAAGCTTCCAGAAGGATGGGGGTCTCAGAGGCACAAGCAAGACCTCACAACGTCCCCTCCCCCCAATCTGGGGCCACCTCTGTGCCCACAGGCGCCACTCCTCTCAGCCACCCAGGCTGGGACATTCCGACCTTCCTTTGCTCTGTCCCTTCCACCCCGGGCTGATGGGACCCTCTTGTTTTATTTAGTGGAAGGAGAGAATGGGACCAGCCTTTGTCCAAGGGCCAGTGGAACGGAGAGGGATGGGCAGGCTCAAGCCTTGGGCGCCATCTAGTGGCCCTGGGGCGTGCTGCAGCTCAGGTTTCGGGACGGCGGTCCTCGTCAGAGATGCTAGTGACCCCTTGTCTCAGCACCCGAGAATTCCATCATCCCACTCTAGGCTCACACTGCGCTTTCAAGGCAGTAGGAGGTCTGTCCTAGCCCCCCAGACATAAAGCTCTTTGCGCATCTCCATCGTGGCATTCTGCGAATTACCTCTCTTCTGTTTCCCACTCCAAGTCCTTCTTCGAATCAGCTTGTGTGTTTTTCTTGAAGTGTCATGAGGGAAGGGAAGAGAGGAGAAGCCAGGATTTCAAACCAGCACTGATCCGGGATGCCCAGAGTGAAGACTGGGGCTGTGTATTCCCGAGTTTCTGGTTCTGGCACCTCTATACCGCTCTAAACTCCTGTTGGAAGGATGATGGGCCTGTGCTCCCCAGAGGGAGAGTGAGGCATTGCCAGATCAGTTGAACCAACAGCTAGGTGGGAACTGGGTGTGTGGCCACTGCCATCCCTCTTGGTTTTCCTTTGGCCCACATGCCCTTCCAGAAGGACGCCTGCAGACTTCACCCCCACACGGGGACACCGGTTTGGTTTTTTTTTTTTTTTTTTTTTTTGCTTTTTGGGTCACACCCAGCAATGCACAGAGGTTACTCCTGGTTAGTGCACTCAGGAATTACTCCTGGCTCAGGGGACCATATGGGATGCTGGGGATCGAACCCGGGTCGGGCTGCGTGCAAGACAAACGCCCCACACGCTGTGTGATTGCTCCAGCCCCTCCGTGTCCTCTCTTGGCATCTTTGTGCATGGACAGGGCTGGGATGAAGCTGCCCTCAGGGGTGTGATGGCCTCCTGCATTCCCCAGCCTGGGGACCTTTCACTCGGCTGGCCTTTGGGCCAATGGTCCAGGAACTCTCCTGCTGTTTTCATCTGTCCCGTAAATGCTCGGTTGAGTAGCGTGCTGCTTACTCTGCAGACGTTTATGAAGCCCTTTTATGTTTGCGTTTATATATAGTTTATGGTTATGTTATGTTTATGGAGCGGGAACCCTGAACCTGTGGTATCATAGGCCCTGCATTGTCCGGAGGCGAAGGCAGGGGTGATGAGGGGGTGAAGCAGAGTGCAGGGTGACCAGCAGAGGAAGCTCTCTTGGGAGGGGGAGCCCAGCCTCCCAGGGAGACATCAGAGGGCTGAGAGCTGGAGGAGGCTGAGAACCGGGCGACGTGCCACCCGGCAAGCCAGCAGGCCCCGGTGGGTGGTTTTGCTTTCAACCCTGGGAAGGTTTGCTTGTGACATCTGTCGTGGGGCCGACTCCAAGGAGCAGTCAGATGCCCGGTGCCAGGGGTGCCAGATGCAGATGCTTTCAGCGCCCTCCTCCTGCTTCAGGTTTGAGAAGATGATCAGCGGGATGTACCTGGGCGAGATTGTGCGGAACATCTTGATCGATTTCACCAAGAAGGGCTTCCTCTTCCGGGGCCAGATCTCGGAGCCGCTGAAGACCTGGGGCATCTTTCAGACCAAGTTCCTCTCCCAGATTGAGAGGTGAGTCCCACACAGGGCCTCCTGTGCAGGAGCCCTGGGGGTGGAACGGGCGCCCCCAGTCACTGGGTCTCATTTCTGGGTCTTATCACCTCTGGAGCAGGCTCTGAGCACTTACGCGATGAACTCCTGTCTTTTTTTTTTTTGCTTTTTGGGTCACACCCGGCAATGCACAGGGGTTACTCCTGGCTTTGCACTCAGGAATTACTCCTGGCGGTGCTTGGGGGAGCATATGGGATGCTGGGAATCGAACCTAGGTCAGCCGCGTGCAAGGCAAACACCCTACCTGCTGTGCTGTCGCTCCAGCCCCCAGGACTCCTGTCATTTTATTGTACTTTGCTTGTGTTGTTTTTTGACTACACCCAGCAGTGTTCAGGCCTTACTCCTGACTCTGCACTTCGGAATTATTCCTGGCAGTGCTCTGGAGACCACATGAGGTGCTGGGGTTCAGACCTGGTCAGCCTTGTGAAGAACAAGCCACCTTTCCACTGTACTGTCACTCCAGCCCCCAAATATTTTTAATGTTAGATAGAGCATTACTAGGACTTGCAGGTCCACTGCTGTATTAAGGGCGTGTTGCAGGTATTTGAACTGAAAGGGCTTTCAGTCCCTCTGAGCCCAGAGCTGCTAGCCTCGGCCGCTGGCTCTCTCTCCACAGGCAGCCCCCAGACCTGCTCACTCTGTCACACTTCCCACAGAGCTTGCTGATTCTCCATCACAACCCCCCGTTTTCCTTGGGAGCAAACACTTCCCCTTATCTTTGCTGTGTCTTCCACGGGCGGGCAGCCGTGAGGGAAGGTGGAAGTGTGCTTGGCACGTGAACACGCTCTTGATGGGTGATGTCTATAATCCATGATGAGAGTGATTATTTCCACTGGGGGTGTGGGGGTGTGGGTCGCGCACTGCTGGCGTGCAGTACCTTGGCACAGCTTTTCAGAGTACACTTGGCAGTTGTGTATCCCAAGTCCCCTTGACCCGGAAATGTTTCCTGATGGTAAACTCAAGAGTTTGTTAAGGGAACTTCGTCTGTCCGTGTTACTTTATAGTAGCGGAAAACTGCAGACGACGTAGCTTTCTCCCATCACGTACCCCTGGCATGAACTCGGGGTTGTGACTTGCAGTGCTGAGCTCAGGAGTTGTTCAGAGGCTCGAAGGAGGGAAAAAAACAAAAAAATGAAGGACAAGCTCGTTTACTTACCCTAACGAAGATTTTTTAATGCTTATCTAGAGAAGATTGATTGGAAGAAAATAGCAAAATGCCAAATCTCCGGTGTCAGGATTCTGGACAGTGATTATTTTGCAGTTTAGATTTTTCCTGGATTTACCCTATTCAGAGGCAATCGATTTTGTATTTTTTTTTAACTTTTATAACTTTATATTGGCAAGCTACCTGTGATGTATTCGATATGCCAACACAGTAACAAGTCTCACAGTGTTACTGGGCCCGCTTGAGCAAATCGATGAACAACGGGAGGACAGTGACAGTGACAGTATATTATCATTAGTTTAGTTACAAACTTTCAATATTCCAGCGCCAATCACAGCACCATTGAACCTTCCCACCACCATTATTTCCAATTTTCCCAACCACCCCTTAAGCCTGCCCCCATAGCAGGCCCTCAGTAATTTATTTTATATTGCTGATGTTATAAATAATTTGCTGAAAGGATCATCAACAATGTTTCCTTAGAAGAATGTTAGTGAAGATTGTTGCATCTCACCATGAAGCCCTTAAGGCCTTGTATGAGAGATTCCTAAGATGTTCTTACATGCTAAGCCTTCTGTGTTTACATTTTGTTAATTGAGATTGGTGGCCTTCTATGTTACATCACTCCAATCCGCTGTGCTACTCCTGGGTTATCAGATCACAGATCACAGATCATCCTGTTATTCGTCGATTGCCTCGAGCAGGCCCCAGTAACGTCTCTTTCATCCTAACCCTGAGATTATATTCAAGGCTCTTTAGGAGAATGAGACCCATCGTTGTTACTGGTATTTGGCATATTGGGTACGCCACGGGGAGTTTGCCAGACTCTGCCGTTCTGGATTATCAGTGTTGAAGAATTTGAAGTGTTGTGCAGCCGCAAATGTGCTCCAGGGAGTCCAAAACAGGGTCATACAGCTGGAGTTGAATTTATTTTTAACACGGGATCTTTTTTTTTTTTCTTTTTGGGTCACACCCAGCAATGCACAGGGGTTATTCTTGGCTTGTGCACTCAGTAATTACTCCTGGCGGTGCTCGGGGGACCATATGGGATGCTGGGAATCGAACCCGGGTCGGCTGCATGCAAGGCAAACACCCTACCCGCTGTGCTATCGCTCCAGCCCCAACACGGGATCTTTTTAAAAAAATTATTTTATTTACTTTTGCTTTTTGGGTCACTCCAGTGATACTCAGGGGTTCTCCTGGCTCTGCACTCAGGAATTACTCCTATCAGAGCTTGGGGCACCATATGGGATGACGGGGATCGAACCCAGGTCAGCTGTATGCAAGGCAAATGCCCTACCTACTGGACTATCACTCTGACCCTGGAGTTAAATTTTTAACTGGGTGGCAGTTGGGGGCATGTGCGTGACTGCCAGAGCTTCTGAAAGCATAGGGACACGAGGGAAGGTAGCCCATCCCCAACTCCTTGAATACCTGGAAATCATAAAATCTGCACACCTGAGTATTTCAGCAGATTAATTTCTGGATGAGGCTCCTCTGAGCAGTGGAGTCTGGATGGAGCATGGTGGCGAGTGTGGAGGTTTTTGGCTGCGGGGACTCCGTTTGGGTGGGTGCTGGGCTCACCTGCCCCCGTCTGGGGTGCTCTGGACGACTCGGCCTTTCGTGGAGTCTAGGAGAAATTCTGTCCCTTGTCGATCTCTTTGAGATTTATGTATGAGATGGCTGGTGAATGAGCTTACTTGGCGCCAAGAGGTGATTCATGGGCGTGACTCTCAGCGGCAATTTACTATGTCATGCTATGGAATGATTTTTTTTTCAATATTTATTTTTTGGCTTGGGGGCACTCCCGGCAGTACTCAGATATCCCCCCCTCCTGGCGGAGCTTGGGTGACCCTATGGGACACCAGGGATTGAACTTGGATCAGCTGCTTGCAAGGCAACATCCTACCAGTTGCACAATCTTTCCGGCCCCAAGGGATGATTTTTTAAAAAATGTAAACTTATTTTGTGTTTTACTGTATCTTGAGGGAGCCACATCCCGCACCGCTTGGTGTCTCTCCTTGGCTCTGTACCCCGGAGCTCCCTTGCCCCGGGTCCGGGGGCATCCATTTGGTGCTTGGTTGGGACCCCGGCCTCCTGCAAGCCAAACTTGGCCCATTACACACTGTCCAGCCCCACGGATGTTTGGGGGAAGAAAGCAACCCCCTGGGTCAGTGCAGTGACTTGTTGGGGTGCTGTCCTCTCCGCGGGGCTGCTCTCCGTCCGCCGCCTCCTCACCCTGACTCTGCCCGCAGTGACCGGTTGGCGCTGCGCCAGGTCCGGGCCATCCTGCAGCAGCTGGGCCTCAACAGCACGTGTGACGACAGCATCCTGGTGAAGATGGTATGCGGGGTGGTGTCCAAGCGAGCCGCACAGCTCTGCGGCGCCGGCATGGCCGCCGTGGTGGACAAGATCCGGGAGAACCGGGGGCTGGACCGGCTCACTGTGACCGTCGGCGTGGACGGGACCCTCTACAAGCTTCACCCACAGTGAGTGTGGCTTCCCTGGGGGTGGGGGGTGGGCTGGCATGCTCCCTCAAGGCCCCCCACCCCCCAGGCAAGGCAGCTGCTCCCCCTGAGCCGGCTGCCCACCTGGGTCTCGGGTCTCTTCCCAGCTGCCTCCACTTACCCTCCGCCCGGCCCGCGTCTGTTTCAGCTTCTCCAGGATCATGCATCAGACGGTGAAGGAGCTGTCACCGCAGTGCAACGTGTCCTTCCTCCTGTCCGAGGACGGCAGCGGCAAGGGGGCCGCCCTCATCACGGCGGTGGGCGTGCGGCTCCGGGAGGAAGTGAGCATCTGAGAGCCCCGGGCGGGCCCCTGCCCGCTGCCCTGCCAGCACTTTGCTCTTCCAGCGGTGACCCCTCTGCTCCCGGAGCCGTGCTGGGGGGTGGTGGGGGCTGCCGGCGCCCGAGCCCACCCACGCCCCCGCCAAGGCAGGGGAAGAAAACCCAACACAACCCAACTCACTGGCGCCTAACCTTAGGGTACAAACACCGAGTGTGTGCTGTTGATCTCGCCTGCCCTGCCGCTCTGCATGGTTTGATTTCAGCCTGGTCGTCGGTCCCCCCCTTGCGTGTGAAGTGTAGTGGCCACCTCCCCCGTTTCTAATTTATGCATTTGTCCAGCAGTGATGGGTCAGCCCGCCAGGAAATGTCCCATCGGCCCGTCGCTGGGGACACATCCTCTGTGTGACATGTATTAATCACCAGCAGACACTGCCGGGACTCCTCCCAGGGACGATGCTGTCGGGCGTGCCCAGGTCCCCCTGGGGGACAGGTCAGCGCCCCCACCCCCCAATTGTGTGTCCATGGAGCTGGTTCGAGCCGCACCTGTACAGTGTCCCTCTTCCTTCCGTCTGTTCTGTGGGGGGAGGTGGGTGGTCCTTGGGGCAAGTGTCTTGTCTTTATTTGGATCAAAGGCACCAACCCACACACAGTGCCCTCATTGGAATTTCCCATCGCTTTTGTGAGCCCTGTTGTATGACCCAGTAAACTTTGTACCAAACCAAAGACCCGTGTGATGCTTGATGGGGGCGGGGCGGAACGTGGCACAGCCCAAACAGTGTTTGCGTGGCCTTTGGTGTGGGTGAGAGTTTGGGCCGTGTGTACTCCTGGTGCCTCCCTTCGAGAAAAGTCCCTTCTCCTGGCTGCCAGCACCTCCCTGCTAAAGGGGACGAGACCCCCTCGTTTGCAGTTCAGAACACAGAACCAGCCTGCTTTTCAGGGACTGTTGGGGTGCAGAGAGAGGAACGTTGCCCACCCGCCCCCAGGCACACCCTGCCGTGTGCCCTTGTTCCTCTCCTAGATGGACGAAGACCCCTGCCTGCACACGCGAGGAGCAGAAGGCCCCCGGATCTTAAACCCTCTCCGCCCCCTCGACCTCGAGGTTGCCGTTTTGTCTTCTCCCCGGTATCTGCCAGCTATGCCTGCAGTGCCCCCTGAGTCAGGCCCCTGTGTGTGTCCCAGCCGTGGCTCCCACAGGACTGGCGGCTCGCCCCCTTGGCCGGGTGAGATCAGTCTCTATTTGGCAGGGTGACCTGCGGGCAGCCCAGGAGACACAAAACCCTCATGACGTGTGCCGAGCATCCCGCGGTGGTTCTCAAGGCTTCGGCCTGTGGGGAGTGGGCAGCCCCGAGAGAGGCCATGTAGCGGATGTTTCTATCCTTAGCTGCAGAGTGTGCAGCGTACATACGTGTGTTTGTGTGTTTGCATGTGAGTGTGCGTGCAAGGGGCATGCGTGCGTGGGTGTGAATGCGGACGGGTGTGTGTGCGTTTGCAGGCTGGTGCGCATGTAAGTTGCGTGTGTGCCGGTGTGTGTGCCTGAGTGCAGGTGTGCATGCATACGGTGTGTGTCTGGCTCCCTCCGAGGGAGCGAGCCTGCAAGAAGGCTGATGTGGCGGCTGTAGCCACCACGGCATCTGCTGAGCGCGGGTACGTTTTGGGCAGGTGAGTGCCGATGTCGCTCCCAGCATCCTCTCCGCAGCCCCGTCAGGTGTGTTTCTGGGGGACCGGAAGAGGCTGAGGGTTCGGACAGCTGGCCCCAGGCCACACAGCTTGAGGCGCCTTGGAATTGTGACCTCCGGGGACGCTGCAGGATCTGGGCTCTCAGATGTCCACTCACAACCTGGGCGCTGCTGCGCAAACACCGAGAAGCCCCCACCTACCCCGCCCTGCTTTGTCGGTGTTCTGGCGCGAGGCGACCCATTGGTGCAGTTGGTTTTCTTCTCCCTGGTTTATAAACACTTAGCCAAAGCAAACAAGGCTGGCAAGCCTTACAGATTTCGGATTTTGGAGAGCTGGAGAGAGCACTGACGATAAAGCATTTGCCTTGCGTGCAGCCCCTGTGACTAGCCCCGGTTCCATCCTTGGCATCCCACATGGTCCTCTAGGCTCCCACTTCCTTGTGGTGACATTTCTTCAGAGCTGACCATCTGTCGTTCCTTCGGGAGGCCGCCCCACCCCCCCCCCCCACCACATTCCCCACTATTCCCCGTAGCCCCGAGTGGAAAGCAATGATCTATCACAACACCCCGAGTGCTGCTTTCCTACTATGCGCTCAGGAAGGCGTTGGCCAGGGGCTGGGCAAGGGGTGCTGTGGCTCCCTCTCCGTCTCCTGCTGGACCCCCTGAAGCCCCATCGGAGAATAAGTGGGCCACAGCTGCAGTTTTCCCGGCCCTCCCGTGCGTTTCTGTCCATCGCGTTTCCGACGTGTGGGAGGGGAGCTGAGGCCTGGATCGGGCTGTCAGACCGGGTCCTCCTGGCTGGCTGCTGATCAAAGGGCACCAAGCTTCAAAGCCTCACCCAGAAGAGCCGCCACGGTCTCAGGGCTCAGTCGGTCCCCTGTCCTGAGGACTCTCAGGCGAGGCCACGTCCCCAACCACAAACAAAATCTCTTTTGTGTTGCACCTGTTGACCCTCATGGACATGGACGGAGTGTGGGTCAACTCCATCTTGTCCTCTTCGCTGGGTGTGACCCACGGGCAGCAGCGGAAAGCGAGCCGGAATCCCGAGCGGAACCTGAGGGGGGTGTCAGCCGTATCAACACAATGATGGGGGGACTCTGACCAGTCCTGCGGTGGTGTGGCTGCCACCAAGAATGGGCCTCCCTTCTAGAAGGTCACTGCCTCCCTGCTCATTGCCCGCCAGTGCTCATTGTCTCTGCAGAGACAGACGCGTGAGGGGGGTTGACTCTCAGGAATGGCCAGGTGTAATCTGGAGCTAGTGGACACTTCAGCTCAACCAGACCCGGCTTGCCGCAGACACACAGGAAGAAACTAGGTACAGAGGCCCAGCAATAGTACAGCGGGGACGGCACTTGCCTTGTGTGTCTTCCCATACGGTTCTCTGCTCTGAGTCTACCAGGAGTGATCCCGGCGTGCAGCCTGACCAGCCTGAAACATTATCTGCTCCTCATTACAGGAAACTCATACATGTCAGCCCTCAGGGGACTGGAGCAATTGGACAGCAGGTAAGACAGGTAAGGAACTTGACTTGCATGTGGCTGACCTGGGTTTGATCCCCATACCGTCTATGGTTCCCCGAACTGGCCAGGAATGATCACGGAGCGCAGAGCCAAGAGTAAGCCCTGATCATTTCTGGGTGTGAGCCCCAAACAAACCCAAAAGGTTAGCACTTGGGCTGGATACATAACTAAGTGGGAGAGGGCATGGCTCGCACGCTTGATGCACACACAGACACACTCACACAGACACACTCACACACACAGACACGCACACCCCAAGACACTAAGGCCTGGGTGATGGAGCAAGGCCACAGAGAGGGAAGACCTCAAGCCCAGCCAAGATCAAAGGACAATGGTGTCAGGGGCTCCTTGTGGGAGGCCCAGGCGGAGGGGGTACCGGCTTAAGTGGTGGCGGGGGCAGGGCCGAGGAGCCTCACCTGTGGTTGAGACAGCAGTAGATGATGGGATTGTACATGGTGGAGCTCATGGCCAGCCAGAAGAGGGCCAGGTAGAGCTGCTGGATGAACTTGTGGTGGTAGATGTCCTCCTGGAAGCTGCCGAGGATGAAGTAGAGGTGATAGGGCAGCCAGCAGACGGCAAACGTCACCACCACCAGCACCATGGTCTTCACGAACTACCCGGAAGAGGCTCAGGTCATTCTTCAGCCGGGAAGCCCCAGTGCTCCCTGGGCACCCCACAAGCATGCCTGCCCGCCTCTATGGCCCAGTGCCACCGGCCAGTCCCTCTGGGACCCTCCTGCCCTCGACAGAACCCCTGCACAGGGTGCTGTGTTTCCTAGGAAGGTGGGCCAGGGGTGCACGTGGAGCCCAGCTCTCCGGGAGGCCGTGGTCTCTGCCCACGCCCTCCCAATAGCGGTGCCACACTGAAGCTTGCACGTGGTCTTGGTGTCACTGGCCCATCACCTCCCTGGTCACTATGCAGGAAGCAGGCATGACAGGGATGAGGTCTGACGCCTAGAAAATGTGCTGAGGACTGTGGGGGTCCGAGTGGTGTATGTGTGTGTGTGTGTGTGTGTGTGTGTGTGTGTGTGTTTGGGGGTGGAGGGAGGGCACATGTGCATTCTTTGGAATCTGAGACTGGGACAGAACTGGAAATCCCTGCACGGAGGCGCTCAGTGGGATGCTCGCCAGGACACTGTTGCCCTTCTGCCTGGCTTCTCAAAAACTCGATGGATTTTAGATCCCAGTACTCTCAGTTCCCTGGAGCTCTCTGAAACTCTGGGGCTTTCAGACCCCCTCTGATACCTTAACTTTCTGGAAAGTTCCCTTGACTTTGTATTGGGCCAGATCTCAAAAGGCATATCCACTGGCCTGGCACAGAAGAACCAGTTCAGGTTCTGGGCAGGGAGTGGAGCAGTTTAGACAAGCCCGACCCCCGCCCCGCCTGGCTCCGCCCCTCCCTGCCCCCACTGCAACCAGGCCCCTCCCCACCGTGGCCCGGCCCCGCCCCCACAGCATTCTGGCCCCGCCCCCACCAAAGCCAGGCCCCGCCCTGGTCCCACCCCCACTGTGGCCAGGCCCCGCCCCACCACAGCCAGGTCCCCCCTCAGCCCCGCCCCCACTGCTGCCAGGCCCCGCCCTGGTCCCACCCCCACTGTGGCCAGGCCCCGCCCCGGCCCCACCCCACCACAGCCAGGCCCCACCCCCAATGTGGCCAGGCCCCGCCCCGCCCCCGCCCACCAAGCCAGGCCCCGCCCTGGTCCCGCCCCACCACAGCCAGGCCCCGCCCCGCCCCGCCCACCACAGCCAGGCCCCGCCTCAGCCCCGCCCCACCACAGCCAGGCCCCGCCCAAGCCCCGCCCCACCACAGCCAGGCCCCGCCCTGCCCCGCCCACCGCAGCCAGGCCCCGCCCCACCACAGCCAGGCCCCGCCCAGGCCCCGCCCACCACAGCCAGGCCCCGCCCCGCCCCGCCCACCACAACCAGGCCCCGCCCCTTGCCCCGCCCACCTTCTTCTTGGCCTGCAGGTGGCGCAAACTGGCCCCGTGCACCTGCTGCCCAGGAACCGCGCGGCGCCACAGCGTGAAGCCGATGACACTGTAGGCGAGGAACATCACCAGCAGAGGCAGGAAGTAAATGAGAACGAGCACCACGAGGTGGTACCTGCAAGGAGAGCCAAGGCCTCAGGCACGGCAGAGGCCGGGGAGAGTGTCACGTCCCTCCCTTTCCGCGGCTCTCCTTCACCTGCCTTCCAAGGTCGAGGTTGATTCAAAATATTCAAAATATTCGGGAGCGGGAGAGATGGCTCCAGGGTTCAGGCACTTGCCCTGCACGCTCCTGGCTGGGGATGGGTCCCTGCAGCCGCTGTGGTGCCTGGTGCACGGCTGGGAGTCAGCTCTGAGCTCTCAAGGCCAGGAGTCCCAGCACCCACCCCTCTCCCCGGATCATAAAAATCCACGAAGACAGCCATTGGGTCGAGGGCGTAGCTCTGCTCCCTCCCAGGTGATAGCAAATGCCAGAAGGGGAACAAAAGGGAGTTCCCGCCAAACCCAAAAACTCATCCACGCGCTGCACTGATGACACTTGAAAACGCAACAGAGGCAGGAGAGGGCCTTAACCGTCCCTGCCCCAGCCTGGAGCGTGTCTTTCGTGGCGTATCCATGCACAGCCAGGAGAGCTGTGAGTTTGGTGTCTGCTGCCACATGTCCTAGAGCTGACCCGGCTCCTTCTCGCCCTGACCATCAGCCTCCCCCAGGACCTGCTGCTCCGTCCTTTGCGGGGAAGGCGGCTCCAGTTAGCAAAGGCCCATCGCACGGCCTCTGAGAGAACCGTGGGGAACCCAGCTGCCGCCTCCCGGCCTGTAACCGTGGAGGCCCCTCACGCCCGAGCTGTGCTGAGGCAGTTCTGGTTTTCCCTTTGGGAGGGTGTGCTGCCCGTTGGGTTTCTGCCGAGGAGGCCTGGAGACGGGTCTAAGGTGCCTGGATCCCCCAGGTGAACTCTGCCTTCCTCACTCAGGGGGCGAGAGGTCCCTAACACCCACCCCCGCCCCCATGTGCCAGCCTCATTGGGATCCTTTCAAGAAGCGCTACCCCAGAGAGGGAGGGGAGCAGACGGTCAGCTCCCACCACGTCCTTCCAGAGCCCGGGACTGGAGGTCTGTGTGTTGGAAGGCGTGCTCATCACTGGGGTTCCGGGGGCTCCCTGCTGGCCAGATCCTTCTGCTTCAGCCGTGAATGCCCCAATGGAACAGGTAAGGGGGGGAGGAGCAGCAAGGTCGCCGTCACCTGACCTTCAGTGATCTAGATAAACCTCAGGGATCAGCAGGGTCACCTGCCTCAGGGGTGGAGAGCAGAGAGGGAAACTGAGGCCCAGCAAGTCTGCGTAGGAAACAGCACTCCATACTCGATGGTGCACACAGGACCAGCTCCCGGTCACCAGGCTCCACCGAGGGGTCAGGAGAACTGCCCACACCTAATTTTAAGGAGGACCTTGGGGAAATCAGCGCTGGTCCTGCCTCAGGCTCCCCACTTGGTCGGTGAGGAAATGATGTCTGAGTCATTCTAAGATGGAGGAGCATTTCTCCCTGGGGTGGACTTCCTCCACAGAAGGGGGTGCCTAGGGTCCAAAGGTTGAGCATGCCCCTTCCTGCCGCCGCCCTCAGCCTGGACTGTTTGGGTTGTGTTTTTAGTTGGGGGCGTATTTCTGAAGGGGGCACCAACTTCCTGCATACGTGGGCATGCACACACACACATATCCCGTGGGGATGATGGAGCCCCCCACTCTAAATATCAGACACCCCCCCACCCAAGAACACTTAAATCCCAAGTCCTCTTCGAATTCTCTTTCCAGAGCTCAGCCGGCCATGTTTTCTGGTTGCTCCAGCCAGTTTGGCCAGTGCTCGGTCCCTGAAGTTCTGGTCACGCTCCCTGTTCAAGTGGAGACACACTGTCCCCCAGCAGCCGTCTCCAAGACGTTTCTCTCTCCCTGCCTCCGTGAGTCAGATCCGTGCTTTTCCCAAGGAGTCTTCAAGCAGCATCTCCCTGAGCAGGGGTGTGGGGACCTCCAGAGACCCCCCCGGGAGGGCTCTCCTCCGGGCTCCTCAGCCTCCGGGAGCAGACGACACAGGGAATCGTGCCTCCCCTTGCCTTGAGGCCGGGTGTCCCCTTTCAGCCCACGCTCAGGACAGACTAGGACCAGGGATACTACATGTGTGTGCTGGGGGAGTGGGGGTGGGTTGCCATGGTGACCTGCTGTGAACACTCACATCCCTTAGGGCAAAGGGGACTTGGCTGGCCTAAGTCTGCCCACCTCTGGACTGGTTTCCGGTCGCCCCTGGTTAAAGCCAACACACGCTTCCGTCTGCTCACCCACCCGCCGGTGGGTCACGGAGCCACCCAGTGAGAAGTGCAGGGGAGAGGACTGGGCAGGGCGGGGAGTCACAGGCCAGGCGGAGATCTTCAGCCCCTCCCCCCAAACCGTTCTCAGCCCCCTCAGCGCGAGGAAGGCATCAGGTGTGCGCCCGGCTCAGCCCAGGCTCACCTGCCCTTTCCTCCACCTCCGTACCCTGGGGCTCTGCTGTTGGGCATTTGCAGTGCTTGTGCCCAGTCCCTGCACCCCCTTCACCCCAAGCCCCAAACCTCACCTGTGTGTACAGACTTCACACAGATACACCACACACCCAAACCCTTACCTGTGTGCTCACACTCACAAACATACCCAGGTCTTACACACATCCCATAGCTATGTGCACAAACCGTCTCCCACATACCCCAAACCCATTCCTGTGAGCATGTGTACACACATCTCACAATACACCTGCAGACACACACTCACAGACACATTCGCATTCTCAAACACAGCCCCAAATCCGTACCTGCATGTACACACATCCACACACACCCACACACATATACTCTATGTGCACGCTTTCACAATACCACCCTACACACATCCTAAACCCGTGCCTACATGCACACACTTCCACATATACCCACACGCATCCTAAACCCATGCCTGTGTGCACACACTTCCACACCCCAAAACCCCCATCCTCGGTGAGCGGCTGCACATGCCCGTGCAGTAGCATGGCACACCCATGCACACAGCTGTGTACGCATCCTCAGCGACAGCCATCCCCCCGCGCCACTTGAGGGCCAGCGTGGTGAGGAGAGCGGGCAGCGAGGCAGGAGTGTCCACAGCGAAGCCCCCGCTTTCCCATGGACAGTATGGCCCATCATGTCACTTCATGGTTCGGCGCCTCCGTTTGTTTCAAAGTCCCCAAATTGGGCACGATCGCAGTGTCCCAGATTTTAGCGGAGTTGTAGATCCATATAGGTACAGAACTCGAAGCAAACCTGATGCTCAGTGTCAAGTGCTCTGTGCTGTGGGCTCATAGGATCCCAGAGACACTGGGACCGTGCAGCCCTACAGAAAATGTCTCTATACGCACGTGCAGCCCAGCTGCCCCCCCATGCCCCTCGGCCACTGCCTTACAAGAGGGGTGTCTTGCCCCCGCCGTCCTTGGGCCAGGCCACCAGGCACTTGGTGGCACCTTGGTCCTTGACGATGGTGGAGTAGAAGCACTGGGGGAAGGCGAGGGCCAGGGCCACCAGCCAGATGCCCGCGATCACCGCTCTGGTGGCCAGAGCTGACAGCCGGGGCTGGAAGGGGTGCACAATGGCCATGTACCTATGAGAGAGGGCAGAGTGAGGGGTGAGCGTCCTCGTGTCAGCCTGGGCCCCAGCCCTGCCCCCCCCAGCCCCTGACGACATGCAGGGCTGAGGATGCCCACAGGTGCAGCACAGAGACCCCAGGAGCCCCGTCCAGGCGCCCTCCACACCGACTCCCTCTCACCCGGCTTGTGTGTGCTCAGAGGCCGCAGTGGGCATCCCTCTGGGCTGGCGTGGAGCTCAGCCTTGCAGCTCCTCCACATGGGGCCAGTCCCAACGGGCAGGAGCCTCAGCAGAGCCCGTGGTGCTGCCCCAGCTCTCTGCCCTGGGGCCGTGCCCGCGCCCAGTCCCCTCAACAGCCGTGCACCTCAGACGCTGAGCCCCAGGGGTGCGGGCCACAGGACTCAGGAGCTCAAACTCCATTTTAAGGAATTTCTGGCGAGTTTTTGTTTTCAGGCCGCATTCAGCAGTGCTCAGGACTTCCTCCTGGCTCTAGTCAGGGATCACTCTTTGTGAGTTTTGGGGCACTATAGGGGGTTCCAGGGATTGAGCCCAGGCCGGCCACATGCAAGGCAAGTGCCTTAACCTCGACACTATCTCTCTGGCCCTGAATCTCAATTCATTGTTGCTTTTTGGGTGGAGCACTTCTGACAGTGCTCAGGGGTCCTGGGGTGCTCAGGAGACCCTGCGGTTCTGGGGATTGAACCCGGTATTCCTGCCTGCACTGCCTACAGCAGCTCACTGAGATCCTTCCGGGGCCAGTACACCAGGCACCTCCTGAATGTGTTCTGGGGCCCCTCCGCGCCCCTCCCACGAACTCCCCAGTCTCACAGGCTGTGGTCAGGGTTTAAGCACACTAGGACTAGATGATAACATCCCCTTATCCCCAGTGACAATTCCCCAGTGACCAACCCTGCCCTTTCCCAGTGACCAGGCCCTGGACAGTTAGGCCGAGTTCACCAGCGAGGTGGGAGGGCGGTACAATTTCCTCCCTGTTTTTGAGGCCTCTGTCCCCACAATCATGAAGCTGCCCCAAGGGTCAACTTGGAGGCACAGCTGCTGTCCAGGGGTGGGGAGCTCTTCCTGTAGCTGAGAGCGAGTCTGAACGTGGATTCACAAAGACCCAGATGCGGATCCGGGCTGCTCTGCTCTCTGCAGCCTGGAGCAGTTGGCCTGAGCTCCCTGGGCTCTGGCTCTGCTGGGAAGTGTGCTGGTTTGTTCTGAGACCGGGGCAGCAAAGGGGCAGGAGGGCGGAGTGGCACCCAAGCCCTCTGAACGTGTTTGGGAAGCCACCCAATCACCAAACCAAACCATCAGAGATGTCGGGGCTGGAGAGGCAGCGCAGGGGGCAGGGGGCTGGTCTTGCATGCAGCTGACCCAGGCTCCATCCCTGGCACCCCATATGGTCCCTCGAGCACCACCAGGAGTGATCCCTGAGTGCAGAGCCTGGAGTAAGCCCTGAGCATTGCCGGGCGAGGCCCCAAACCAAAGCAAAAATCATCAGAGATGCGTTTGGTCCTCTCCGAGACTAATCAATCCCAGGACAAGATCGGGACAGTGTCTGGCCTTGCCCTGCTGTGGGGTTGCGGGCATGCAAGGGTTACTGACTCTGTGACCGTGAGCATTTCTCATGTGTGTGCCTGTGTGCACGTGGGCTGCTGCATGGCCCCTGCCACTGTGCCCTCTGCCCAGAATGTTTCATTCCTGAGTCCACAAGGTGTGGCTCAGTCCCAGGCCCACATGGCCAGTGCTGGGGCTCTGTCTCACGCTCCCTTCCAGCATGCCCCTGGCGTGTGCACCATCTTCCTCTCCTGCTTTCCCTCACGCCCTCAGCGCGCTCCTGTCATTTGTTTCTTCATGTGTTTATTTAACTTCTCACCAGGGCAGGCATCGTGAATCTGCTTTTTATTTTAACACCCACTGTCTGTGCCCAGCAGACATATGAACGAGTGAAAGAGGGGTGAGTGGCTGATTACAGGTCCTTTTCTCTCACCAGGGGGATTATTCGGTGGCCTCTGGCTGGGGGTCCCGGCTCCCACCCCACTCAGTAGCGCCCTTGCCCCTTTGGCCCTTCTTAGCCCCTAAAAAGGAAGTTCCACGAGCCAGAGAGTTTGGGATAAACTTTGCCCACTGGTGTTTATATCAGAGGGAACATTCAAATATTTGTTGAATGAATTAAAGGAAATCTTCATGGAACTCTGAGCCATAAGTGGGGGTGGAATGGCTTTTGGGATTGGGGCACGGCATCGCATGGGGGAGAAGACCCTAGGCCGGGGTCCTGACGCCCTCCCTCTGACCTCTGCACCCCGGCGAGTGCATGGGAAGGGCAGCTTTCAAGCTTGGGCCCTTCACAGCAGTGCTCAGGGGAAACTCCTCACTTTGTGCTCACAGGTTGCTCCTGCCAGGGACCCTGGTGGGTGTCCGTGATGGAACTGGAGTCGTCCACGTGCAAAGCAAGCGCCCTAATCCCTGTCCCCTTTCTCCAGCCCTCATTTTAAAATTTGGAGTTAGTACAGGTCAATTGTCTTGGTGAGATTGTTAGAGCAGCTCTGTAGGCAAACAGCTGAGAGTTTTCTAGGGCAGGTTGAAGCAGGGTAGACTCAGGTGGGGTCAAGACGGACTGCGACTCCCATTTCCGGGACCCGGGTTCTTTCCTGAGTCCCCTTTCTGTCTGCTTTTTCCTAGACAAGAACAATCCTCCTTGTTCCAAACCTGGCCCCTCCCGCCAAACCAACGTTAACAGGGACTCTGGAGGGAGGGGGGTCCCTTGGTCGCCCCGTCTCAGCTCCCCTCAATGTGCAGCCCAGGAGAATCACTGAGGGCCCCATGGACTTATTAGGCAACTGCGTGTAAATGTATCTCATATATATCACAGAACCCCTTCTGCCCAAAGTATATTCGAGCTAGGAATCAGAAAACAGTAGAAACAGATTTCTTTTTGTTTCTGGGCCACACCTGTTGGTGCTCAGGGTTGACTCCCGAGCAGGGCTGCTGGGACCATATAAAATAAAACCTTGCTAGAGAAGGGAGCACCAAATAAAGGGTGTTTGGAGGATCCTCCCAGGAGGGGAGATGCATGTCGAAAGTGGACTATGGACTGAACATGTTTGCCACTCAATGCCTCTTTTGCAGACCACAACACCCCAAAGGAGAGAAAGAACAAAAGGGAATGCCCTGCCACAGAGGCAAGGTGGGATGGGGGGTGATGGGTGGTGGGAGGGATATTATCCATGGTGGTGGAAAGTGGGCACTGATGGAGGGATGGGTATCTGATCATTGTATAATCAAAACCCAAGCACAAAAAATTGTAAATCTACAACTGTACTTCATGGTGTTTCACTAACAAAAAGAAGAAAAAAATAAATAAATAAAACCTTGCAAAGCAAGCACCCGACACGCTATCGCTCCAGCCCTGCAAACAGCTTTCCTGTCCTGAGATAAATGCACTACAGGGAGCAGAGAACGGGTGAAGGCACTTGCCTTGCCCACAGCTGAGCCAGGCTTTATCCCCAGCACCCTGGGTGGTCCCTGAGTACTTCCAGGAGTGATTCCCAAGTGCAGAGTCAGGAGTGAGCCTTGAGCACCGCAGGATGTGGCCCCAACACCCATCTTCCAAGAAAAAAAGGGGGAAAAAAAAAGACTTTAACAAAGATCAGAGACTTCAGAAGATTCCAGAACACTGCCCGGTCTTTCTGTCCAGCCCGGAATCAGGTGGGTGCAGAGTTCTTCCTGTGCCTCCACCTCCCGTGTCCCCTCCGCCTCCCGTTTCTTGGTCCCTCGTTCCTGTCTCCCAGACATGCCCCGTGGGCTCAGAGTCTGGTGGGGGGTAATTCCCGGGACTCTGCTCTCGTGATTGTGACTGCAGGCAAGTCGCCAGCCCCATCTGAGCCCCAGCAAAGGGACTCAGGTGCCCGCCCCCCCACCCCACCCCAACCCACTGCACGCCCCGTCTTGCCTGTCCGCGGCGATGGCCGTCATGGAATAGATGCTGACAAATATGGCCATGATGGGGAAGAGGTTCTGGAAGTAGCAGAAGGCGCGGCCAAAGTACCAGATGTTGTGGCTGGCGTAGATGAAGTTGAAGGCGGTGTTGAAGGCGGCCATGCAGAGGTCGGCCAGGGCCAGGTTGACGATGAAGTAGTTGGTGACAGTGCGCATCCGCGGGTGGGCCAGGATGATCCACATGACCGTGGCGTTGCCGGTCACGGCCACCAGCACCAGAACCAGGTAGGCCGTGGCCCACAGAGCCAGCTGCCAGCCGGGCATGGAGAAGGCGGTGAGGCCCGTGGCGTTGCTCTCGAGGTCCCAGGAGAGGTGGGTGTCCGGGCCGGGGCCGTTGGCTCCCATGGCTGTGTCTGGGCCCGCGGGGTCCCCACTCCTCGGCTTCCCTGTGAGTCCTAGAGAGGAGCGATGTTCCAGGGCGTGTGGGCGCAGGGGCAGAGCCGGGCACGCCCCAGGGCTGGGCCACGCCCACGCTCACACGGGATGGGCAGGCTGAGGTGCATCCCAGCCTGGGCTGGCCTCTCGGACCCTCCGCAGCTGGATGCTCTGGGCCGTGGAAGTCTGGAGCCTGTTAGAGAACAGGGAGCATCCCTGTGGAGATGCAGCCCTCTCCACCGTGTTTGTGGACGAGCAGGGCCCCAGAGGGGGTGGGAGAGGGGTGCAAGCCAGGGCCCGCTCTCCTGGCCCCCAGTGCTCTCCGAGCCCCTCTGCATCGGGCCCCCCAAGTCCACAGCACCAGTCAGCTCTGCTGCCTCTCCAGCTTTGGGGGGAGGCAGTGCAGCCTATGGGCCCCTGGCTCCCCCTCCGCTCCCCACCCATCACAGGGCTGGCGGGGGCCTCGGCCGGGGGTGCCGTGGGCTCAGCCGGGGGCATTTGCCCCGCCCCTCGGCCCACCCCTCCACGCACAGCCAGCAGGTCTCTTGAACTATTTAGGTCTGGCTGCCGAGCTGAGCGCCATGCAGGGCATGTGGGGCCTCAGGGGGTGATTACATCCAGCCCAGGCGACAAAGCTCTGGAGGGGGCCAGACCGGGTGTAGTGGGTGCTGGCTGGGGAGAGCCCCCACCGTCCTGAGCTCCTCGTCTCCAGCCGTGGGGCTTTCGGTCCGTCTGTGGGTTACGGGGGAGATGAGGTGTTCAGGGACCGCCCGCGGGTCCCAGCCCCTCCCTTTCAGGGCCACTGTCTGATGATGACAGGGCTCATGGGTCCTTCTGTCGCCGAGGTTGGTGGGGGGAGCTATCACCACACCACAGCACCACAGGGAGGCTGCACTGCCGAGCCTGTCTGTGTGTACAAGGGCAGGTATGTGCACGCGTGCACATGTGTACACGCACACACGGGCATGTGTATATGTCTAAAGACACGCGACTGTGTATGCATGTGCAAGTGTGTGAGTGCCTGGGTGTGAAGACGTACAATTACATGCATATATGCATGTATCCACACATTCATGTACGTGTGCACATGTGTGTTTGTGTGCATTGTGTATGCATAGAATCACGTGTGTGCTTGTGTGTGAATATGTGTATGCATATGTGTGTGTGCTCGTGTGTGGCGATGAGGTACAGTGTGTGCACCTGTGGGTGTGCGGCCTGGGCAGCCAGGCAGGCCCAGGGAGCCTGGTGAGTCCCTGTGGGCAGGGAAGGGCTGTCCTGTCTCTCTGCCCGCCTGGGCCTGTGTCCGGCCTTCTGCTGTCCGTCAGAGGGGCTGCTTCCTGGGCCTGAGTCTTCCTATGGGGCTTCTGCCCAATCAGAGCCCTCCATGGACACAGCGGGCTGGTGCCAGGCTGTCTGCTCTCTGGAGAGGCCCCTTGGCTGCAGCCAACCAGGGGGTTGTTTGTCTCCTTTCCGGAGGAGGTGGAATATGTGGAAAGAGGGTGGAAGCACGAGGGGTTCCGTCTGTTCTGTGTCTCCCGCCGCAGTCGGGCTTGCTAAGCTCTGAGTCCACTGCCAACAGGGCAGAGCCTCCAGGGAATGCGTGTCCCCACACAGAAGCCCCAAACTGTCCCCGTCCTTCCTGTTCACACCATCCTGCCCTCTCCGTGCCCACAGGCATTGCACCTAACTACATTGTCATTCCCAGCCCCCTAACTCACAGGCACCTGCAGTTCTCCAGTCCATGGTCTTGAGGAACTGCACCTTCACCTCTCCCCCGTGTCACTGCTGGTCCTCCCTCGAGCCCTCTGCTTCCTCTGGGGCAGGATGCTGAGCAAGAAGCCACACGTGGGCAGGGGAGGGGAGACACAGGAGAAGGGGGAGAGGACGTTGTCCTGCCATCACGCACGGGGTCAGGCAGCTGCTTGGAAGGACCCAGATGGGCCCCAGAAGTTCAAACGTGGATTGTTCAAAGGTCTGTTTCTGGACATCCTTAGGGACAGAGAGGAGAGGGGTGGTGGTGCCTGGGGGCCTGGCATATGGCAGATGTGCCCCGAACGAAGGAATAAGGGGTCGCACAAGAAAGAGCATGCAGGGTGCTGTGTTCCCGCGGGGTCTGCAGCTCCAAGGGAGAGAGAGCGTCTGCACGCAGGGCGTCATGTCCTCTCGGGAGCTAGCTCTGCGCCCCTGCCCCTCTCGGCTGCACTTCTGCAGTTCTGCATGTGAGAGGTGGCGGAGGGAGCCCCTGTGAGACCGGCTGCGGCTGACACCTTCGTAAACGGTTTGCACGAGCCGGGCAATGCCTCACACTAAAATGAGCTGACGAGTGTTTACATGGGCCCCCCTCCTGCTGGACACAGAGCTCAGAGCTCGTGCCACGGAACGCTCATTTCTCAACAGCAGGCTGCAGCCCGATCTATGCCCATCTATGGCAGGCAGAGGAGGAGTGGGGGAGGGCTGGACCTCTGAGGGGGCACCCAGGCACCTGAGCACACACTGCCTGATTGGGCACACACTGCCTGATTGGGTAACTGGTGCAGGGTGGGGGGTGTCAGCCCGTAGGCAGCTTGGGCACTGCAGAGGGAGGCGATTTGGTGTTTGCTCAGACTCTGGGCCAACATGGCCCTAAGACTGCATGGAGGAAGGAGGAGAGAGGATTGGCAGGGGGTCGGAAGATCCCGAGAGAGGATTGGCAGGGAGTGGGAAGGTCCTCCTGCACTGGGCCCTGCGGTGGGGCTGTTGACCGGGCAGGAAGCTCAATGTCAGGAGAGAGACTCGGGTCTCAACCTCACGAGACTTCCAGCCAAGTTAGGCAGTGAAGTCTCGGTATCAGCACTGAAAACACGCAGCAGCATTCTTGCCTGGGCAGAGGGTACTGCCGGGAGTTTTAGCTTCTGAGGAGGGCACGAGATGCTCAGGGAATGGAGGAAGCAGCGGGGACTGCCCCCGAGAGCAGCCCAGAGATGGTAGAGACGGGGCTGCTGTGGGGACAGACCCCAAACAAACAGCCTGACATTGTTCTTGGCGGTTTCTGGAGAATGTCACATTTTTTTGGGGGGTGTGTGTGAGTTAGGTCACACTCCATGATGCTCAGGGGTTACCTTTGCACTCAGGAATTCCTCCAAACAGTGCACTGGGAACCATGTAAGATGCTGGGAATCGAACCCGGTTCAGCTGCGTACAAGGCAAGCGCCCTACCTGCTGTACTCTCACTCCGACCCCAGAATGTTACTTTTTCTCTCCTCAAGCACTCTCCTTGGCTGGGGCTCTGCCCTTGATCCTTGGCCTTGGTAGAATCCCGCGATCTTCACCGATGCAGCAGAGGGTCCTTGAATAGTCACATAACCTCTCTGGGCTTCAGCTTCTTGTCTGTAAAGAAAGGCAACTTGTACCGCCTCAGGATTGTAGTGAGGATTTAATTGGTAACTATACAAAGGGCTTAGACCAGTACCTGGAACATAGGGATTATCTGGCAGGGGCGTTAGAGGGAGCTGGGGTTTGGGGGCCACATTCAGCGATGCTTGGAACGATTTCTGTCTCTGTGCTCAAGGGCTGTTCCTGGAAGTACTCAGGAGATCATCGAATGTACCAGAGATTGAACCAGGGTCAGGCCATGAAAGGCAAGTGCATTTACACCTGTATCCTCTCTGTATGTCCCCTAAATCACTTGATCACTTGACATCCCATTACTCATCAATTTGCTCGAGCAGGCACCAGTAACGTCTCCATTCGTCCCTGTCGCATGCTAGTGTACCCAATGGCATCTGCTCGTTCTAGGAACATGAAGAGCCTCAAATCGATTGTTCAGGGTCTTGACAAAGAAGTCTGACCATCTCGTGGGTGGGCGGCCACGCGATCTTTTGATGTACCATGGAGTCTAGTCGGTAATCTCTCTAGTCCGGCGGTCATCTCCAAATCACATTACGTGTCCAGCCCATCTGATTTTCGACGCCATGGCAAACGAGACAGCTGATTCTTGATTGTCAACGGAGGTCGGAACTCCGGATTCTTTCTCTCATTTGAGTGAAACATGATACTCTAAGCATAGCTCTTTCCATTCCTCTTTGGGAGACCCAAATAGCGTTCTCATCCTGTTTGCGTAGGGCCCAGATCTCTGAGGCATATGTTAATGCAGGAAGAACAGTGGAATCGAAGAGATGTGCCCGGAGCCAGAGGTTCTTCATCCTCTTAGCTATTTCTTCGATGCTCTTGAAGGTGTTCCATGCCGCTGTCTTCCTCCTGTGCAGTGTTCCATGCCGCTGTCTTCCTCCTGTGCAACTCAGGTGCCAGGTCATTCGTCATGTTGACTTCTCGACCTAGGTACACATAACTGTAGCTTTCAGAGATGTTCGTTCCGTTGAGAGCGAATGGAACATCAGGAACGAGACCGTTCCTCATAAACATTGTCATCATGAGATTCGGCTGTAGTCTGACCTTTCCACACTCACAGTCGAAGTCAGCCAGCATTTGTGCCGCTTGGCTGATGTTTGGTGTTATAAGAATGATGTCATCAGCAAAGCGGAGGTGGTATAGTTGCCGACCGTCTATCTTCACTCCCATTCTTTCCCATTCCAGTCGTTGCATGACGTTCTCGAGGGTGGCACTGAAGAGTTTGAGTTTCGGTGAAATGGTATCACCCTGCCGAACCCCTCTCTTGATGTCAATGATCACCTCCCTGTAGAATGGTGAGATCCTGGTAGTGATTCCGTAATACAGCTCATGGATGATCTTGATGTATTGAGTTTGAACGTCCTGTTTGGCTAGGGCTTTGATGACCACTTCTGTCTCAAATCAAAGAATCAAAGGCCTTCTTTAAATCAATGAACAATTCCCCTAAATGTTTGCTATTAATAATTTATCACACCTCTGTTTCATAAAACACCTCCTCTGTAAAGTGCCTCTCAGTAGTTTTTGGTCCTTAGTGTACAACAAATGTATGTATTTCTTTTTTCAGAAATTGCTCTTTTTCAGGAATGTTTATTAAGGCTCCACGATTTACAAAGTTGCTCATAATAGCATTTCAGGCATAAAACACTCCAACACCAAGCCCACCACCAATATCCACAGATTCCCTCCATCCCCTGGCCCCAGACTTGCCCCTTTGGCAGGCATATTACAAGTTTCTTTCTTATTACTTGCTCCAGTAAAATAAAGAAATAACAAAAAGAATTATCAGAAAATAATAACAGTCAATTTGTGATGATGGACAGCTACGTATTTTTAACTTTTCTCAATCTAGGACAACCATATGCACCGTTGGTGAATACCATACTCTGCCACAATGGGAAATTTTCTCCTGACCTTTAAAGGGGCTCTTTTAATGCTTCTTGCAAAACTAGTTTCAAGGTTTTGAATTCCCTAAACTGTTGCCTGTTCATGAAGCTCTGTATAGTTCCTTCAAATCTGAATGATGATCCAACTGAATAGAGTACTCCTGGTGAGGTGTTCGCTTCCTTGAGTTTTTATACTATGTTCTTCCACGCTTAGGCAACAAATCATAGAGGGAAATATATATGTTTTGGGCTGGGACAAATGGAGACGTTACTGGCACCCCCTTGAGTAAATTGATGATCAACGGAATAACAGTGATACAGTGAGTGATACAGCTATTTCATCACTGTATCACTGTATCACTGTCATCCTGTTGGTCTTCAAATTACTCGAGCAGGCACCAGTAACGTCTCCGTTCCTCCCAGCCCAGAGATTTTAGCAGCCTCTTCTTACTCGTCTTTTCCCAGTGATTGGGGGCTCTTTCAGGGTCAGGGAAATGAGACCTATTGTCGTTACTGTATTTGTTGTATCGGATACGCCACCAGGAGCTTGCCAGGCTCTGCCCGTGAGGGCGGGATACTCTTGGTCGCTTGCCGGGCTCTCCGAGAGGCATAAATGGGTAGGAAGTGTCTTATAATGCAAAGCGGCCTGGAGCATGGCAGTGGTCGGGCAGTGGAGGTCGGCTGCTGGGCCTGGATCCCTTGGGGTGGGGAGGGCTCTCACCTGCCCCACAGCCTGGCGCGGAGTCCAGTGACACGGTTCTGGGAGCCTCCTTTTATACTCCCGTCTGGGAGGAGCATCCGTGCGTTCTGGAGGGTGGCCGATGAGGAGATTATCGGGTACAGGCAAGGTGTGGCTTATGGGTGTGATCCCTGAGTCACTGGAGACTGTGGGGGAAGCAGGCAGAGAGAGGATCCCGTTGAGTCCAGAGTCCAAGGTCACAAAGTTCCGCATTATCTGCATTCCGTGGGACTTCATTCTTGCATGAGGCTCGGGTTGAGCGTCTGGAAAGCGGCCGGGAGTGTGGCGGTGGTTGGGCAGTGGAGGTCGGCTGCCGGGGCTGGGTCCCTTGGGGTGGGGAGGGCTCTCACCCGCCCCACAACCTGGCGCAGAGTCCCAGCTATTTCATAGAAAGTTTAATTGCTTGTCTGCTATTAGTTGGAGGACGCCCGTGCATGTCATGCACAAAGAAGAACACTAGGGGGCAATCTCACAGCTTTAATCCTGACCACAGCGGCCTCAATGGGACAGTGAGTTGGGTGAAGCTGACCACTGACAGGAGCTGACGGGGGCTGCTGTTTGCTGAGCCAGACTCCCTCACTCCCAAGCACGCCTCCCCTCCAACCAGCAGGGCTTCCCACGTGTGTTCCTCTCTCTGCTTTGCATTTCAGAAAGACCTGGTCCCTGAGCTTCAAACCTGGCCATCACCATCAGTTCCTTCCTCCTCTCAGTGACTCCTCTGCATCTTTTTGGGGGGGGGGATCACACAGGATGCACAGGGATTACTCCTGGCTCTGCACTCAGGAATTACCCCTTGCGGTGCTCAGGGGGACCCTATGGGATGCTGGGAATCGAACCCAGGTCGGCCGCGTGCGAGGCAAACGCCCTACCTGCCCTATTGCTCCAGCTCCTCTCTAATCATATTTTTTTAAATTTAATGCCCTTTGCAGTTCTCCCCATCTCCTCTTTAATGGGCGTCAGAGGCTCTTGTCACCTGCTGTGTGCATCTGTTATTCATATTCTCCTCTCTGTCTCAGGATGGATTGACATTCTTAGATCTAATTTCCTTTTACCCTTAATTTTTTTTCTTTTCTTGGGGGGCGCATACCTGGCTGTGCTCTGGGCTTATTCCCGGCTTTATGCTCAGCGGTCACGCCAGAGATGATCCTCAAGAGTGCCAGGTATGCAGAACCAGATATCAAACCAGAGTTGACTGCATACAAAGCAAGTGCCTTACCCCTTGTACTTTCTCTCTAGCTTTGCCCTTTGAATTTTTTTTCAGTTTAATTTGTTTGGAGAGTTGTATCATTTAAGAAGTCAACTAAGACTATAAGCTTATAAGAATGAAAAGTGGGGGCTGGAGTGATAGCACAGCGGGTAGGGCGTTTGCCTTGCAAGCAGCCAACATGGCTGACACAGGTTCGATTCCCAGCATCCCATTTGGTCCCCCGACCACCGCCAGGAGCAATTCCTGAGTGCATGAGCCAGGAGTAACCCCTGAGCATCGCCGGGTGTGACCCAAAAAGCAAAAAAAAAAAAAAAGAAAAGTGACTCTTTGTAATATTTTTCTAATCTCAGTGCCTGTCCTCAGAAGCATCTGGTTTTAGTTCTTTCAGCTGTTTTTCCTGGGATGCATTACATATATCTTAATATAGTATCGCTTATTTCATTGGTTATTATTTTATACTTTTCTTTCAAGAAGCCCAATTTCACAGTCTGTATTTTATGGGTTGTTTTTTTTGTTTGTTTGTTTGTTTTTTTTTTAGCTTTTTGGGTCACACCTGGCAATGCACAGGGGTTACTCCTGGTTCTGCACTCAGGAATTACTCCTAGCGGTGCTCAGGGGACCATATGGGATGCTGGGAATCGAACTTGGGTCGGCCACGTGCAAGGCAAATGCCCTACCCACTGTGCTATTGCTCCAGCCCCTCACAGTCTGTATTTTATACTGAAAATCCAGATGAGCTTTTTCCCATCTGCAACATGGGAGGGTTTTGTGATACTATTTTTTTTTTTTTTTGCTTTTTGGGTCACACCTGGCAATGCTCAGGGGTTACTCCTGGTTCTGCACTCAGGAATTACTCCTGGCGATGCTCAGGGGACCATATGGGATGCTGGGATTCGAACCCAGGTTGGCCGTGTGCAAGGCCAACGTCCTACCCGCTGTGCTATCGCTCCAGTCCCTATAATACTATTTCTTAATTTGCAGGTTTAAGTGATTTCCCCTAACATTTTTTGAGTAGGAAATATATCTTTATTTTCAGGGAGAGACCACACTGAGCAATGCTCTGGGCCTCTCCTGGCAGTGCTCAGGAGACCATGTGGTGCCAGGAATCAAACCCAGACCTCCTGCATGCAAAGGCTGCATCCAGCATCTCTCTGGTCCCATTGTTCATCTTTTTTTTCTCATTGATCAACTTTAAGGAATTCATATACTTTCAGTCTCTCATTAAAAAAAAATTAGATGTGGCCGTAACTGTTGATTCTCGAGCCCCAGACATTCAAGGCATGTGCCCTCCCCACAACCACATTCATGCCTCAGGTCTCAATTAATTGACTAAATTGTTTTTGTTTTTCTGGCTACACCCAGCAGTGTTCAGGGCTTACTCCTGGTGGGTTCGGGGGACCATCTGGGGTTCCCAGAATTGAACTCGGGTCAGCCAGGTACAAGGCAAACACCCTACCTGCTGTGCTATCTCACCAGGCCGATGTTATCACCATGTGTTGGTTTGGTTTGGTTTTGGTGGGGTGGTATTTGGGCCATACTTGGCTCTGCAGACCACATGGGATGCCAGAGATGGAACCCTGTCGGCTGCATGTAAGGCAAATGCCCTGTCCATTGTACTGTCTCTCCAGGCCATTAAATTAATGACATAAATGACCCCTGGTAGTCCTCAGGGAACCATGTGGCACCAGGATTTGAACCAGGGTTGGCAGGATGCAAAGCAACATGGGAGGTTCCTGTAATACTATGTCTTAATTTGCAGGTTCAAGTGGTTTTCCTCTAATACTTTTTTGAGTAGGGAATATATATGACTCTTATTTTTAGAAAGGGTGCTCTCTATGGCCTCAGTCTCCTTTTAAAAAGAAAATAAAATATTAAGGTTCCATAATTCATTTGGCTATTCGTTTTTTTTTAAATTTTATTGAATCATCGTGGGATAGTTACAAGCTTTCATGTTTGGGTTACAATCACACAATGATCAAACACCCATCCCTCCACCAGTGCACATTCCCCATCACCAATATCCCCGGTATACCCCACCCCCCCTTTCCCACCCTCCCCCTGCCCCCATGGCAGACATTATTCCCCATACTCTCTCTCTACTTTGGGGCATTATGGTTTGCAATACAGACCCTGAGAGTTTATCATGTTTGGTCCATTATCTACTTTAAGTACACATCTCCCATCCCGACCGGTTCCTCAGGCCATCATTTTCTTAGTGATCCCTTCTCTATTCCAGCTGCCTTCGCCCCTTTGCTCATGAGGCAGGCTTCCAGCAATGGAGCAATCTGTCTGTCCCGTGAATCTACTGTCCTTAGGTGTCAGCCTCATGTTATGTTGTTTTACAGTCCAAAACTGAGTGCAGTCCTTCTATGTCTGTCCCTCTCTTTCTGACTCATTTCACTTAGCATGATACTCTCCATGTCTATCCATTTATAAGCAAAGTTGATGATTTCATCTCTCCTGACAGCTGCATAGTATTCCATTGTGTAGATGTACCAAAGTTTCTTTAACCAGTCATCTGTTCTAGGGCACTTGGGTTGTTTCCAGATTTTGGCTACTGTGAACAGGGCTGCAATGAACATATAGGTACAGATGTCATTTCTACTATGCTTTTTTGCGCCCTCGGGATATATTCCCAGAAGTGGTATTGTGGGGTCATTTGGAAGCTCAATGTCTAGTTTTTGAAGGACTGTCCATATTGTTTTCCAGAAAGGCTGGGCTAGTGGGCATTCCCACCAACAGTGAAAGAGTGTCCCTTTTACCCCACATCCACGCCAGCACTGGTTGCTTTTGTTCTTTTGAATGTGTGCCAGTCTCTGTGGTGTGAGATGATATCCCATTGTTGTTTTGATTTGCATCTCCCTGATGGCTAGTGATGTGGAGCATTTTTTCATGTGCCTTTTGGCCATTTGTATTTCTTTTTTGAGGAAACTTCTGTTCATTTCTTCTCCCCATTTTTTGATGGGATTGGAGGTTTTTTTTCTTGTACAATTCTACTAATGTCTTATATATCCTGGATGTTAATTCCTTTTCAGATGGTTATTGGGTAAATATTCTTTCCCATTCTGTGGGCTCTTTCTGTATTTTGGTCACTGTTTCTTTTGAAGTGCAGAAGCTTCTTAGTTTGATGTAGTTCCATTTGTTTATGTTTGCTTCCACTTGCATGGTCAGTGCTGTTTCATCCTTAAAGATGTTTTTAGCTTCAATGTCGTGGAGACTTCTGCCTACATTTTCCTCTGTGTACCTTATGGATTCATGTCTGATATTGAGGTCTTTAATCCACTTTGATCTGACTTTTGTGCCTGGCATTAAACAGAGGCCAGTGTTCATTTTTTTGCAGGTAGCTATCCAGTTTTCCCAGCACCACTTGTGGAAGAGGCTTTCCTTGTTCCACTTCACATTTCTTGCTCCTTTGCCAAAGATTTGCTCGAGCTGGAGCGATAGCACAGCGGTAGGGTGTTCGCCTTACAAGCGGCCAACATGGCCGACCCGAGTTCGATTCCTCCGCCCCTCTCGGAGAGCCCGGCAAGCTACCGAGAGTACTCGATATGCCAGACACAGTAACAACAAAGTCTCCAATGGAGACGTTACTGGGCCCGCTCGAGCAAATCGACGATCAACGGGAGGGCCTTTACCTTGCCAAAGATTAAGTGGTCATATATTTGGGGGTCTGTGACAGTATATTGAACTCTGTTCCATTGGTCTGCAGGTCTGTTTCTATTCCAATACCAAGCTGTCTTAATTACTACTGCTTGGTAGTACAGTTTGCAGTTGGGGAGAGTGATGCCACCCTTCTTTTTCCCAAGGATTGTTTTAGCTATTCGTGGGGGTTTATTGTTCCATATGAATTTCAGGAGTGTTTTGTCTATTTCTTTGAAAAATGTCATGGGTATCCTGATAAGGACCACATTAAATTTGTATAGTGCTTTGGGCAGTGTTGCCATTTTGACAATGTTAATCCTCCCTATCCATGAGCAGGGGATGTGTCTCCATTTCCTAGTGTCCTCTTTCATTTCTTGAAGTAGAGTTTTGTAATTTTCCTTGTATAGGTCTTTCACCTCTTTGGTTAAGCTGATTCCGAGGTACTTGATTTTCTGAGGTACTATTGTGAACGGGATTTTTTTTAAATGTCTTTCATTATTTGTATATAAAAAAAGCCATGGACTTTTGGGTGTTGATTTTGTAGCCTTCCACTTTACTAAACCGACCTATTGTTTCTAGGAGCTTTTCTGTCGAGTCTTTAGGGTTTTCTAAGTATAGTATCATATCATCTGCAAATAGTGATAGCTTGGCCTCTTCCTTTGCTCTCTGTAAGCCCTTGATACTTTCTCTTGCACCTGGCTATTCTTCACCGAGTTTCAGGAGTAACATGTTCCAACACTGACCCCACCATCAGTGTTAGCGTCCTTCCTCTAATATTCCCACCACCCCCTTGCCTGATGTCAGGGACGTTTTCAAGTTCGATTTTTACAGTTCAGATGTCATGCTTGCAGTGTTGTTGGCTCTGCAGTTAATTTATGTGTATCTATACATAGGCCACCAGTCCATGCCTCATCCCCATGCCTACCCCATCTATGCGCTCAAGGTCCTGATTCTGACCCCTGTTACCTTCCTCTGTCTCTTCTTTTGTATTTTGTTTTTGGGCCACACCCAGCAATGTTCAGGGGTTACTTCTGGCTCTGCACTCAGGAATGACTCCTGGAGGTTCTCAGGGGACTATATGGGATGCTGGGTATTGAGCCCTGGTCAGCCGCATGCAAGCCGCTATACTATCACTTCGGCCCCTCCTCTGTCTCTTCTTATCCTCCACTCTATATCTTTCCTTCCCTGAACTTTTCATTTCTGTGACTAAGTGCTTGGGGGTCTGCAGAGCTACAGCTTGTGGGATACAGGGCGCCATGAGGTGCCAGGGATTGAACTTGGGGCCTTTGGAATGCAGGGCAAGCACTCTGACCCTTTGAGCTAGCTTCTCAGCTCCTGTATTTTCTTTTATGAGTGAATAATATCCTTGGCAGTAGAAAGATTCTTATATTATGGTTCCTTCCTACCAGTAACCCATCGGTGTGTCTCCCTATCCCAGGTTCAAGACCTAAGACACTAATGGTTGGTTGTCTGATGTCCTTTAAAGAAAAATACTCTTTCCAGTGGAAGGTCTCTGGGTTCTTGTTTTCTTTGGAATGTATTTTTTAATTAATTTATTTATTTTTTGGCTTTTTGGGTCACACCCGGCACAGGGGTTACTCCTGGCTTTGCACTCAGGAATCACTCCTGGCAGTGCTCAGGGGACCATCTGGGATGCTGGAAATCGAACCCGGGTCGGCCGTGTGCAAGGAAAACACCCTACCCTCTGTGCTATTGCTCCAGCACCAGGTCTTGGATTTTAGACCTGAAGTTATACATGATTAAAGAAAACATAGGCAAAATATTCAATGATTTTTTGATTTGATGATATGCTGGGGAGTCCGCTCCTGGGGCAAAAATAAGAAAGTAAATGGGGCTGGAGTGATAGCCCCACAGCGGGTAGGGCATTTGCCTTGCACGAAGCCATCCCGGGTTCGATTCCCAGCATCCCATATGGTCCCCCAAGCACCGCCAGGAGTAATTCCTGAGTGCAAAGCCAGGAGTAACCCCTGTGCATCGCTGGGTGTGACTCAAAAAGAGAAAAAAAAGCAAGTAAAACAACACCAAACTAAAAATATTCCACACAACTAAACGAAATATTATTGAAACAAAAAGGTCTTCTATTGAATGTGGGAAACATTCTCACACTGTTCAGCTGACAGAGCTAATATCCATAATGAAGTCACAAGAGCATTGATTCATTCGAATGCCTAACAACCCGAATCGGGCGTTTACATTTGAATAGATGTGGCTCACTGCCTGCAGTTTCTATCTTCGTTGTCTACGCACCAACATCTCATTATGATGAAAGAGAAATCGAGAAGTTCTACATGGAGCTAGAGAAGTTCTATAAAGAAGACCACACCTTCTACAAGATCATTGTGGGTGATTTTAATGCCAAGATAGGACCGAGAAGATCAGCTGAAGAACTTCATATCGGAACCCATGGCCTAGAATGGAACGAACAGGGTGAGAGACTGTCTGAGTTCATCATGTCGACCAAGACCATTCATGGTAACTCACAGTTCCAGAAGGCAGAATCTAAACGATGGACATGGGAGTCTCCCGGTGGACGATTCCACAACGAAATAGACCACATCATATTCAATCGACGGTTTTGCCTGACTGATGTCGCTGTTGTCCCAAAATTTCGAACGGGATCGGACCACCGTCTCCTTCGTGCAAAATTCTACTTCACAGAGTGGGGAGAAAGGGCTGCAAAGTTCAAAAAGAGAACTCCCAGAACGACCACCAACTGGGAACTCTTTGGTACTATTGCGGCAACATGGGAAGATGCCATTGTTGACAACATTGATGAGGAATACGATCGACTGGTTCAGCACCTCCATGAATGTGCGAGGAACGCCAAGAGAGAGATAGCCACAAAAAGTCGCCTATCTTCGAAAACTCTTGAGCTAATTCGCCAGCGTGGTTTGGCGCATGCCTCAGGCAACCGCAAGCTAACGTCCGAGCTTGCAAAGCAGTGCAGAGATGTGATCAAGGAAGACCTCAAAGAGAGAAGAGCAGAAGTACTGGTAGATGCGGCAGAAGCCGGGAAAAGTATTCGTAACGCCCGCCTGTCCTTCGCCAACTATAAGACCAAGATGACTGCCCTCCGACGTCCTGATGGATCCATCACATCCTCCAGAACGGCAATGGAGAAGATTATCCATGACTTCTACTCAAATCTCTTCGATAGCCATGTCCACTTGCCAACATACCAAATTCCACAGGATGGGTATGTCATTCCCAACGTTCTCCCTTCCGAAATCCGACACGCCATTTCGTCAGTAAAGAAGCAAACAGCACCCGGCCCAGACAAGGTCAGACCTGAACACCTGAAGAACCTGCCGTCAGTACTCATCAATACACTGGCTCGGCTCTTCACTCGCTACCTGTCTGAATGCAAGGTTCCATCTCAATGGAAAACCAGCAGGACCGTACTACTGTTCAAGAAGGGAGACATCCATGACATTGGCAACTATCGCCCGATCTGCCTATTGTCTGTCATCTACAAGTTGTTCACTCGAGTCATCCTGAATAGGATTGGCAGAACACTAGATGAAGGACAACCATGTGAGCAAGCAGGGTTCCGCAAAGGATTCAGCACCATCGACCATATCCACACGATAACCAAACTCATTGAGGTTTCTCGGGAGTTCAAGATGCCGCTCTGCTTAACGTTCATTGATTTAAAGAAGGCCTTTGATTCTGTTGAGACGGAAGCGGTCATTGAAGCCCTAGCCAATCAGGGCATTCAAGCCCAATACATCAGGATCCTCCATGAGCTGTATTGCGGATTCACTACCAGGATCTCACCATTCTACAAAGAAGTGATCGTTGATGTCAAGAGAGGGGTGCGGCAGGGTGATACCATTTCACCGAAACTCTTCAGTGCCACCCTCGAGAACATCATGCGACGACTGGAATGGGAAGGAATGGGAGTGAAGATAGATGGTCGGCAACTACACCACCTCCGCTTTGCTGATGACATTGTTTTAATAACACCAAACATCAGCCAAGCGGCACAAATGCTGGCCGACTTTGACCGTGAGTGTGGAAAGGTAGGACTACAGCTGAATCTTACGAAGACAATGTTTATGAGAAACAGCCTTGTTCCTGACACCCCATTCGCTCTCAATGGAACGACCATCTCCGAATGCAACAGCTATGTGTACCTAGGTCGAGAGGTCAACATGACAAATGACCTGGCACTCGAGCTGCGCAGGAGGAAGAGAGCGGCTTGGAACGCCTTCAAGAACGTCGAAGAAATAGCTAAGAGGACGAAGAACCTCCGGCTCCGGGCACATCTCTTTGATTCCACTGTTCTTCCTGCATTAACATATGCCTCAGAGACCTGGGCCCTACGCAAACAAGATGAGAACGCCATTCAGGTCTCCCAAAGAAGAATAGAAAGAGCTATGCTTGGAATATCACGTTTCGCTCAAATGAGAGAACGAATCCGGAGTTCTGACATCCGTCGACGATCAAGGATCAGGGGCGCTGTCTCATTTGCCAAGGTGTCGAAAATCAGATGGGCTGGTCACGTAATGAGATTTAAAGACGACCGTTGGACTAGAGCTGTTACTGATTGGATTCCACGGGATGTCAAGAGACCGCGTGGCCGCCCACCTACCAGATGGTCAGACTTCTTTGTCAAGGTCATGAACGATCGGTTTGAGGCCCTCCATGTTCCCGGAGCGAAGAGATGCCATTGGGCTACACTAGCACGCGACAGGGACAAATGGAGACGTTACTGGCGCCCGCTCGAGCAAATCGACGACTAACGGGAAGTTAAGTGATTAAGTGATTAAGTGAAGTCACAAAACAATAAGAAACCAAACAAGCCCATCCCAAAATGGAGAACTGAACAGATCCCTTTCCAAATATGGCATATATATGTCCAATATGCTGATAAACAAAATTCATTATCAGGGGCCAGAGTGATAGAACAGTGGGTAGGGCATTTGCCCTGCACACAGCCAATGCAGGTTCGATCCCCAGCATCCCATATAGGCCTCCGAGCACCGCTAGGAGTAATTCCTGAGTACAGAGCCAGGAGTAACCCCTGAACATCGCCAAAACCAAGACAAAATTCATTGTCCTCATTATCCCTTATTCATCATTACTACTTGTTGTCAGGAAAATGCAAGTCATAGTGACAAAGAGATGATATCTTATACTTACAAGAATAGTTGATATCAAAAAGTTCAAGAATAATAATTGCTGGTGGGGTATGGAGAATGAGAAGCCACATACACAGTTGATGGAAATGTTATTTGGTCCAGCTTCTATGGAAAACTGGTCACGGTCACGGTCCTCCCGTTGTTCATCAATTTGCTCAAGCGGGCCCAGTAACGTCTCCATTGGAGACTTTATTGTTACTGTGTTTGGCGTATCGAATATGTCATGGGTAGATTTCCAGGCTTTGCTGTGAGGGTGAGATACTTTCGGTAGCTTGCCGGGCTCTCCAAGAGGGGCGGAGGAATCGAACCCGGCTCAGCTGGGCTGGCCACGCGCAAGGCAAACGCCCTACCGCTGTGCTATCGCTCCAGCCCTTCTTTTTAATAAATTTATTCATTGAATTCCCCCTGAGTACAGTTACAAAGCTTTCAGGTTTAAGTGTCAGTCATACAATGATGAAACACCTATCCCTTCACCAGTGCCCATTTTCCACCACCAAAAACCGCAGTATATGCCCCATCCCACACCCTCCCCCTACCTGTGGGGCAGATGATTTCCACATTACTCTCTCTCTACTTCGATTACATTCAATATTTCGACACCAGACCCACCATTATTATTTGGAATTTTACCCCAACACTCAGATCTGCCGAAAAGGCAATAATTTATTGCCGGAGACAATTTGTTTTCTATTGCTGATTATGAATAACATATGATGTCGCGTGGCTGCAGTAGTGGCCACACGATTTTGGAATTCTGAAATTTTAACAATTAAATCTGGAGGGATTTCTGCCCAAACCTGCTGGGTTCCGAGATTTGTTCCTGAGTGTCTGGGATCATGGCTGTTAAGCAGCTTGATCAGGAGCCAGAGAGGCCTTTCGTGGGCGGCGACTCGAGGTCTCATTGAGGTGGGAAGGAAAGGGCTGGCTCTACCTCCATCCCGTGAAACCCAGCATGTCTCGTCACTGTAGGCCCAAACCTGACTGTCCAATGGCCTCTGGAGGATGGTGGCCACTGAGACTCCAGGGGGAACAGGCCAAGGCACGAAACCTATTCCCACCTGGAGTGGCCCGGCTCCGGTAACCTACTGTGGGGAACGGATGCATTTCTGCCAGAAGCTGCTGGGTTCCGAGATTTATTTCTGAGTTTCTGGGATCATGGCCATTAAGCAGCTTGATCAGGAGCCAGAGAGGCCGCTTGGGGACGACGACTCAGGGTCTTGTTGGGGTGGGAAGGAAAGGGTCAGCTCCACCCCCATCCTGTGAGGCCCCACGTGTCTCATCACTGAGGGCCCAAACCTGACTGTCCAGTGGCCTCTGGAGGATGGTGACCACCGAGCCGCTAAGGGGGAGCAGACGGAGGGACAGCACCCTTTGCCCCTGGGGTGGTCTGGTGTCAGTAACCTACTGTGGGGACTGGACGCATCTCTGCCCAAAGCTGCTGGGTTCCGAGATTTATTTCTGAGTCTCTTGGATCCTGAGACCAGAGAGGCCCTGCCTCCAATTATATAGCTGAGCCAGAGGTGGTTTGTGGGTGTGTCTCCCACATACCTAACTTTTGACTGTTTACTTTCTTGGTAAACTTGGCCCCAAGTTGTTGGGGTCTGGCCAAAGGCACAGCAGCAATTTTGGGTTATCTGGAAGTCTGAAGGCGCCATCAGGTTGCTGATGCACTCGCCTCACATTGACCTGCTGGCGGCACCATTCCCCCTTAATTTTAATTTTAAATAAAATACATCTAGGATCCAGTGATTTCGCTTCAAGGTATCTATTGGAAGAGCACGCTTGCACTCCTCTTGCAAGATAAACGTTCACGTTGGCACCATTTACAATAGCCAAGATGTGAAAACAATCCAGTGCCCAAAGACAAGATGAGTGGCTCCAGAAGTTATAATATGTATACACAGTGGGACCCTCCTCAGTCACAAGCTAGAGCCTGGCCTTACGCTACCACAGAGATGGAGCCAGAAGGGGTCGTGCTAAGAGAAATAAGTCAGAAGAAAAATAGGCAAATATTAAATGTCTTCACTCATATATAGGGTATAGGACAGTAAAGCCAGGGGCAAGTGACTGCCAAAGGAAAACAAACCTTGGGACTCTGACCTCAGGACTGAGCACAGCAGAGGGCAGGTGGGAGGGGCATTAAAGAGTTCAGTGACCGCGGTGGAGCAATATTGGTACTTTGGTGCTAGGTCTCATTCAGTAACGTATTTCGAAGAGGTATAAAATTGTACCCCTAGACCACAGAGTAGTGTGACGCCCACCTACAAGATGGTCAGACTTCTTCGTCAAGACCCTGAATGTTTGAGGTTTGAGGCTCTGCATGTTCCTAGAACGAACAGATGCCATTGGGCTACGCTAACACGCAACAGGGATGAATGGAGACGTTACTGGCACCCGCTCGAGTAAATCGATGAATAACGGGGGATCAAGTGATCAAGACCACAGTGTCTTATAAACCAACTTTGCCTCAATGAAACCAACCAGGAAATACCCAAGCCAAGGAAGGGTGTGAACGGCTCCTCTTGTCCATGGTTCCCCACTTGGGCCCCAGAGGTGCATGCAGGAGGCATACTGGAAGTGTCGGGAAAGAAAGTTCTGCTCTCCTTGGCCCCTGGCAAGGCTGGGTCGCTCTCCAGGTCGCATGTCCAGGGACTGGCTGGGCAGCTGGGTTCCATCCGCCCACCAGGGCAGGTCCCCTCTGGTTCGTGTGGGCAGTGAGTAGTGCCCCACCCGTGCACTGCAGACAGAAGCATGGCCTCCCTGAGCAGAATTAGAGTCCTCTAGGTGGGATCGCCTCTTGGAGCTGTGAAGACCCCCCCCCTTCCCAGTGCCGTGGGAGAATGGACCATCTCCCTGTCAAGTCTGCCTGTCAGATTTAGCTCAGGAGAGCGAAGCCCCCAACCCAGCTCACTTTGCCCTTGGGAATATAGTCCCTTCCACTCCCCCCACAACAAATGACCTCAGGTGTAGCCTCCAGGGCTCCTGGCCAGGCTACACAGACACTGAGTGAAGCGGGGTGAGCGTGGGGTGCAGGATCCATGCTCAGTCAGGAAGTTCCAGGGTTCACTGGCGCCAACTGGGTGGATTCGCTTTATTCATTCCCGGATGCTTTCTGCACCAGCTAACGCTGTACATTCAGTCTTGACTTCCCTGTTTTCTAAAACAAGCCTGGTTGGTCTGGTGGCATTCTGTCAATAGTTTGACTCTGGTGCACGGCTTCCAAGAGTGGGTTAGGGTTAACACCGAAACAATAGGGAGAGGGGCTTGGGCAGGAGAGATAGTTCAGGGGTTCACTAAGGCATTGGCCTTACACATGGCTGATCCTGGTTCGACCCCCAGCACTGCCAGTATTGCACAGAGCCAGGAGTGAGCTCTGTGCACAGCGGGGTGTGGCCTCCCCCCCAAAAGGGGGGCTTAAGAGCCCAGGGGTGGTGGTCTGGGGCAGAGCCCCTGCCTTGCAAGCATGAGTCTTTGAGTTCCTCCTCCTCACCCTTTCAAGCAGCCCAGTCACTGTGTGGTCCCTGAAGCCACAGCAAAGCGTCCCATCTCTGGTGTGCCCCTAACCAAGTGTGCTTCCCCCCCCCCCACCCGCCAAATTCCCATCTTTAAAACATCCAGGGGGAGGAGAACAGGGGGCTGGTAGGAAGTGTCAGGACGCATCATGTGGCGAGGGGTGTTGGTCACAGGCTTGTGCCAGGCCGTGTGTGCCATCTGGGCCGCTGGGCTAGACTGGACGGCGTCCCCAGGCGGTGGAAACTGCATGCCACGACGAGTGAGAGGACGTCTGGGGGCAGCTGATGTGACTTTACAGGCGAAAAGGAGAGGAGGATGAGATCTTTCTACCCCGGAATTCCAGGACTCCTCCGCCCCCAGCTGGCTGCAATTACCAAACGACCGGATGGCATTTCTGAAAGGGCAGAAGGCTCAGCTAAACAGCAGCCTCGGTTCCCAAGGCCTTGCCCCTGCTCCTGGCACTTGACTCCCAGAAGGCAAAGGCAGTGCAACTCTGCAGTTAGATGCTCGGGGCCGGGACCGTTGACTGGGGCAGAGCAAACATCACTCTGCAGGGCTGCAGGGAAGCTGTGGGCAGAGCAGGAGAGGGGCAGCGGCCAGGGGAGCGTCCAAATGGGCTGTGAGTGGGCTCGGAGACCAAGTCTCCTCCAAGGGAAACAGAAGCGCCTGTTTCCTACATAAAGCCCTTCTGAGCACCCTGGAGAGAGGAAAAAAACAAAGAGCCAACAAATAAACAAAAAACCTGACAGTCCGTTCCCTTGATGCATGTTGGTAATGGAAACGGTAATTTTGCTCATGAAGGGCCTTTTTCCCCAACGGGCCAGGGGACGTGGGTCTGCCAGACAGAAAGTCGGTGCCCCCGGCTGAGCTGAGCCCTCTGCACACAGGAAAGGGGAAGTGGAGCGGGCCGGGGGGGGGGGGGGGAACTGCAGGAAGGGACAGGAGCCGGGGAGTCGGAGAGGGCTGTCTGCTGGGCGGGCGGCCCTTACCGGGTGGACCCTTGGCAGGGGCTTCCCCCGGCACTAAGCAAGCACATGCCCAGCTGCCCTGGAGGTCAGTGCTGCCCATCCAGTGGGGAAGGGAGGTGAAGCCGAGCACACCGGGTAGAGTAAGTGCTCCAATATGTGGGTGACGGTGCTTTGGGTGAAACTGTGAACTGTTAAATCCACCCCAGGAGTTGCTGGGCTCCCCACCCCCCACCGCAGCCACCAGCAGGGGGTCCCTTAGTTATCCAACCCGGGGCAGTGTGCTGTGGCTTCTCCGTGGTTGTGGCAGAGACTGGGGGAACCGTACTGGAGTGTAGACGCCTCCTGAGACCAGAGGAACCGTGCTGGAGTGTAGACACCTTTCTCATCCTGCGTAGCTGTGGGATCTAGTCCAGACCCCGCTTCTGTGTCCCCCAGACACTCGTCCTGGGCACTCTTAGAACAGTCCTGGAGCCCCCCATCATCCGGGGCTCCCCTTGCCCGCAGCCCCCAGCCTCAGGACAGTGCTGCCCTCCTCTGCTGAGCAACAGGTGGACTCCCGTTGCACCCCGGTGCCGGGCACCCCGCCACTCCCAGTGAGTCACACGGGCCCGGCCCTGCACCCTACCTCCCGTCAGCCAGCGTTCCAGGCTGTTTTCCCAGAATGCCTGGCTGAGCCCCAACCAGGCCAAGCCCCGGTCTGTAAGGCCCTGCAGCTGCTGAAGCTCTGTGAGGCCGGCCTGGAGGGGTCTCAGCTCGAGGGTCACCCCGTGGGCACCTTCGTCGGGAAGGACCTCTCAGCTCACCAGCCCCGGCAGTGTCCACTGAATCAGTGACGTCACTGTGAGTGGGCAAAGGCTGAACATGGGACATTTACAACGAGTGCCTGATCCCCATGTTAAAATATACTCTACTAATCATCAGGAAAATGCGGGAGTCATATGGGATGCCAGGGATCGAACCCGGTTCTGCCGCATGCAAGGCAAGCGCCCTCGCCACTGAACTATTGTTCCAGTCCAATAGCCATTTCTTTTCAGAAAATGTCTTAATGTGGAAACAGGCACAGATCCTAGCAGACAGCCACGAGCAAGACACTGGCCCTCTTGATTGTCTGCTCACGAGGGACCAGACACACCAGCCCCTGCATGCCTCCAGCCACCTAGTCCTGATTTGCTGCCAATCCTCTGTCCTCTGCCTGGAGAAACAGCCCTGCGTGCTCACACATACCTCCCACCTGCCTCCCAGGTCTGACAGGTGCTGCACAGTGCTTTGCAGGAGAGAGGCATCCAGAGGACCGGGACTTAGGGCAGCCATCTCCCACCTTCCCGCCCTGAGGCCAACACGCATCCCGCATCCTGGCCCGTGGGCAGGCGAGAACCAAGAGAAGCGATCAGCTGGCTCCGTCTGTGGTGCGAGGGGGTGAGCGTCTCTGCAGTTGTCGTGGAGTCGAGTGGGAGGCAAGGGCCTGGGGTGTTCTCTCTGCAGACAAGCGGGCCTCTGGCAGCGCTGGGCAGAAGGTGCTGGAATGCCAGCCTCACACATCTTCAGGAGCACGAGCTGACACTGGTCTGGGGCCGGGAAAGAGCCACAGGATGCACAGGCTGGGAAGCCTATGTGAGAAGGGACCCCGAACAGCCCGACACATGAAGCACATATGGACGTCCAAATACCATGCTGGACTTCCCTCTGGGGACCCTCGACAGCACGCCAGTATCACGCCGTGAAACTGGCCTCTGGGTCCCACAAGCTCGCACCCCAACACTGAAGGCAGCGAGGCAGCCCCTGGCTCAGGCGGCCACCTGGCTTGCAGAGACACCTTCGGCCAGACCTGGTGAAGGGCAGCAGACTGACCCTGTGCTTCTCATTCAACCCGAGAGAGATCATTCTGTGGGAAGCTGCCCACCCGGAAGGGCTGGGTCCCTCCAGCTGACCCCTCTGGGGTCTGCTTGGCCCCTGACAGCCCTTCTTGAGACTGACAAGAGCTCCTCTAGGGTAAGCTCTGGTCTCCCACTGCACCTGTCTGTCCCCTGGGGACAGGGGCCCCGGCACCCTGAAGTCTCAGCGTGAGGAGCCCGGCCTAGCCCTGGACTAGCCCTAGATGGAGATGCGGGGACATCAGATGCAGTTCCCTCGCACTTGGTGCCTTCTGCCCAGCAGCTGTGACTGTCCAGGGCACGGCTGTGCTGGTGCCCAGGGACAGGCCCCGGTAACGGCCACAGGTGAGTCACAGGTGTCCCTGCTCCCACCCCCAGAGCTGCTCCTAAGGATGTCTGGCCTGGAAGGGCATGCACAGGGGGCACGGACCCTGGCAGAGAGGCCTGTACCCACCTCTACGGGAAACACTGATAGGGTTGGTCTAGGAGAGAGGCCAGGGCCGAGTGCACCAGGAAGGTCTCTGGGGCAGGTGACCTGGTCCCGTCTGAAGGCCCCAGAAGACTGCTTCCGTGGGGTGTCGGCTGCAGGGAGGGAGAGACCACCAGGAAGTGAAAAGGGACTTGGGGGGCACCCACACAGGTGGCGTGAGGAGAGGGAGCACACGGGAGAGGGAGGGGGACTCTTAGGGAAGCGTTTGGGGGCTTTACAAATGCAGCCCTGCAGGAGGGAGCCAGTTCTGAGCAATGCACATGAACTTCTCCTGTGTCCTCATTGCCTCATTGCCTGGGTGTCCCTCACCAAGGGTCAGAGCCCACAGAGGACTGATTTGTAGCAGGTCTGGCTAGCCGGCAAGCCTGCAGGCAAGTTATGTGATTTTACAAAGCCAAGCACAAAACAAAAATCATCTGGGTATTTTTTTTATGTTGTTTTTAAGTTTTCCTCTCAGTAACAAGAGAGCACTTTTAGGAGGTGACTTCCAACTGGTGACAGCCAGTCCCGTGGGACAGCCCTTTCCCAAATTCTGGGGGATGTTTGATGCCAATCAGTAGCTGGTGTCTGGGTAAAACAAGGTTTATGGTCAAAGACAGTGGACAGAGTCTGTACGGGCTTGTTCCCTCCCACAGTCACACCAGGACTGTTCTCACGCGCAGGGAGCAGTCCCATGGCCTTTCCCAGACCCCCTTGACAGATGCATGCTTCACAAAATATTCAAAATCTCATGCAAGGATGCAATCTTTCACAGCCACCAACAAGAAGCCGCCCTAAAGTCTCATCTCGAACCAGTACCAAATTCTGCTTGAGTTGTGTGGGTCATTCCTACTATTTAACACACAGCAGATTTTCACTCTAGTGTGGCTGGGGACACAACTTCCTTGGATGAGAAAGTGCCCTGGCTTGCTGGGAACTCCAGGAAGAGTCCCCTGACTTCTGCACTTCTATTTCCTCATTTATAAAGTGGGATTTGACACATCATACTCTGTAGATAGTGAGATTTTGAGGTGTCACGTGAAAGCTCACACTGTCAGAGTCTGGGGTTAATGACTGACAGAGAATAAGAAGAGATCGCTGTGTCCTGCAGCAGAATCAGAGGGAGGAAGAGTGACCTCATTGAGCCAGGGGTTGGCACAGAGCAGACAGGGGCAGCTTGTGGGGCCACTGCAGTTAAGACACAAGAGGGCAGTTCCCCGGGGGATGGGGGGGGGTGGGGTTGGAGGACATAGATAAAGGATGGATATTCAAATCCATATTTCCCATATTTTTTATCTCTAAAGATATGCCAGTTAGACGCATATGCAGCCTGAGCCCATGTGCTGCTTGCGCCCACGTGGCCGAGCACATGTGATTCCCCAGCACATGCGTCTCCCGCATCTCCCCTCTTGAAATGTGGACTTTCATGCTTTTGTGTCTAATGGCGCCATGTAATCCCATCAACGGCCAAGACTCAGAGACTATAAAACCCAGCTCCCGGATGCGCGCGGCCGTGAACCTCATTCCTACTTTGGACATACTGGCAGGCTTCCGAATGTAACCTGCCCACACGGCAGAGTCTGCCAAACTCCCCGTGGCATACCCAATATGCCAAATACCAGTAACAATGATGGGTCTCATTCTCCTAAAGAGCCTTGAATATAATCTCAGGGCTAGGATGAAGGAGATGTTACTGGGGCTTGCTCGAGGCAATCGACGAATAACAGGATGGCTGTGATTGTGATTGTGTCTAATGCCGGGTTTGTGTGTAGGGGCTCTCTCTGCCCTTGGAGAAGTCCAAGTTCTCTCGAACACGTTACTCTCCACTCTCTCCCACTTTCTCTTCCTCCTTTCCTTCAAAAGATCTCCAAATAAAATGTTTTACTTAAACAACAACCAAAAAAAGACATGCCAGTTAGCTTTTTGCTGTGTAACAAACAGCCCAGAATCTGCGCCATAGGCAATAATCACTAGTTTGGTTATTCTCCAGCGTGGCTCCCTTGGGCTGGGCTCAGCTAATCATGCCTGGACACACTTACCTCAGTCCGGCTGTGGGGTGGTGGCTGATGGTCTGCGTGGTCTTACATGACACGCCTTGCACGTCTGGTGGTTATTTGTTGATGGTTGCCTTGGTGGTCTCTCGAGTAGCCTGGCTGGGACTTAGGGCAGGAGCACCCCAAGATGAGGCAAGACAGGCGCTTTTAGGCCTCTGCATTCCAGCTCTTGATGGAGACGCTGCAAATAAGTCATGGCCGGCCACTGAGATTCTCCCACGTCGAGGCTAACTCCGGCATCTTTGCTGGGGCAGGTGGTTTGGTGGGTTGGGAAGAATTCCGTGTATGTGCACTCATGAAGATGGTTTTGTACACCTACCAGTGTGGGTGTCCTCCCTCACACTTCCCCTTCTTTTCTCTCTTCAATCCACCCCAATTCATCTTTTGTCCCTGTTGTTCCATGAAAACACTCTTGTCAAAGTACCTTTCAAGTGTTGGGAGGATCCTCCCAGGATGGGAGAAGCATGCTGAAAGTAGACTATAGACCAAACAGGATTGCCACTCAATGTTTCTTTTGCAAACCACAACACCCAAAAGGAGAGAGAGAACAGAGACAGGGTGGGATGGGGGGATGGGGGCGGGAGGGATACTGGGATCCGTGGTGGTGGGAAATGGGCACTGGTGGAGGGATGGGTATTTGATCATTGTATAACTGAAACCCAAGCACAAAAATGTGTAAGTCTACAACTGTACCTCATGATGTCTCACTATTAAAAAAATTTTTAACAAAAAAAAAACCCAAAGTACCTTTCAACCTCCACCAAGAGACAGACCAAGGTCAAGTCTCTGTAAGAAGTAGCTGAAGCATCTGATGTGCACCCCATGCCATATCCCTGCCAGCTTCTTAAAGCCCTTTCTTCTCCGTGCCTTGTTCCCTGCATCTTGCCTGTTTTCTTTCTCTTTTTTTGGGGGGGGGGTCACACCCGGCGATGCACAGGGGCTATTCCTGGCTCATGCACTCAGGAATTACTCCTGGCGGTGCTCAGGGGACCATATGGGATGCTGGGAATCGAACCCTGGTCTGCTGCGTGCAAGGCAAATGTCCTACCCGCTGTGCTATTGCTCCGGCCCCATCTTGCCTGTTTTCCTTCATAGCCTTCATTTCAGTGATGATCGGCTCTGGCATCTGTCTATGCCTCTCTTCTCTTCTCCTCCACATTTTTCTCCCGGTGTGATTTCACCAATGGCCATGGATAGGGTGACCCACATTTCTCTCACCCAATCCAACCCCACCACTGAGTTCCCTGCACAACTTCACCTGGATTGGGGAACTCTGTCTCAAAGTCTAAAATGGCCAATGGCACTTCTTTGGGACCCCTGTCCCCCTCCTCTCCCTTATGGCCCTTCCTTTGGCAAAGGGACAGCACATACACTAGTCTACTAAAGGCAAGCACAGGTAGGTCCCTGATTCCCCCCACCTTGCATTCCCCACCCACAATCTCGGTATGAGTGACTGTCACAGAAACCCCAGTGCCACCCTGCTTTCTGCTGGTCCCTTCTCTGGGCCAGGCCTTCTTGTTCTAGGACCACAATGACTGTCTTCCAACAAGGCTTCCCTGCTCCCAGCTCTCTCCTATGCCTCCTGCAGAAATCAGATTCTACATCAAGAACTGCTTAAAACTGCCCCAGAGATTCTCACTGAAAAGGGAAAACCAAACCTCCCACACTCCAAGGCTTTGCCAGACCTCATGCCCCCCACACACCCTCTCTGCGGCCTCACACAAGCCCCTCACACCTCTCCAAGTAGTTCCCGTCTTGTGGCCTCTTCACCTGCTGTTCCTTCTACTTGGGGGAGTTTCTCCGGGATCTTTAGGCCTATTCACTACCTGACGTGAGCCCTTTCGGCTATTCATTTTCATAGGCTTTTGTCTGCCTCTGCAACCCCCCACTCACCCACAGAGAAGAGTGGGAACTCTCTCCAGCCTTGTTTACAGCCATGTCCTACAGAGCGTCAGGCAGGTCCTGACTTGCAGGAGAAGCTTCACAGACACGGCTGATGGATCTGACCCTGGGGACTACCCGCCGAGATTGCTTGAGCTAGAAAAGAAACAGTCCACCTTCGTGGCTGGGAAACGGAGTCCCAGAGAGAGGCATGGGCCCAACAGCGCAGACGCAAAGCTGCGCCCACCAGCCAAGTTTGCCGGCCCAACCCAGAGCCTTTCTGTTTGCTTGTGTATCTGTTGTTTGGTGCTCAGGGCTTCCTTCTGTATCCGCACTCAGGGTCCAGGGGTTCTGGGGATCAAACCCAGGGAGGCTGCATGCAAAGCAAGCTCCCTGCCCACTGTACTATCTCTCTGATACCCACTTCTGAGAATCTTTTCCCGTGGGCTGAAGGCGAGGGTTAGTTATTTCTTTTTCCGGGAACACCCCTGCCAGATTATCAAGAAAGCAGATCTGAGAATAAATTTTGCCACAAGATGCAAATATCTAGAAAACAAACACTTATTTGCAAGTAGCCACAAAACTGGCTCACACAGTTCTGAGAAGTCAGGTGTGGCTCCTGTCTGTCTCGAAAGGGAACAGGAAGTCCTCCCCAAAGGTCCTGGGCTGGGGCGGGAGGGTCTTGGGCTGCAAGGCGGGGTTCGAGCATCCAACACATCCAGTTCTCCTTTTGGTTCAATGTCCCCGCACCTGGCATGAAGGGAAGAGACCAGATGCTAGAAGCAGGATCCAGTTAGACGGAGAGTCACAGGAGGCCACGGGGGACACACCCCTCGGGACAGAGGACCCCACCAAGGATTCAGTGCAAGGCAGCCTCCCTAAATCAGATCCTTGCACTCTGAGCAGGCTGGGGTCCCCACACCATTTCGCCACTCCACACTGTTAACTCCCCCCAAAGGGAGCCTCATTCCTGACTGACTGAGCTGATGCCTTCCCTGTGGCATGCCCAGGGGCATCCGTGCAGCTTCTGTGGAGACTGAGCTCGGGGGGGAGTGGGCCTGAAGTCTCTGCTTCACTCCAGACATGCTGACGTCACGCAGGTAACTTGATCTCAGAGCTGGTGGAAGGGTTCAGACTGTGAAAATGCATCAAGGGTCCTTCTGCCACCTTCCTGCACTGGAGCTGACTGATACATCTCAACCAGCAGCCCCCCCGGGGGTGAATGACCTTCTGGGGGTGGCTTTTCTGCTAAAATGCCAGCTGCCCTCTTCCCCTTCCCGGCTCTCTCTAGCTCAGCACTGTTTGGTCTGGGGGTCACTTTAAAAGTTTCTGGACCCAGGGGCTGGAGAGACAGCACAGCGGGTAGGGCGTTTGCCTTGCACACAGCCAACCCATTATCCCAAAGGGTCCCCTGAGCACCGCCAGGAGTAACTCCTGAGTGCAGAGCCAGGAGTAACCTCTGTGCATTGCCAGGTGTGACCCCCCCCCCAAAAAAAAAGTTTCTGGGCCCTTTTACAGTAATACTGATTCCCAGGTGCTCCATGTCAGAGATGCAGAGACCTTGACAGCTCACCGGGGGGGGGGGGGGGGGTTTCTGATCTGCCTGTCATAGCACCTGTGGTACAGATTGCAAAAGTCCAACAGGAAAAATCAATGACAACACCATGATAAACTAGTCTACTGGCCCCTAAGCCCAGACCACCTGGTCAAAGAAGGAGAAAGTTGGAAAACGAATGCCGTTTCTTCTACTGACTTGGAGTCTCTAAACATGGCACAGTGCTGGGGGTCAGGATTTGGAGGGGGTGGAGGAGAGGGACCACCAAGGGACTCAGGAACTCAAGAAGGGCTGTGCCAGACCCCCCCCCCCGCCCCCAATCCAGGCTCCCTCTGGAGGGGCATTTCTCTGTCACTCCTCTGGGCATCTTATAGGGGGCTCAGCCATCTGTGAGGGCCTAGGGAAGACTGGAATGACGAGAGAAAGCCCAGTCACGGCAGGGTCAGAAAGCAGAGCAGGGCAAATGGAACAAGGTAAAAAAGCAAGGCAGGAAGCCGATGCTAGTGGCCACCCCTCCCAGGCCAGGCGCTATGCTGACCTGTGGGTGGGTGGGTGGGTGGGGACACATATTTCCAAGGTTCAGTGGGCAGTGGAGGGGAGGGGGCAGTAGCAGAGAAGTCAAGGACCATTTCCTCCACCTTGGGAACAGAAAGTACAGCTCAGGCCCCGGGGGAGGGCACCTTAGCCCTGAGCGCTGCATTTGGAGGTAACCAGGTGGCTGGCTTCGTCCCGGGGCACAACCCCTTTTGTACCCAGAAACTTCCTTTTCACCCCTCTCTGAAGGCACTGTCACCCTCCCTACCTTACTTTCTTCCTCTCTCCCTGGGCACCTTTGGGAGTGGGGCGCTGTCTGGACAGGACAGGGGTGCCATTCCCGCGGCCACCACCAGGAGCCACGACCTCTGGGTCAGTGCCATTACTAGGAACACCAACTGTCTGGCTCTCCCTAGGGTGAGCGTGGCCAGGGAGGCAAGCAGGGGTGAGTGTGAGAGGGACCCCCAGCCCCTCGTTGACTCCCTGCTGGCTGAAGACAGGCCCGTGGGCAGAGGCTGGGTGGGGTCTACAGGACCTAGGGCTCCAGCTCTTGGAGGTCACACCCGCTCGGGGTTGGGTGTGTGCCAAGGCCGGGCTGCAGGTGGGTTTTGGCCAAGAGGGGGTGGGGGTGGGGCGCATGGGACACCTCGCACCTGGGCACAGAGCGGGGGCTTCTCAGAGGCTGGGGGAGAGTCCCCCTGGGGGTATAACTGCGGTATAAGTGCCACGCCCCCCTGGACACCGCACTCCGGCCCCCCAGGCGGGACAACTCCGCTTCCTCATTGCACGCACCTTTTTTGCACACTTTGAACAGCGGGGAGGCCGATTCCTGCCCCCTCCCCAGGGTCCGCTCTCCGTATCCGCGTCCCCGGAGTGGGCACGCCGGCCCCGTCCCCCGCGCCGCATTCCCCCACGACCCTCGGCGCCCGAGCACCCACGTTGCCGGCGTCGCGGGAGACCTCGCCCCCGCGGCTCCCTTTCCCCGCCCCTGGCTCCCCGGGGTCCGCGGCCGAAGCCCCGCCCCCGCCCCGCCCCCGTCCCGCCCCCTCCAGGCTCTGCTCGCGCCCATTGGTCGGCGCGGCCGGCTGGCGCGCGGCGGGGGCCGTGATTGCGGCGCGCGGGTGTCAGTCACCCCGGAGGGCGGGCGGGCGGGCAGCCGCAGGTGGGGATCGAGCCCCGGAGTCCCCGAGCCCCCCGGCCCGCAGCGCCCAGGATGCCCCGCGGGGACTCGGAGCAGGTGCGCTACTGCGCGCGCTTCTCCTACCTCTGGCTCAAGTTCTCGCTCGTCATCTACTCCACCGTCTTCTGGGTGAGTGCTCCCGGGAGCACGGCGGCGGGGAGGGCGACTCCGGGCCCCGGGCAGGGCAGGGCAGGGGCGCCCCGACGCTGACCCCGCGGCCCGCCCGGCCGAGCCCAGCCCAGCCCCAGCCCCAGCCCCAGCCCCAGCCGCGCCTCCGGGGCCCCGAGCGGGCGGGCGATGCCGTCCGGTCCCCTGCGCGCACCCGTGGCCCTGGGCCCTGGGCACCGCCGGCCGCGCCCACCCCGCCGGCCCGAGCAGCGGTCAGCCGTGGTGGCCTGGGGCGGGCGACCGGGGCTCCCCGCCCGGCTCCCATGATTTGCTGGCCAGTGCCCCTGAGCCGGCTGCTGCCCTGCAGAGCCGGGGTTTCCGCTGGACCCCGGGGAACGTGCCCACCTGGTCCAAGGGCTGGCTGGGAAAATCCCCCGGACCCCCGAGTCTGCCCACTCCGATGGGCCCAGTAGCAGCCCTCACCCCACCCCACCCCGCCCCGCCCCGCTGCCCTTTGCTTCTCGGGTCTGTTGGGGGCTAGAGGTCCGACTCGAAATTGGCGTGGACGCCTGGCTATCTACCACCTTCTTCGCGGTCTTGGGGGGGTCATTGCTGCAATTTGCAAATTGCTGGTCGTGGTCACAGCAGCTGACCTCCACAGGTGGGGCCGAGTGACACAGGGGCAGGGTCAGTGCTTAGTTAGCCCAGGCCCCCGTGAGGCCTCCAGAAGGGAGTTGCTCTTTTGGTTGTGAGCAGGGAAGCTGGGCTGTGTGCGGTGCGGTGCAGGGGCTGGGTCTTCGGTGGGGATTGCTGATGGGTCTGGGTGCCACCTGGGAACCAGGACATCTTTCTACAGGTTTGCTCCTGCCACTCTAGTTAGTCCCCTGCCCCTCTGGGGGCACAGACACCTATCTCCCCCACTCCCCAAACACTCTGGCCGCCTCAGCCCTCCTGGGACCTTCTCTGGTGTTGGGGTGTAGTCTTGGCGCCAGAGGGATAGTACGGCGGGGAAGGCATTTGCCTTGTGTGTGGCCACCCTGGGTTCGATCACCAGCATCCCATATGGTGCCCCGAGCACTGCCAGGAATAATTCCTGAGTGCAGGGCCAGCAGTAACCCCTGAGCATAGCCAAGTGTGACCCAAAAAGCCAAAAAAACAAATTTCGTCTTGTCACTGACTCACGGAGAGGTCTTAGACAAATCACTTTCCTGTTTGGGGCCTTTGAGCTGACTGAATTTCTCATCTGAAATATCCCTAGAGATTCAAGGTTGAATTTTGATGTTAGATGATTGTTTTTAGAGATGGCTAATCCTATCATGATATTCCATGACAGGTGGGAGGAGGGTGTTGGGGTGTAACTCAGGGATTAAGCACAGCCCCACATGGGTGAAGCCCAGGGTTCGACCCCAATTCCCCTCTGACAATGCCCGAACAATGATGTGGAGTTGGGATATTCTCATACAATTGCGTTCCAGTTCAATTAAATTTCAAAAGAATTTTCATCTATTTTTAAACTGAGGGGCTAGAGCGATAGCACAGCGGGTAGGGCGTTTGCCTTGCATGCAGCCAACATGGCCGACCCGAGTTCGATTCCTCCGCCCCTCTCGGAGAGCCCGGCAAGCTACCGAGAGTATTCGATATGCCAGACACAGTAACAACAAAGTCTCCAATGGAGACGTTACTGGGCCCGCTCGAGCAAATCGACGATCAACGGGAGGGCCTTTACCTTTACCTTTTACCTTTTAAACTGAATCACAGGGAGATAACACAGTTGCAAAGTTGTTCATAATTGGGTTTCAGTCATATAATGGTCCGACAGCAGTCCCTTCACCAGTGCAGCACCCACCCCCCAGGCACTTCACTTCTCCCCCTCGCCCCACCTTAAAATGTAAGATTTTTGTTTGTTTGTTTGTTTATTGTTTGGGGCCACACTTGATGGTGTTCCGTGGTTACTCCTGGCTCTGCACTCAGGAGTTACTCCTGGCGGTGCTCAGGGGACCATATGGGATGCTGGGAATCGAACCTGGGTCGGCTGCGTGCAAGGCAAACACCCTACCCGCTGTGCTATCGCTCCAGCTACGTATGTCAGATGTTTTAAGCCATGGTATAGCAACATTTATGTTCTTCAATTTTGGGGCCACACCTAGCTATGCTCAGGGCTTACCCCGGGCTCTGAGGCCAGGGATCACCCCTGGTGGGGCTCCAGGGGCCACATAGGGTGTCAGGAATGAAAACTGGGGCAAACGGCAAGCAAGGCAACATAGCAGCATTTATGTTTCGTGATACAATCATGTTTGTGTATATGGACACATACAGTTGAGGTTTTTAAATAATTTTTATTTAGTCACCTTGAATTACAAAGTTATTCATGATTGAGTTTCAGACGTACAATGTTCCAACACTGATCCCTTCACCAGTGTCCAGTTCTCTCCACCAGTGTCCCCTGTCTCCCTCCCACCCACCAACTCGCCTCTGTGACAGGCACTTTTTCAATACATTTTTGGCACCGTGGCATAGTTGAGTTTTGAACAACTCAGAGGTTAGCGGCACCAGTCTTCTGCCATGAATATCTGTGTGTAACTTTTGACACATCAAAAACTTAACTGCTAATAGCTTGTTGCTAACCAGAAACTTTGCTGATAGCAGAGACAGTCGATTAATACCTTTGTATATGTGCCATCTCACCCGTACAGCAAAGCCTGGCAAGCTACCTGTGACGTATTCGATATGCCAAACACAGTAACCACAAAGTCTCACGATGGAGACGTTACAGGGCCCGCTCAAGCAAATCAATGAACAACGGGAGGACAGTGCTACAGTGCGACAGTTATATGTGCTATGTACTTACCATGAAGTAAGCTAGGGGAAAAGATAGCCCAGCTCCCAATCCAGGTCTCCGAGTAGGTGATGTAGAAGAGAGATGAAGTACATTTAGTTAGAGGATGGCACTTGGATTATAGGTGGATGTTCTAAGACAGTGGAGGGTGGTTATGTATTGGGATGGGGGCAAGTTGAGTTGTCGTTCAAAGGATTCAAAGATTCTCTGTCTCTCTCTCTGTCTCTGTCTCTGTCTCTGTCTCTCTCTCTCTCTCTCTCTCTCTTTCCTTTTGGGCCACACCCAGCAGTGTTCAGGAGTTACTCCTGGCTCTGCATTCAGGAATTACTCCTGGCAGTGCTTAGAGGGGACCATAGAGGTATTCCGGGGACCGTGTGGGATGCTGGGTCAGCCATTTGCAAGGCAGGCGCTCTACCTGCTGTAACTAGTTCTACAGCCCAACAAAGGTTCTCTTCTTAATTTGCATCAGAATCAACTGGAATGTTTAAAGACCCTTATAAAAATTTAAATTAAATTGTAGAGGCGGGATTGTGCCAGGAGAGGTGATCTCACAAAGCCCCTGATTCCAACTCTGGGGTTCTCTGCCTGTCCATCACTTTCAGCTTCTGATGGTTAGTTGGAAGGGAGCAGACGCAGAGGAATAGGCGACGACCTGAAAATCAGGATAGACCAGGAACCTAAAGATGGGGAATATTTCCAGCTTCATCCCTTTTCTGTGTTTGTGATCACTTATCCCATTCTTCACTTCCTTTAACCTCTGCTTTCCTGTCTATGAAATGGGTAACCGGGGTCCTGCCCCTTATGTCATTGGGATGTGGCAGGTAGATCCCAGTCCTACACAGAGTCAAGTCTCCTGGTTAAAGGAGGCTTGAATTTTCCAGGTCTGTCTAGTACTAGCCCTGCGCCCTGACTGACCCTGACCCTGTGCCTTCCCTGGGGCAGGGTGAGACTCCACCTTGGAATCCCGTTGCTTCAGCCAGCTGAGATTGTCTTACCAAATCCTTGACTTCCTGTCACTGGAAGTATTTCTGCTTAAAAATCCCTCTGCTCATGCCAAGAACTCAGCCACTTGCCAGCTCTGCCAGGCAGCTCCCGGTGCCAGAGTTTGGCCGTAGGGCGGAGGCCTGGTGAGTAAGTCATTTGTCCTAGATTGGGATCTGTTCATTGGAAACCATTAAGAGAAAGTCCGTTCTCTCCGGGGCCATCCCTGAGGGCAGGGGAAAGGAGGGAGGGGTCTGTGCAATGTACCTTTCTCGGAAGTGTTCCTTTCATCTCATCCTTTCTTTTGAGAGCATATTTTTGGGCTGCACCCAGCAGTGATAAGGGCCTACTCCTGGCTCTGTGCTCAGGACTCATTTCTGGTGGGGCTCAGGGGACCCTAGGCGGTACTGGAGACCAAAACGAGGGTGACCACGTGCTGACTAAGCACCTTAACCTCTATACTGTTGCTGTAGTCCTCACGTAACTCTCAAAAGAGCCCTGAGTTTTTCCAGGCACCTCCTAGAAGCCTTTTGGCTTTAAAACGTACCGCCAAGTAGGAAATTCGAGGACACCACTTAAAAGTCCAAAAATGTAGTCATCTTTCTCCTACTCCTCTCTGCTGGTCTGTCTCATCCAGAGGGAACGGTGCTATTTCCTGGGCCTCTTCTCTGATCCTTGGCGTTAGGATGCCCTGGGCACTACCGGTCCTCTTCGATGTATTCTTTTCTTTCCCACACCGAAGGTCTCCTTCTAGGTACAGTTCCGCCCTTCTCCCTTACTTAAATTCAGATCGAGGTAAGGTGCCCAGCTCTGCTAGCAGCAAAATCTCCCCTTCTGTTGGAAATAATCTCTCCAAGAACTAGGAGCTGCCTTTCATTTTGTGGGACGAACTCACTATAGGCTGCGCCAGGGTTTATGGGATCTATCCCCCGCTGGGGAACTCAGGTTGTTTCCCCCCTCTAGTTATTGCTTAACATGCTACAGTGAGCATCTGAGTGGTGCTTTACATGGGTATGTATGTCTGCAGGGTCATATCTAGAAGTGGGATTTCTGGCTTAGAGGACATATAAAGGTACAGTAGAATACAGAAATGCACTGATCTTAAGTATGTATGAATTTTTGCAAAGTGAGCAGAGTGAGGATATATATATATTATATATAATTATATAAAATATATTTTTATAAAAATATTTTAGCATATGTTATATAAAAATTATATATATTTATAATCTGAGGGCCAGAGCGATAGCACAGCGAGTAGGGCATTTGCCTTGCATGCGACCAATCTGGCCAACCCAGGTTCAATTCCTCTGCCCCTTTCAGAGAGCCTGGCAAGCTACTGAGTGTATCTTGCCCGCACGGCAAAGCCTGGCAAGCTACCCGTGACGTATTCGATATGCCAAACACAGTAACAGCAAAGTCTCCAATGGAGACGTTACTGGGCCCGCTCGAGCAAATCGATGAACAACGGGAGGACAGTGACAGTGACAGATATATATAATTTATATATAATATATACAGCAATTTATATATTATATAAAATTAGCCTTCAGTTCAAGTCAATAGGACAGACAGCAGGAGACAGAAACCTCTGCTTGGTACCCACTTCACTCACTCCCCCCTTACAGTAACCCCCATCCGAATCACTGAACACATAGAACGACTTTGCCTCCTTTGTATGTGTATTAAATAATGTCAAGAAGGGCCGGAGCAATAGTCCAGCGTGTTTGCCTGGCACGTGGTTGACCCGGGTTCAATCTCCAACATCCCATATGGTCCCCTGAGCCCACCCAGAATAATTCCTAAGTGCAGAATCAAGAGTAACCCCTGAGAATCTCTGGGTGTGGCCCCAAAATCAAACCAAACCAAAACGGAAACAAGTAAAACCATCAAGAGATGCCCAACCTAGAGGTTATATTGTATTAATTACCACAATTCTTCCAAGGCACTCACTTCTCACGTATCCATTCATCTTTACGAGGTAGCTTTCGATCACTCCTGCCAATATGAAGTCGTTATTTCCTCATCCAAAACAGCAGGAAGCAGTGACGATAAATGGAGTGTGAGGAGAATAAACCATGGTTATTAGTCCTAGTTAGATATTGCGGTAGCTGGACTGTGAACCCCAGGCTGGCCCGCTTTGTTCCAAAGGCAGGTGGGCAAGTATTCGAGAGGCTTAAAGACACATTGGCACCAACGCTGAGATTGGCTCGTCCAATGCCGCCGGAGGATCAGAGGGAAAGTGAGTCAGTGTGAATGTGACTTTGAACCACCTGTGATGGTCCCACACTGGGGAGTCCGGAGAGGGTGTTTCAGGGACCCTGAGCTGAGCTGGGCGTGGGCCTCAAGTCTCTGCACCCCGGCCCAGGCTTCTTTGGGGGGGGGCACCTGGGAAATGAACTCCCCGAGAGGCAGCCTGTCCTGCCACATGCCACGAGGACGAATCATGCTAACACACGTGTCAGGGCCCACTGGGGACACGGCTCTAATTTTAGCACAGGAGATCCTGGGGATTTGGTTTCAGGACAGTTTTCCCAGTGACACCGTGAGAGTCGGAGGTCAGGGCGGTAGCTCTTTTACAAAGGCCGCTCTGGGGGCTGTGCTAGTTGTATTGTGGGGGCCCAAGCCAAACCTGGGTTTATAAGCAGGGCTCCAGCTGGGGCTTCTGGATCAGAACAAGCCGGAGGAACAGCCTGGAGATCCTGATTGTCTAGAAAGGAGCAAGCGCGTTGCCTTGCCAAGAAAGGGAGGGTGGCCAGGCTGGTGGTTACTCACCTGGGCTTGGTTAAGGTATTATGAACCCAGACTGGCCTTTCCATGGAACGGCTCTGTTTAGCAGAGCTTGGCTGAGATTCTCTGCCTATAACCACAAGGGTGTGAATGCTCTACCAGGCGGCCTGGGTTCAAATCCCGACTCTCACCCTTCTAGGTTGAATGACTTGGTCATGAGCGTTCCTGTGCCTCAGTTGTCCTAACTGTCGAAAGTGGATTACCTGCCCGTTAGAACTGGTCAAACGAGAGCTGACCCGAGGGTTGCCGAGGCCGGCAGCAACCACTTGTTATTTTATAGGAAGAGCCGAAAGCCGAGAGCAATGCCTGGCATGCGGTAAACACTCCCTCAGCGGCTTCCAGCTTCGCCAGGGGTTTGCTATGTCCTGTCCCTCTCTGTTCTCCTGGGGGCTCAGGAGCCCGCGGGAGGGGCCCTTGGAGGTTCCTGTCCTGCCACAGGTTCCTTGCTCTGAGGGGAAAGCAGAGTCTGGAGAGAGGAGCAGCCGTCATTAGATCCTGAGTGGGATCCAGGTTGACCTTCGCCCCCTCCAGCCCACGCTCTGCCTCCCAGCGCCAGGACTCGGGTATGAGGAGACACGTTTTGCAAGAGTTAGGTAAAGCTACAAAGAAAAGAAAGTAGATTTGGTTTCCTGCAGAATCTCTCTCTTTGGAAAAGAGCCCTATTGTTCTTGCGGGAATAATATGCGCCCAGAATGAAAAGGGGCCGGGCACAGTGGCTCAGTGAGGACAGCAAGCACAATAAAAGCCTCCTAGCGTTCCCAGCAGGGGCAGACCCTGTCTGGCCTGGGAATACCGGTCTGCATATCTCCGTCTAGAGGCGCACAGATTTCCCTCATTTTTGGTTTTGGTTTTCTGTTGCTGTTGGTCCATGGGGCTGGCCTGTTTCCCTCTTGCTGCAGTCCAGCCTTCCAAAGAGTAAACAGTGAAATTTGAACAGTGATCAAGCTGGTGAACAGACCGAATGGACTGCCCCAGAGATTCTGGGAGCCGCCACCTGGGTCCTCTCGGCCTGGGCTCTGGGCCCTCCCTCCCTCTGCCTGGCCACGGGCCTTTACAACCCAGGGATGCAGGACAGCAGCCTGTTGGCATTTGGAGAACCTTCTAGAACACTGTTTTACAGATGAGCAGAGACAGTGGGGGAGTTTCTTGGCTCCTTTTTGGCCTGGGGACCACGTCTGGTGGTACTCGAGGCTCAGCCCTGGCTCTGTACTCAGGGCTCACTCCTGACAGGCCAAGGGAACCACGTGTGTGGTCGTATGCATGGCCAACGCCTTACCCCCGTCCTCTTTCCAGTTTCTCTGCTTTGACTGCGAACTTTCCGCACCACCTGCCCCTTCCTGTAAGGTGGTTACTGAAGCCGTCAGCCTGGACCGCAACCTGCCGTTGTTGATGGCCTGCTCTCCTGGGTTGGGCCGCTGCTCTCTGGGTGATTCACGTCACCTGGGGTGAGGCTGCAGTCACCGAGATAAGAGTCTGATAAGGAAATGCTGGTGCCACCTGACTCCAGGCGTGGGGGAGAGGTGTCTCTGGGTAAGCCCAGGACCCAGGGACCGAGAAGATAAACCTTTCCCAGAGGACTGTGGGGTGTGAGAGGCTTGAACCATAACCCACAGGGAGGAGAGTCCTGTCTGGATTTTCTCCAGGTTTCCTTTATCCAGCCAGGAGGTATTTTTTTTGGTTCTGGCAGGATTTGTGGGGCACTGTGCTAATCGCCGGGGTGTAGAGACAGGAGTTCTGCTTCCTATGAATCCCCATCAGGATGGCCTTAACAAGGAGTGTAGCGGAGGCTCAGGAGTGAGAAGTGGCCAGATAGAAGAAAAGCATTCAAAAAAGGCCGGGGAGCGTGTTCAGGCAGAGGGCGCCTTGGGGAGTGTTCAGATAGGGGGCACCTGGAGGAGTGTTCGGGCAGAGGGCACCCACACCCGTCATGGGCAGCTCTTGGTGCCTGCAAGGGATGGGAGTCACTGGTGCACCCTCTGGGGGACGAGGGGAGCAGGTGCGCCTGGGTGCTGCCTCCCGAGTGACAGAGGTGACCCTGTCCTTGGCTTGCCTCCTCACACTTCTCTTCACTTCTCTGGGCCCACTGAAGCACCCTGCAGCTGAGTGGACAGTGACCCTGGTCTCATTCCCTGGCTGAGAAGTCTCAGACCCCGAGAGGGAGGCAATGGGCATGACTGTCCCCAACCTCCGTCCCCAAGACCAGAAACGGGTCTGCTGTGTTTTATAGTTTTCCAAACAAGACTGTCCCTCCCAGGCAGGGATTTATATCCAGGGATGCTCCTCTTTTCCTGGGGATGGAAGGAAAGTGGCCTTGACCAGCCAAGGAGAGGCCAAACCGCAGCTCCCGCCCAGGGCAGCCGGAAACCCCCACTAGGATCCGGGCTTGGACAAGGCCAAGGTCACCCAAGCAGGGGCGGGCTGTGTCAGGGCCAGTATGTGAGACTGCAGAGGTGCCCAAGGCCAGGTGGTCAGTTCCCATGCCCACATCCTATGCCAGACACCAGGCCCAGAGATTGATACTGCGTGACCGGCCTGGTGGTGGGTGGAGGGTCAGTCTGGCTCATATATCCCTGCTTGGAGCCGAGTGGGGTTCTGGGCCCCCACCTGGCACTGAATTCTGAGGCGCCCCCTTCTTGAGGTCACAAGTCGGGGGGGCTGGGGCTATAGTACAGCGGGCAGGGTACTTGCGGTACTTGCTCTGCGTGCCGCAGACCTGAGTTTGATCCCTGGCAGCATATATGGTCCCCAGGCCACCAGGGGTGATCTCTCAGGGCTTAGCCAGGAGTAACACCTGAGCACTGCAGGATGTAGCCCCCAAACGACCTCCAAAAGAAAGTCTTCCACCTCCAAGAAGAAGTCAGGACTTCTGAGGCATCTGCTATGGTTCTGGATCTTGACTAGGATGGGGCACTCCTGCCCTGGGGATTTTACGAGTATCAAGTCCAGGCGGGTTCCCAGAGCTGTGGACCCTTGACAGTTGTAGAGTTCTTTCCCCCCCCCCCCCCCTTTTGACAGTTTTCATGGGCTGGAGCGATAGCACAGTGGGTAGGGCATTTGCCTTGCAAGCGACCAACATGGCTGAACCCAGTTCGATTCCTCCACCCCTCTCGGAGAGCCCGGCAAGCTATCGAGAGGATCTCCCCCTCACGGCAAAGCCTGGCAAGCTCCCCGTGACGTATTCGATACGTCAAACACAGTAACAACAAGTTGCACAATGGAGGCGTTACTGGGCCAGCTCGAGCAAAATCGATGAACAACGGGAGGACAGTGACAGTGACAGTTTTCACAGTGTTATTTTTATCTATATTAAATGCAGTTTCTGTCCTTAAGTTCCTTTTTTGTTTTGGGGCCACACCCAGCAGGAGCGGGGCTCAGGGCTTACTCCCAACTTCCTGTTCAGGGATCACCACTGTTGGGCCTTGAGGGACCCAATGTGGTGCCGGGAATGGAACCTCGGTCAGTTGTGTGCCAGGCAAGTGTCCTACCTGCTAACCTGTCTCTCCAGTCCTTGTGGTAGTTAACTTTGACCTGGAATTTTCCGTAGAGCTGGACCCTGGTGCTGAGACGGGATGTCTTCCCCAGTTAGTGTGAGCAGCTGGCTGTGATCCCTGGGACAGAAGGTCCAGACCCTGAATCCCAAGACAGATGCAGCAGGGTCGCAGGGCAGGGGAGGGGAGGGGTGGAGGGCAGGGGGCAGGGATCCAGATGGGCGAGCCAGGGATGAGCTCTTGGCCCTTTGTGGAAGGGTGGGAGGCAGCTTCCGACTCAAAACACTGAGTTTTGTCGTGGGGTGAACGGCGTTTCCCCCTAAAGTGTTCCCATCCCAGAACCCATGCAGATGACTTTCTTTGGACGAGGGGTCTCTGCAGAATAATTGGGCTCAGCATCTCGAGACGGAATCATCCTGCATTCCCCGGGCTGACTGCGCAGTGAATGACCGTGTCCTTGCACGATGGAGGCTTGGGGTCTTTGGAACAGAAGCGGAGTAGCCAGGCAGAGGTGATGGCCACGGGTGACAGGCAGGAGCCCCTACACAAGGGAAAACACAAGGGCCAGGTTCTACCTAGACCTCTAGGGGAGTGTGGCCCTTGTTTCTGGGCCCATGGTGCCAGGGTGGTGGTGTTGGGGACACACACTGCCACGTCTCTGGTTGTTTCAGGCTGATCGGTTTGCACCAACCTGTTTATCCAGTCCTGGAAGCTATGGCAGGTGCTTCATGCTACCAGCAAACGTATTTCCTTCTATCGGCTGGGACTGCAAGAGGGAGACAGGGATGACGGGGTTCTTCCTTTGGGGGGTCCCCCCCTCCATCCCCTGTGTGCCCTGTGTCTGGTTTCTGCGCTGCAGGGAAAGCCTGGGAGCAGGCATCCAAGAGGGCTTGAAGTGAGCCTAGCGGTGGGCAGAGTCCCTGCGCAGGGCAGCATCCCCGCCCCTAGCATGTGCCTCGCTCCTTGGTGAGGAAGGACAGGACAGTGGGCATCATTCACTCGTTCCCTCTCCCCAGTGCAGGTGGGTCCCCGTGCATGGGATGGTGCAGCCCCTGAGGGGGGCCACCCCAGACTGACCGCTGTAGGCAGGAGGAACTCAGGCAGCTGACACCCCCGATCATGCCCCGGGTGGATGCAGTTACCTGGTTCTGCAAGCTAGGGATGCTGTCTGGCCAGCTCACCTAATCCTTGAAAGGAGCTTATGACGGGGCTCAGGTCAGTGGCCCCAAAGGCCCATGGGAAGCCAGGATCAGCAGGGAAGAGTTGGGTCAGGGTCTCATGGGGCAGCAGTGGCCACTCCATCCCGAAGGGAAGAGGGGTGTTCCTGCAGAAACCAGGTGAGGGCTGGAGTTCTCGGGGACTCCGGAGTCTGGAGTCAGGCCGGTCTGCTCTGCGTTTGTCTTCTCTCTCCACTGGGGTCACCCCTGCTGCTGCCTCTGTTGGGGCCAGACCTGCCCCCTGCCATCAGGAATGCCCCAGCCCCACCTCAAAAAGTCTCTCTTTCTCCAGGCCACATGACAGTGGAGAAGAGAGTTCGTCCCTCCGTCTCCCCACCTGCCCCTCGGGGTCCTGGGGTCTTGGCTGTCACGCCCACAAACTGCCTCTGGGCCATATTTGAGTGTGCCATGGGCCTTGATCCAGGTAAAAGGTAAAGGTAAAGGCCCTCCCGTTGTTCGTCGATTTGCTCGAGCGGGCCCAGTAACGTCTCCATTGGAGACTTTGTTGTTACTGTGTCTGGCATATCGAATACTCTCGGTAGCTTGCCGGGCTCTCCGAGAGGGGCGGAGGAATCGAACTCGGGTCGGCCGTGTTGGCTGCGTGCAAGGCAAACGCCCTACCACTGTGCTATCGCTCCAGCCCTTGATCCAGAGACTCACAAAATGAATCTCAGAATGGATTAGCCCCCTACAGACATGTCTCTGGACACCAGTCATTTAGATAAATAGAATTCCAGGAGCGCTCAGGTGCGCGCGACCTCTCAGGATAGTCATTATAAGCAATGTAGCACCGGAGCACTGTCCACCCATTGTTCATCAATTTGCTTGAGTGGGCACCAGTAATGTCTCCATTGTGAGACTTGTTACTGTTTTTGGCATATCGAATACGTCACAGGTCGCTTGCCAGGCTTTGCCGTGTGGGCGGAGTACTCTTGGTAGCTTGCCAGGCTCTCCGAGAGGGGCAAAGGAATCAAACCTGGGTTGGCGGCATGCGAGGCAAACGCCCCACACGCTGGGCTGTCACTCCGGCCCTATAATAAGCAGCAGAAAATAAATGATCTAGAATCTGCCTCTGGCAGGCAGGCTTGAATGGTGGTGGGAAAATTCGAAACAATGGTGGTGGGAAGGTATAATGGGGTGGGGTTGGTGTTGAAATAGTGAATGTAATCAGTCAATGTGAACAACCTTACGAAAATAAAATTAAAAAAGAAGTCTCCCTTTGGTTGAGGGGACTGTCTTTTGCTTCCTCCTCTTTATGATTTCTGTTTCACTTCCGAGGCAGAGGGGCTGGCGGCAGGAGGCGACTGTCCAGGGCCTCCCAGCTCCGCAGTGGGACTTTGTACCCCCTGCTTTGTACCCCCACACGAGCCGCTGTTCAGCGTGTCTCGTGGCCTTTCCTCCTGCCTCTGCTGGCGCCATCAGCAGAGGAGGGGTTCAGAGGGACGGAGTGTGACTTGTGCGCACATTCTCTGGCCTAGTTTTCTTAGAGGAGAAGAGGACCGAGGGCGAGAGGGACCCCGTCTCTCCTTCCTCCAGACCCCTGCCCCACGCGCAGCCCTCCGTGGCCTGGTTTCCGCGTGGCTCACTTGGGTGGGTAATAGCTGAGTTTCCCTTCCAGCCTATATTTAGTCCCGCTGAGCGGTTCGGGTAACATCTGCTTACAGCATTAGCTCCCGAGTGGGGGAGGCGGCCCCCACTGGCCTCCGCTGGGCAGGCTCCTGGCTGTGGCCACTGAGATTTCCCAGGCCAAAGGGCGCCTCGGACCTGTAAACAGAACTACTCCGAGAAAAAGAAAAAAAGGGAAACCTAGACATACTTGATTTCTCAACTTTTCATTGCAATGAAAGTTACATACATTGAAAAGTCCTCAAAGAGTGATGCGGAGAACGTCCAGCTTCTCACCAAGCAGAAGCCACGATGTGCCTCTGGGCTGGATCGGAGTAGCGGGCCCTGCGACAATTTGTCCCCAGATCCAGGATTCCCCTCAAGACTCCAAAACATAGCTCTCAGATATCACAGCCCCATTTTCCTGCCTAGGAGACTGCTATGTTTTCATTTGGGGCGGTGGGGAAGGGGTGAGGCACACTGGGCAACGCTCAGGGCTTACTCCTGACTCTGGGCTCAGGGACCACTCCTAGCGGTGCTCGGGGGAGCAGACCTATGTGATGCTGGCGATCTAACCGGGCTCAGCTACATGTGAGGCACAGTGCTTCAACCCTCGCACGGTCTCTCTGGCCCCAGAGTGCCAAGTCTTTATTCCAGCTTACCTCTTGATTTCTGTGATGGGCCCTAGTAGTTTCTTACAGAACATGGTGGGAAAAGGGGGGTCCGCTGTTGCAACTTGTACGTGATTATATCAGTTTCCTCTTTCCTAACTACTTTCTGGGGTAATTGAACTCGAGGGGTGAACTCTGAGTTCCGGATGTTTTGGCCCCTGTTACAGAATCTGGGGATGACTGTCTTATTTTACTTGCTGCATCAGCCCACCTTCCTGCTTGGGGTTTGGCTGGCTATGAGAAGCCCCATCCCTCAGGCCTGGCAAGGAGTGCCAGTTGCTAGGAAAGCCCCAACTGCTGGTCCTTGATTTAAAGCTGAAGCCGGAGAAATGAACTCAAAACCCAACAAAATACACGGGGGCTTGAGCAATAGTACACCGGGTAGAGCGTCTGCCTTGTACGCAGCCGACCTGGGTTCAATCCCTGGCATCCCATATGGTCCCCTGATCACTGCCAGGAGTAATTCCTGAGTGCAGAGCCAGGAGTAACCCCGGAGCATCGCTGGGTTAGCGATGCTAAAGAAAAAAACAAAAACAAAAACAAAAAAACCAACAAAATTCACAGAAACGCTGAAAGCAGGCTTCCTGGAACATCCGTGGGCCTCGACCTTACCAACGGTCCCATGTCGTTCTGTCAGCTCTCCCCTTCTCTCCCTCCTCATCTCCCCGTGACCAGCTTTTTTTGTTTTAAAAAACCCACCCGGCTGAAGGAACCGCAGCCTTTGGAACCCTTCGTACCCAGCCTTCCGCTTCCCAGAAGGACCTCCTCCCACACAGTGCTGATAATCAATGTGAAAGAAGTCCCCACGAAGTCAAATATCATCTAATCGAAACTACAGTCTGGATGCAAGTGTCCCTGACCGCCCCCACAGTGTCCTCCGTGAGATTGTTGGGCCTGTCCAGGGGGTACACGACCTGTTGCTTTCCTCTCTCCGGCCTCTACTTCACTCTCTTCTCTGGATTCCTTTGAAGTCCACACACGGGCTGGTCATCAGCCTCTGGCTTTGCCTTCCTAGTCACTAGGTTGAGACCCCCATTTCCTGCAGGAGCGCTGCGTGGGGGTGAGGTGGGAGGCACTGAGACCACCCAGGAAGATGATGTCAGACGGTCCCACATTGCCATGCAGGTGGGCCCCCACCCCTTGGAAGCTTGCCTTGCCCCGGACAGAGAGGCCAGCCCGCTGCTGAGTGACACCGGGGACGTGTGACGACTGTTTTGTAGAACTTCGGGAAGAAAAACGGAGCCTGTATCCCCTCCCTAAATGGTTTCCCTGGTTTTCCTATGCAGCCCTGAAATCTGTTCAGTTTGCCCACTTCTCACGCCCGAACTCTCACAAGCCAATCTGGGCCACGGCCCCCTGGGTCTGGGTTATTGGAGTGGATTCTGGGCTCTTCTGTCCCAGTCTGTCCTCAGCACAGCATCGGAACCACTCACTTCAAAACCCAAATATGTGTGTGTGTGGGGGGGGGGTTGGGGATGGGGGGTGGGGGCGGGGCCAGGAGGTCAGGTCACATGCCTTGCACGTGCCTCACCTGGGTTCCATTGCCAGTACATGGTCCCCTCAAACACCACTGGGGTGACCAGCATATCTTGGTGCTGAACTGCTGGCCAGGTCTGCCAGGTATGTCAGTGGGTCCCCCAGATGTCCTAAGCACCATTTAGAAGTGCCTCCCCAAGAACAAAAAATATCCGATCCGACCATTTCCCACAAACTCATAGTGGCTGCCCGCCCACATGCCAGGAGTCACCATCAGTGGCTTCCACGCCTGGCCTGAAGCTCCCGCCCGGCTGCTCCCCTCCGTGAGGCTATTCCAGCTCTTCCCTGACCTCAGGGGCCCCTGCACGGATGGGGGAGCCCTGCCCTGCCCCTTCGTTCAGTGGCACCAGGCCAGCGTGACTCATATTCACAGCCCTGGCCTGGCTCTAGTCGCTGGCATCTTCTGTTTTTCTCCATAGCACTTGTGACCGTCTGTTCTTTCTTATTTATTTGTCTGTCCTTAGTGAGAACACCAGCACCCCAATAGCTGGGTCTTTTGTGCTCTGCTCAATGCCATGACTGTGCCCTGGGTTCCTGATTCAGCTGCTCTCGAAGACTGAGCAGGATCAGGGGGCACGGGTGGTCCCCTGGCACCAGGCGCTGGGGAGCAGCTGAGAACCCACAACCAGATGTTCACATGTGCAGAATTGGCAAGTGTGGGCCGCACTTTTTGGGTCTGGGGCAAAACTTTTAAATGAAAAACAAGGCAGTTTATGCTAACATGGACATCTATTATTATTCACTTTAGGGTTTTTCCCCTAATAAATAAGCAAGTTATAAGCCGTAGAAACAAAAGTCTTAGGAGCCTCAAAAGTTTTTAAGAGGGGCTGAAGTGATAGCACAGCGGGTAGGGTGTTTGCCTTGCATGCGGCCAACCCGGGTTCGATTCCCAGCATCCCATATGGTCCCTTGAGCACCGCCAGGTGTAACTCCTGAGTGCAGAGCCAGGGGTAACCCCTGTGCATCGCCAGGTGTGACCCAAAAATCAAAAAAAAAAGTTTTTAAGAGTGGAAGGTAAGTCCTAAGACCAAAACCTTTGAGAACCACTGCCCCAAACAACCATGCAGAAAATAGTTGTTGAATGAATGAATGTAGGGCTTAGATGGCTCTTCTGTGAGGTTCCCTGGCATCCTACTCTCTTCTGTTCTTTCCCTGTTCTTGGCTCCAACACGATGACCCGAATGTACAAACGACACCATGTACATTTATTTTTTTTAATTTTGACTAGATTCATTGTTTCGATAAAAGATGCACCATTATTATTTAAAGTTTACACCCCCAAATCAGACATGCTGAAAAAGCATTGTGAAATGATTTGCTTTCTACAGCTGGGTTCAAGAATTAAATGATGTCGTGCGGCTGCAAGAGCAGCCGTGTGGTTTTGGATTTCTGCTATTTTACTTATTAACCCTGGAAGTATTTCTACTGAGAGTCAGATAATTAAGAAATTGGTTTCTGTGCTCTGGAGCCATGGCCGTGCCGGAGAGCCGCTCGTAGGGGGCAACTCGTGACCTCGGTAGGGCGTCAAGGACGAGCCAGGAACGCCCCCCTTCCCATGAGGTTTTAGTCGCCTCATCACCACTAGCGCATACCTGGCTTTCCACAAAGCTCCCAAGCGGCTGCCATCTTTCTTTCCAGAGGGAAAAAGGACACCATGTACATTTAAAAAAATTCTCTCTTGCCCATAATAAGCATTCAGTATGGATTCAGGACAAATATTCGTGGGTTCCGGGGCCGAGATCTACAAGCCTACTTGGATTGGAGTTGAGCATCCTCCACCCAGATCCTCCAAACTCCAGTAGGCAGGGGTCACACCCACCACCTGGCCCCCTGGCACCGTGTAATCCCATCAGCGGCCAAGACTCAGAGACTATAAAATCCAGCTCCCGGAACCGCGCGGCCGCATTTGCGGCCGCTTGACATCTTATCAGGACATCTTTTTATGACATCTTATTATCCCATTCCTACTTTGGACAAACTTGCAGGCTATCGAATGTAGCCTGCCCACAGGGCAGAGTCTGGCAAACTCCCCGTGGCGTACCAAATATGCCAAATACCAGTAACAATGATGGGTCTCATTCTCCTAAAGAGCCTTGAATATAATCTCAGGGCTAGAATGAAGGAGACGTTACTGGGGCCTGCTCGAGGCAATCGACGAATAACAGGATGATGAATGAATGAATGAATGAATGAATGAATCAGCTCCTCCAGAAAACCTTCCTTGGTTTCTCCCACCTCGACCGGGATTCAGCTTCTCTGCCTGCCAGGCCTTTTCTCTGTACCCAGTTATTCTGACTGCAGCATTTACCCACTCTGCTGTGTTTGTCGGTTGAAGGTTTATTTCACCAGATTGAGCTTCAGGAGAAACTTTAGTCTAAGGTTTTGACTCCTAGTGCCGGGTCTGTTATAGGCTTGTCATGTTTGTTGCATCAGTGAGAATTGCCTTGGAGTTCAGACTAGGGACCCCTTTTCCCGTGCGTCAGTCTTGGACCACAGGGCCTCTGAAGGGAAGCAGGATTTTCTGGCATGTGATCTGAACCCTGAAACGGTAGCACTATTCAGCAGTGCTCCCGGCCTTCGCTGGGGAGGAAGAAGCAGCATTTATGGAATAGGTCTGAGTGCCGGGCACTCATGTGACCTCTCGCTTCCACTTCTGGGACTTTGGGGCTCCCTGGGCCACCCTGAACTGAGTCTGGCCTTTCCCTTACTGCATCTGCAGGGGAGGGTGGGGGCAGCCAGACCCCCTGGGAGCCTCAGGGAATCCTGTTGTGCCAGAGGAATCTGTGCAGACCGTCCAGTTGTTGAGGTCAAGGATGGATCGTGCTTGGCTGGGTCTTGCCACTGAGTCTCTGCAGATGAACTGACCCAGGATTAGCCACCCTGATCGTTCGTGCTTAAAATGTTCGTAGCAGTGTTGGATGCAGGTAGGGAGAGGCTGAATGGACTGAGCATGTGCTCCGAGGCAGGCCCCGGTTCCTTCCCGGCACTGAAGGGTCTCTCCGGCCCAGTCCCAGTAAGGGTGTGTGTGTGTGTGTGTGTGTGTGTGTGTGTGTGTGTGTGTGTGTGTGTGTCTTGCCATTGATTTTCTCTTAGCTGCATTAAAAACCAGGTGCAGGAAACCACATCATTGACCAGTAACGTGAAGACACCCCTTTGGGAACTAGAGTGACAGTGCAGTGATTAGGGCACTTGCCTTGCATGCGACTGACACAGGTTCAATCCCCGGCATCTTTATGGTTCCCTGAGCACCGCCCGCCCCTCCCCCCGGCAGTGACCTCTGAACAAAGTGAGGAATAAGCCCTGAGCACTGCCGGGAGTGGCCCCCAAACCCAAACCAACAAAACCAAACAAATCAAGCAAAACAAAACAACCAAGAAACCAAAACCCCTCCCCCCAGCCCCCACCAGCCATATCTAGGCCCAACTCAGCCCGGCATCCCAGGAAGTAGGGGGTCCCTTTATGCCTGTGTGGGCTTCCTGTGTGCCCTCTCATTGCTCATGTCTTTATTGGGGGAGGGAAGGCACACATAATGGTGATGCCGAGGATCACGAGGGTCACCCTCTACTTTATGCAATGGGCCAAACCCAGCAGGGGACCATCTGTGGTTCCAGGGATCAACCCTGGGTTGGCGTATGCCAGGCAAGTGCCTCCTCTCTTCAAGCCCCCCGGGTTTCCTTTTAAGAAGACTGAGAAGAGGATCCCCAGGGTCACCCCTCATGGCCCCTGCTGGTGGCGTGCAGCTCTGTGGGGTACAAGCCTTAGCCAACTGCACACTGCCTCAGGGGCACTCCTGGGCCACAGGAGCAGGTGGAAGGGTCATCAGGATGGCTTGGCACAGGGTGTATGCTCGAGTTACCCCAAGCCCGCACCCCTAGCATGCCCAACTCCACATCCCCACTCTCTAGTACCCATTCCTTGCCCTCAGAGCCAGAGCCAGGAGCTGCCCACAGTGGGGGGGGGGGGGGGGGTTGGGAGAGCCACCCCTGGTGCATTCCTGGGAGCGCCTGATTGGCCAGCTGAGTCAGGCTAGCCCAGGGCTCACTAAGGCCTGCGGTCTAGGTGGACAATCCCCCAAGGCCAGCGAGCCTAGGGCTGGTGGGCTGAGCCAGACCATGGGAGGTGGGTGCTGGAGACATGAAATCTCGGGGGTGGCGTAGGGGTCTCCATGGATGAGTGTTGGGGGAGGGGTTTGCTCTCGGCTCTCCTTCTTCCCCGGGCCTCTCCCCTAGTTTTCAAACTCACCGTGAGTCACTCTGGTCCTTAAGCCCCGGGAGGCGAGCTTCTGGAGCAGGATTCCCAGAGTTTCTGCTTTGGGTTAAGGGCGTGAGCAGCCCCTGAACCCTCCCTCTGGCAGAGGTGCCCAGGGAGGCCCCGGCTGGGACCCCATTGTCCGAAGCATCTCTCATGGCTCGCCCCAAAGGGCCCCTTCTGGTTTCCCAGGGGAAGCAATTGCTCTGCCGTGTTTCAGAACATCTAGTTACTGGTTACCCCACTTCTAGCCTGTGTCCCCCAGTTCTCCCCGCTCTACCTGCGTTCACCCCAGCTCTGGGTTTGTGGCTGTTCTCAATGAGGAATTTTGCTCTGATGGGGCTGAGCCAGGGGGGTTCACTGACCTCCAGGCCCAGCTCGCTCACTCCGGCAGGCACAGTGGGCCCGGGGGACCCCTGTCCGTGCACTTCCGGGATCCACTGTGGCTGGAGGGCCAGCAGAACGGACCGCTGTGCTCAGTTGATTCCTTCAGAGGTTTGTTTGCCTGGGGCTGCAGTTTCTACCCCAAGTCAGCTAGGTTATGCGGGGCAGGGCCTCCCCAGGCCCACCTGGAAATGCTTCTGGAAGTTTCTTCTCACCCCTGCCCTGACGGTCGTGGAAAGCCCTGAGGCGGGCAGCGGACACTGAACCAGAAGAGAATGGTATGATCTTCTTCAGTCCTCAATTCCTGTACCCCTGACCCTCTCCACAGGACCCTGGACTCCAGCCTGGCTTCATCCCCCACCGCCAGACTTTCCCTGTATCTAGATTCTGGGTAACTCTAGAAAACTGGGAGGGAGGGAGAAAGGGGGTGTAGGGAGCGCAGGGACAGAGCACAGCGATTAAAGTGCTTCCCCTGCAAGTTGCTGGCCCTGGCTCAATCCCTGGTACCTCAGAGGGTCCCCTGAGCCCGCCAGGAGTGATCTGTGAGCCCGGAGAGAGGAGTAAGCCCTGAGCAGCGCTGTGTGTGGCTCCCAAACAAATAAGACCGATTCAAGGCCTGTCGAATCTCTCCTGTATGCAGGACTATAGCTTGAGCCCATAGAGTCCAGCACAGGGCCTCAGCACAGTGGGTGTCTGGGGGGTACTTGATGGGGTGAACACAGGTGGAGCCCCAGCCAAGGGGCTGTCTATGCGGCCGGCAGCGGAGCCTTGCTTGAAAGAGCTGGGGGGCTGGAAGGGCTCCCAGGCTGCCCACTTCCCGGCAGCTACCCTCAGCCTGGTTTCAGGCTGTCAGGCTCAGAGGGGCCCCTCTGCCCCGGTTCACTCTTGGTCTACCAGCTACTGGCGGCCTGTTGAGTGGGGCTGTGTTGATTCAGGACAGGGGGTTGGGGCTGGCCCGAGGGCAGACGGGCCCTTTTTTTCCCTCTTTGCCCCCAAAACGGGCAGAGCCACAAGAGCTGCCGCCCGGGTTCTGTTTAGCTGAAGCTGTCCTGCTTGAGAGATGGGCCCACACTTCCTGTCCTGGTGCGGCCGGGGGCAGCCGCCTGGCAAAGGGCTATAATTAGGAGAGAAGATTGGAAGGACTTGCACGCCAACACCGACAGTTCATTTTCTACCCAAATGGAGACGTAAACGGATGTCATGGCAGACGTAAATATCAGTTGGAAGGCTTGAATTCCCCGACACGGATTATCCAGACGGCCCCTCCTGTCCCTTGGCCTGGCCATGGATGAAGAACTCAGAGACCAGGCCAGTGTGACCTGGGGTCAGCCGGGGAGTGTGGGCCGGCAGCTCCTTTGGCTGAACCAGGGGGAATAAAACCCCAAACCAGTGGCCCCGGATGGCTCCAGGCACAGCTGGGGCAGAGGTGGGGGATGAGGCCCCAGGCATGAGGCTTTGTGTTTGCCGTGGGACATTCCCAGGCTACAGCAGCCTGGAAATCTGGAAGCAAGGAAGTGATGCTTCACAGTGGGAGAGAGACAGCCCAAAGGAAGTTCCGTTTCCTGCCAGCAAGGCTATTCCCGCTCGGGTCCCAGGGCTCTGGGGAGCTTGTAAAAATAGAAGGAACTACTGACAGCCTTTACGGGGAAGACGGGAAGACGCTGCTGGAGTCAGCTCTGCTCGAGGCCCGGGGCCCTTGTGGTGCTGGGGGATGGATTCTGAAGCAGGAACCTTACAGCAGCAACGGCAACGGGAACCAAGGAATGGTAGTGGTGGGTAAGGTCAGAGCTCTCACAGCATTAGGGAGTCAGTCCCGGAAGCAGGGAGAAGCTCTCAGCCCAGAGATGCTCTCAGCCACGAGGCCAATCACACGTTCTCTGAAGCTTGAAGATGAAACTTCCCCTTCCCCCACCTCGAGTACAGAGCATCCTTGCATATTAACTCACTTCCTGTCTGGACAGAAGATGTCACTCTGGGTGGGGGTGGGGGTTCTCAACCATGGTTCGCAGCCTCGGGAGCCCAGAGATCTCTGGATTCTCAGTGTCAGCGGTGAGCAATTTGGAAGAGGGGGAATTGTGGTTTTCTGAACCCTGCCTTGGTTCTCAGTGGATCCACAGGGCTTAGGATGACCTTGAACAGCCAAATCTCTGTGTTCTGGGTTTGGACACCCGAACGGAACTGGTAGCCACTAGCTTATCTTTATTTACCAAGGGAACATTTCATTTCCAGTAGAAGGGTGTGTGTGTGTGCACGTGTGTGTGTGTGTGTCTGTGTGTGTGTGTGTGTGTGTGTAGCCTTATAGATTTTAGTATTTACCCAAGTAGGTCATTTTTTGGTGCTAATCCGCTCTTGTGTTTTTGCTCTCTGGCTCATACGTGGTAGAGAGCTGAGTTATGTCCAAAACCTCGAGTACTTCCTAGTCCACGTGTGTTGGAAGGTTTAAAATTTTTTAAATAGCCTGGATTTTGGATGTGGGGGAGCTTGGGTGGCAATAACCCTGAATGATCGTCAAGCCCAGGATAGTAGCAGTATGCTTCCCCGAGAAAATGGAATTGCCAAAGTGTCTGTTCTCCTGTTGCCCCAGAAGCTGGTCTGTCTGTTTGACCTTGGCTTTCTTGTTTTGACCTCGGCTTAGGGGAAACAGACACTTCCTTTCCCCAAGACAATCTCGGGACCCTTTCAAATTAAGCCCCGGGCAGCTGCTGTGAGGGTCCATTGAAGACCAGGCTACACCACTGTGTCACTGCAGGTTGCCCCGTGGGTTCCACACGTGGGCAGTAGAACAGGCTCACACAGGTCATGCCAACATCCTGCGTGCATGATCCCTCCCTCCCCAGCTTCCCGCACCAGTTGTGACTCCGAGGAGCTGTCTAGGGGCTGTCTAGTGACATCACCGGTTGTCCCTGCCCTCAGGAACGAGTGGTCCAGAAAGTCAGCATCCTGGGATGGCAGAGAAGGCGGGATGGCTCAGTGGCTTGGGCTTGGCACGATCCTGTCCACTTTTTTGGCTGTGATCCCAGCACTGCAAGCTGACCTCATGGCAGTCAGGTACACGTCAGCCCCACAACTAAAAGGGGGTGCAGGCCTTAATTGAGCCCAGCAGATAGGAGATACGTGAGCGCCACTGATGTAGGCAGGTACATAGGGAAAGGTCCTGGACAATGAAACAGGTCAGCAAAACTTCTGGGAGGAAAATTCCAAGGCTGATCCACTTTGTGGATATGGACAAGACCTTGAGCAGCAGACCCTGAGGAAACTGGAACCCTCCCCATGAAGGAAATTCCTCGAATTCCCTCCGACCTCTCCCTCAATCTGATTAACTTTAGTGATTTGTTTCTTAGTTTGATGTAGTCCCATTTGTTTATGTTTGCTTCCACTTGCATGGTCAGTGCTGTTTCATCCTTAAAGATGTTTTTAGCTTCAATGTCCTGGAGAGTTCTGCCTACATTTTCCTCTGTGTACCTTATGGATTCATGTCTGATATTGAGGTCTCTAATCCACTTTGATCTGACTTTTGTGTCTGGCATTAGACAGAGGTCAGAGTTCTAAGAAGCTTCTGCAATCCAAAAGAAACAGTGACCAAAATACAGAAAGAGCCTACAGAATGAGAAAGAATATTTAGCCAATACCCATCTGATAAGGGATTAATATCCAGGATATACAAGACACTAGTAGAATTGTACAAGGATAAAACCTCCAACCCCATCAAAAAAAAAATGGGGAGAAGAAATGAACAGAAGTTTCCTCAAAAAATAAATACAAATGGCCAAAAGGCACGTGAAAAAATGTTCCACATTGCTAGCCATCAGGGAGATGCAAATCAAAACAACAATAAGATATCATCTCACACCACAGAGACTTACACACATTCAAAAGAACAAAAGCAACTAGTGCTGGCGTGAATGTGGGGGAAAAGGGACACTCTTTCACTGTTGGTGCAAATGCTGACCGGTTCAGCCTTTCTGGAAAACAATATGGACAGTCCTTCAAAAACTAGAAATTGAGCTTCCATATTCCATATTCCAATTCCAATTGACCCCGCAATACCACTTCTGGGAATATATCCGGAGGATGCAAAAAAGCATAGTAGAAATGACATCTGTACCTATATGTTTATTGTAGTCCTGTTCACAGTAGCCAAAATCTGGAAACAACCCAAGTGACCTAGAACAGATGACTGATTAAAGAAATTTTGGTACCTCTACACAATGGAATACGATGCAGCTGTCAGGAGAGATGAAGTCATGAACTTTGCTTATAAATGGATAGACATGGAGAGTATCATGCTAAGTGAAATGAGTCAGAAAGAGAGGGACAGACATAGAAGGACTGCACTCATTTGTGGAGTATAAAACAACAACATGAGACTGACACCTAAGGACAGTAGATACACGGGACAGATAGATTGCTCCATAGCTGGAAGCCTACCTCATGAGCAAAGGGGAGAAGGCAGCTGGAATAGAGAAGGGATCGCTGAGAAAAAGATGGCTGGAGGAATCGGTCAGGATGGGAGATGTGTGCCGGAAGTAGATAAAGGACCAAACATGATAACCTCTCAGGGTCTGTATTGCAAACCATAATGCCCAAAAGAAGAGAGAGACCATGGGAAATCATTTCTGCCATGAAGGCAGAGGGAAGGTGGGAAAGGGGAGGTATACTGGGGATATTCGTGGTGGGGAATGTGCACTGGTGGAGGGATGGGTGTTTGATCATTATGTGATTGCAACCCAAACATGAAAGCTTATAACTGTCTCATGGTGATTCAATAAAATTTAAAAAATAAATAAATTAAAAAGATAAAAAAATAAAACAAAACCCAACAACTTAAAAAAAACCACTTTAGTGATTTGGCCCAAAGAAGACCATCACCATTACTGTTTGTTTTCAGAAGGTCCAGTGGTGCTCTGTCTCTCCTGCTGCCCGCGTTCGGTAGTCTCGAGCTGTTTCCCCCACCCCAGGGAGGTTGATGGCGATGGGCAGGCGAAGCAATGAACGAGGGCTAGGCTGGTCTGTATCAATTGTGGTTTATTCCAATCTTCACTCTCACCTCTGATTCTGCCCTCTGGATCCCAAGCTCTGGAGCCCAAGCCCACGCCTCAGCCTGAGCCTCAGTCTCTGTTCTCTTGAGCCCAAGCCCCCTTCGATCTTACAGTCTTAGTGTAGATAGCAATCATGTAGGGTGGTGACACAAAGGTGGGTTGAACATTAACAAATCAGCAAAGAGAGGTAAGACCACTGCTCGAGGAGATTAACTCAAGGATTAAATCTCATTTTAAGAGATTTATTCCAGATTACTAGGAGATCTGCTCAAGGGTGGGATCCCAACAAGGATGTGTTCTTTCCTCAGCTAGTAATCTACTTAAATAGTTGTAGTAAGTCTACTTCTAATATTTCTAGCAATGTTATTCTGAATGACCTCAGTAAGAGATAAACTTACAGTTTGGTTCTTCCTGAGGACATCTCTCACTATATATTCAGAGATATATATATATATATGTATACACACACACATACACACACACACACACACATATATATATATAACAGTCCTCAGGTTAGTCTTCCTAGCCCTAGCAGGGTCCTAGTCTCGTCGTTACTTACTTTTGGATCATGACAGCATTTGTCCATGATCATGCCCTCAACTTATAGTTGAGTATTGTGGCGCTTTGGCCTGGCCCATGCTAGGGTAGCTCACAGCTTGCCCTGAGTCCATTCAGTCCCTTGTCGGGACCCTGCTTTTGGGGTGCTAGGAACTAAGGGAAACTGAGTCAAGGAAGCAGATGCCAAGGAGTAAATATTATTCGGAGTCAATCAACTCCCAAGTTACAAGGCATAATATTAACTGTCTCCCTGTGTCCATACAGAAAGGACGTTGCTTTAAGGTAAACTATGCAAAAGACATAACTTACAATACAAGTTCAGTGTCCTTAGAAGGATCTGAACTTACAAGCTAGCAGAATCTGATTAGGGAGAAAAGGTGATTAACTGGCTGGGGAGGAGAGGACAGAGAAGAGTTTACAGATAAACAGAGGAATGGGAGTGACTCAGGAGCACTGTGATGGGTGTAACCTGATAAACCTGAGCTCCCTGTGGCATTGTTGTTCTACAATTACCAACCCCCTGGTAACCTCCTTAGCAACGGACTTTTACCTGAGTAGAAGCCCATGTAGGGGCCGGTTGGAGAAATGCTATCAAAGCAACCTTGAAACAAAGGAAGGTCTCGCATATGCTGTCTGAGCCCATGTGCTGCTTGTGCCCACGTGGCCAAGCACATGTGGTGCCCGAGCACATGTGTCACCCGCATCTCCCCTCTCGAGATGTGGACTTTCATGCTTTCATGTGTGATACTGGGATGTGTGTAGGAGCTCTCTCTGCCCTTGGAGAAGCCCATGTTCTCTCTTGAGTGGGTTACTCTCTCTCTTGCTCTCTCCCCTCCGCCCCTTAAAAAACCCTCCAAATAAAATCTATTTACTTCACTGCTTGTCTACTCCTGAAATACCTTTCTGCGAGGTGAGACAATAACCCAGCAACCCTGGGTCCCGGGTGGCAGAGGCTGTTGGGGAGAAAGTGAACGTCTTTCTCCTCCCTGCTTCACATAAGTCACCCATGGGGCCCACTGACGTCACCATGACCTGGTGAGCCTAGAGTGAGCACCGTGGCAGCCGTGGGGAGCACTACCAGATTGAGCACTAGCATTACAGCTGGGCGGAGTGTAACCCAGCAGATGTGGCTGCTGAGGGCACAAGCACCCAGTGTGGTGTGCGACCCCTGCCAGTCCCGCCTCCGGGCATGTGGGGGACCCTGGTCGTCAGAGGGAGGAAGCATGCTGGGACATGCGGGGCTTGGTTGCTTGGTATTGGACCAAGCCCAGTAGGGGGTCAGTTGCAGATGCTCCCAGACACTCCGCAGTGACTGTGGGCCCTAGTGGGTCCGACTCCTGAGTGCAGGATGGTGCTGGCTATAGCAAGGACTGGGAACATCGATTGGAAAATCCCTCCTGGCATGGAGCTTAGATTCTGATGGGGGACAGAAAAGTGGGATGTTAAATACTGGTCAAGAAAAGAAAGGAAATAAACAGGGGAAGGAATCAGGGAAAGGGAGGGGCCTGAGCTACAGGCCAGGGCAAAGTGCCTGCCAGGCACGTGGTTTGACCCCTGGCACGGCCTGGCCCCTGAAGAAGAGAGACGCCTGCATCTCCTGAGCACTGTGGGTAGCACCTTCCAAAAGGAATTTGGGAGGATGGGCTTTCTACTTTTAAATAAGTCTGTCTGTCCTCCCGTTGTTCATCGATTTGCTCAAGCGGGCCCAGTAACGTCTCCATTGTGAGACTTCTTGTCACTGTGTTTGGCATATTGAATACTCTCGCTATCTTGCCAGGCTCTCCAAGAGGGGCGGAGGAATTGAACCCGGCTCGGCCGGGCTGGCTGTGCGCAAGGCAAACGCCCTACCTAACGCCCTACCTAACGCCCTACCTATCGCTCCAGCCCACTTGAGTGGTCGCAAGGTCAACTTTTAAATAAGATGGTCCCAAAAGATCTCATTGAGCAGATGACAGTTGGGCAAAGACAGGAAGGAAGGGAGACCACGAGCCTTAGGGGGGTCAGGAACAACCAGACTCCCCTGTGACAAGAGTGGGTGCTTTTGCTATGTTCAACAAGCAGGGAGGAACTGGTGCAGCTGAAGGGGAGTGAGAGGGATAGAGAGCCAGAGGGGACGTCAGATGGATGGTGTAAGCTTGCAGGTGGTCATGGGAAGTGTGGCTCTTGCTGTGTCCACACAGACAGGCATCCTGAGGAGGTCACCGGGCCCATCCAGTGTGGAGGGCAGACCACAGAGGCAGGGCGTGCTGGGCCTGGACCCAGGCGTGGAGCAGTGCAGACTCCTCTCCTCAAGGCTGGAAGGGAGGCTTGGGTGTCAGATGTTAGAGCATCCTGAGGACTTTGTAGGGGTGTTTTCAGGCTAAGAACAAAGGGGTCCTTCCCCCTACAGCTGTGGGTTTTGCCCATGGTGCCTTGACACTGATCATCCTTCCACCGTTGGCAAAGCCAGCCATGAAAAGCCTGACTTCGAGTGCCCTGGAGGTTCCTCCTGCCCCTTGGCCTTCCTGAAGGTCATGCTAAAGGTCACTTCCGTGTGCCCAGGCCCTGTGGGATTTCAGTGTTTTTCCATCCCATGTCCTCACTAGCACCCTGCAAAAAAAAAAAAATCAGTGAGTTCAGATCCATCTTTAAGGGGACAAGCTGGCATGCTCATAGTCCAGCGCAAGGCCTACGGCTGGCGAGCGTCTCAGACCCACGGGCAGGTCCCCGGCCCACCAGTGCTCCTGTCCCAAGCAGCATTCCCAAGCAAGGTCTGTTGGTTTGCTACGGCCTCCTGAATGAGCACCTTGGCCACGACCTGCATTGGTTCACTGTTCAAGAGCAAGACGACGGCAGAGTCGCCTTTCTTCCAAGCTCTCTCCTTTGGAATGCTGCCCTCCCCCCTCCCCCTTCCCACCCTTCCCCGGGTCCCCACATAGGTGGCCCTAGGTTAGGGGTGGGGTCTGTCTGTGTCCTAACCGCGCCTCATGTGGCCTGCCTGGATGACCTCCTTCATAGCCGAGTATCATATATTACTATTCATTATGATTTGGGTCATGCCAGCAGTACTCAGGGCTTACTCCTGACTCTTTGCTCAAGATCACTCCTGACGGGCCTGGGGGGCCATATGGGGTGCTTGGGGATCGAACCTGTGTTGACTGCGTGCAAGGCAAGTGCCCACCCCACTGTATGTTGCTTGAGGCGTTGATCACTTTTTTTTTTAAATTGAATCACCATGAGGTACAGTTACAAGCTTTCATGTTTGAGTTTCAGTCACACAATGATCGAACACCCATCCCTCCATCAGTGCACATTTTCTACCACCAATGTCCCCAGTATCCCTCCCGCTACCTCCACCTCATCCCAGCCCCTGCCTCTATGGCAGGCAACTTCCCTTCTACTTTCAGCACACATCTCCCACCCCAAGCGGTCCCTCCAACCATCATTGACTTAGTGATCCCTTCCCGGCTGCCCTCTCCCCCAGCTCATGAGGCAGGCTTCCAATGATGGAGCAATCCTCCTGGCCCTTGTCTCTACTTGGGTGTTGGTCTCCTACGATGTTATTTTTTGATCACCTTGTTACAGCCTCTGGATACCCTCCCATTGGAGGCTTGGGGGCTGGGGACACAGCTGTGAATTTAGGGGGGCATAATTCAGCCCGTAACAAGTTCTCCCGTGTGTGGTAATTTGGGGTCAGTGTATGGCCTTTCGGCAAACTTTGTGGGGTCACCAAGTAATGGTTGTCCCGGTTCTCTTTCCCGCTGCAGCTGTTCGGGGCCCTGGTGCTGTCCGTGGGCATCTACTCGGAGGTGGAGCGGCAGAAATACAAAACCCTGGAAAGTGCCTTTCTGGCCCCCGCCATCATCCTCATCCTCCTGGGGGTGGTCATGTTCGTCGTGTCCTTTGTGGGCGTGCTGGCATCCCTCCGAGACAACCTCTGCCTTCTCCAGTCGGTGAGTCGGCCTCCCCGGGCCCCCCGCTTCCCTGGCAGGGGCTGGGGGGAGGTCATCGGGGGCCCAGAAAGTGCTCCTTGAGAGCACAGTAGCGGAGTCCTCCTACTCAGCTCTTCTAGAAGGTTCTCTGGATCAGTGCTCTGTCCACAGCGTGCCGAAGATGAAGTGACACTCGTTTGCTTAAAGTCTACACTGACCCCGGTCTCACAGGGAGGGGAGACCCCGCAGCAAAGGGGATAAAGGATAGGAACAGAGACTGTAGGTGGGGGGGTCCTTTGGTCCTGGGACCAGCACCCGCCCCCCACACTGGCCCTGGGGCCCTCTCTCGCCATGCCCTGGCTAGGATGTCCAGCTATGCCCGTGAGTTCTTTCTCTCCGCCTTGGGCCCCACCAGCCTCAGCCCCGCGGGGTCCTTCCGGCTCTGCGTCGGGCATCCTTCCTGTTGGCCTACGCTTCGGGACTCTGCAGTCCTGTGTGCCGAGGGCCTGCGTTGGGGTCTAGGATGGAACTCGCCCCCCCTCTGTCCACCTTGCTGTGGGCTGAGGGTGTGGCTACCCCTCCCCAGTTGGTCCGTTTATTTCCTCTGCTCCCACAGGCCCCCTTGACCTCGCTGTCTGCCCCCACTGGGAAGCCCCTGAAAACCCTGTAAGTTGGCTGGCAGGGACAAGCTGGTTTCTGACTCAGTGCCGGGTGTGCTGCACCTCCGAGCCTTGGCATCCCCTCTGCCCCTGGGCAGGGGGTGGATCTGGGCAGCTCCTTCCAAGGGGCTCTTTGGCACAGTGGAAACTGATCCTGGGGAGTGTCCTAGTGGGCCCCAGCTGGAGCAGGGGCCACTCCCATCCTGGGGCTGGGGGCTGGGGGGTTCCCACCCAGGTCCTACCAAGTCCTCCTTCATCCAGAACAGCTAAGTCGCTCTTCCTGACCCCTCACCCCGGAGAGGGACTTTCCTGGGGCACATCTGTTCATGGCTTGTGTCCTCCCGGGAGGAAGGGACGAAAGGCTCTGGTAGAGGCCGGAAGTGACCACTGGCCTGCGCTGCTTCCCTGACCTTCTAGATGAATCTCTAAACTTTGTTTTTCAGTTTATGTATGTCCTTGGGATTTGCCTCATCATCGAGCTCATTGGCGGCGTGGTGGCCTTGACCTTCCGGAGCCAGGTACTCGATCCTTAAGTATGCTGGTGTGGGCAGGAAAGCTGGGGGGTCCCCACTGCCACTGTGCCCCTGGGTATGCCTGACAGAGAGTAGCTCTGCCCACCTTCTGAGGGGGAGCTGGGCACGGAGCGAGACGACCAGAGTAAAAGCAACGAAACAGTGACTGGGAGTGTTGGGGTGGGGGTGGGAAGGGGCGCCAGGAGGTGCAGAGGGAACAGAGGCCCTGGGAGAGAGATCCACTGAGGCAGGAAGGACCATGAGGTAGGTGGCCATGAGGTGGGAATTGCAGGTGGCTCCCAGCTCCTCACAGGCCGTGGAATTCATCTACAGGCCTCTGGAGAGTTTGATGCAGGGGAGCGGTGTGAGGTGATTTAGGGTCTGCTTTTGCTCTGTTTGCCAAGTAGAGAAGGGGCAGGGAGGCCCCTGGAGTTTTGGGGGGGACCAGCTGGGAGGGGAGTGAGGATCTGGCTGAGCTGGCAGCAGGGGCCTACGGATCAGGCCTGCTTCCGGCCTCCGGCTCTTTCCTTGCCAGGCCCTGGGGGCCGCATAGAAGCTTGGTGCAGTCACGCAGCTTCTCAGATCCTCGGCGCACACCCAGGGTTGGCTCCTGGGGTGTGGGTGAGGGCCAGACATATGGCCCTGCCCATTTCCCACCCCTGGTGGACCTTCCTGAGCTAATGCCAGGCCTGGTGAAGAGAAGAGCGTTGGCCTTCACCTGGCCTGAGCTTGGAGGGAGGCTGTTTGCTGCAAAGCCTCTGCCTCATTCCACCCCCCTCGGGCCCTGCCTCCTGGGAATGGCCACCGGGCAGGTGCCTGAGGGCCAAGGCCCAGCGTGGCTCTTCCCAGCAGAGCTGACTCCCACCAGACTCCTTAAGGGCCCAGGAGACCCTCGGTCTCACCTGTGCCCCCTGTGGGTGGTTCCTCTCCACCCTGGGACGAGGGGCGCTCTCAGAAGCGGGAGGGAAGATTCCTCTCACATCAGAGGGGCCATCGAGGCACAGAGAAGCTGACAGCCCTTCTGAGAGTAGAGCAAGCTCAGGGGTGCTTTCCAATCCCACCTTTTAATATTCTATTCCCTCCACCTGGTTTATGGAATAAGGTGATGATATATTTAACCTGCACGTGTGATACTTTGATATATGTGCATTATTAAATGAGTATCATAATAAAGATAACTAACACATCCATGACCTTACAATTTATGTTTGGGGAGTGTGGAGGAACATTTGGGCCACACCTGGCAGTGCTCAGGGCTTACTCCTGACTGTGCTCAGGGATCACTTCTGGCGTGCCCAGGGGACCATATGTCATGCTGGGGTCTGCATGCAAGACAAGTTTACCAGGCGGACGGTATCTCTCTGGCTCCAGTAAGTGTGCGTGTGTGTGTGTGTGTGTGTGTGTGTGTGAAAATATTTAAGATCTATTCTCTGCCAATTTGGGTATTAAATACAGAATTATTAATAGTTACTGTCTGTCCATTAGACCCTCTTGCTTTCTTCATCCAGGACTGAAGGTCTGTGCTCTTTGGCCAGCACAGTGCCCGCCTGTGCTCCCTTCCCCTGGCCCATTTCTCTACTCTGTTCCAGGGGTTTTTTAAGACTGAACTTGTAAGTGATATTATATAGTGTTTGCCTTTGTCTAATTTCACGTAGCAGGAGGTCATCAAGGTTCACCCATATGGTTACATATGGCAGGACTTCCTTCCTCTGTATAGAGGAAGAGTCCAAATACATATTTAAACATATATCCATGTATGTAAACACATTCAAATACATCTTAAATATGTCAGCATATATTTAAATGTATTTGACTATGTTGTAAGACATAGTTAAACACATCAGATGTAAATATATTTAAATATATCAGACTACAAATATATTGTATATGTATTTCTAGATGAATTTTTTATTTATATGTTTATACATTTATACATTATACATTATATATTTAATTATATATTTAAATATATCAAACAAATACTGTCCTCCCACTGTTCATCGATTTGCTCGAGCAGACCCAGTAGCGTTTCCATTTTGAGACTTGTTGTTACTGTGTTTGGCATATTGAGTGTACCCTCGGGCTTATTTGGCATATTGAATGTACTTGCCGGGCTCTCCGAGAGGGGCGGAGGAATCGAACCCGGCTTGGCTGGGCCAGCTGCGCGCAAGGCAATCGCCCTACCGCTGTGCTGTCAGATTCCAAAATATATTTTACATGTAAACATATAAAATATAAAACATATAAAACATTTATATAAAACATTTATATAAAATATAAATCAATGAATAACGTTGTTGTTAATTAATAATACCAAAATATTAAATAGATTTAATTATATTCAGCCTATTTAAGTATATGTCTATAGATGCATGTATAGTACTATTTAAAGACACAACTCTTCTTCATAGGTAGCTAACTATGTAAAACTTAGTTAAATGTTACTAATCTATGTCTATCCCATTTCCTTTACCCATTTGTCTGAAGATGGACACCAGGTTGTTTTCATCTTAGCTATTGTGGAAAATGTCGTAGTGGATGTGGGGACACCCTTCATGGCACAGACCTTGAGATAGTGATCTCCTCTCCTTTGGTTAACTGCCCAGGAGTGGAATTTCTGGGTTATATGGCTCTATTTTTAATTTTTGGGGAACTCTTCATGCTGCTTTCCGTTATGACTGTTCCAGTTTACATTCCTAGCAGTAGTGTATACAAAGGTGCCCTTTTCTCCTCATTAGTGTTGGTTGTTCCTTGATTTTTTGAACAGGTGGAAGTGATACATCCTTGTGGTTCTGATTTGCATTTCCCTGAGGATTAATGATGTTGAGCATTTTTCAGTTGTTTCTTAGACATTTGTATTTCTTCTGTAGAAAAACATCTATTCAGGTCCTCTGCCCACTTACAAATCAGGATACCCTCCTCTCTGGAGTGCCCTGCCACCCAATTTGGGATATGAAATGCCTTTCCACGTGGGATTCTCTCTAAATGTCTTCCTGTCTGGAATTCTCTGTTCTCTGTCGCCTCTCTCATATTTCCTAATTAAAGTATTTTATATTAAAAAAACTAACATAAGAATCAAATTATTTTTTACTTTTGCTATTGAGTTATAAGAGTACCATATATGCTTTATATATGAAACACCATGTCAGACAGTTTACAAATATTTTCTCATCCTTTTCAGTTTTGATGGTTTCCTTTGCTCCTGTAGAAGCTTCTGTTTGATTTAGTCCCACTTATTTTTGTTTGTTTTTGTTTTCGTTACCTGTTTGATATCAAATCTAAAAATTCATTGCCAAGCCCAATGCTTTCTCCTTCTATTTTCTTATAGGAACTTAATGATTTAATATTTACATATTTTATTCATTTTGGCTTTTGTGTACATTGTAGGGCTGGGCACAGCAGTAGGGCGTTTGCCTTGCATGAAGCTGGCGCGGCCGAGCTGGGTTCTATTCCTCCGCCCCTCTCAGAGAGCCTGGCAAGCTCCCGAGAGTATCTCGCCTGCACGGCAAAGCCTGGCAAGCTACCCGTGACGTACTCGATATGCCAAACACAGTAACAACAAGTCTCATGATGGAGACGTTATTGGGCCCGCTCGAGCAAATCGATGAACAATGGGAGGAGAGTGCAGTGCAGAGCAGTACATTGTAAGCTAAAGGTCCGATTTTATTATTCTGATTGGGGTTATCCAGTTTTACAAATATCATGTGGAAGAGACAATGCTTTAAGTAAGTCTTCTTGGTGCTCTTATCAAAATTGAACTTACCATGTATATATGAGGTTTATTTCTGGACCGTTTGTTTCGTTGCACTGTCTGTTTGTATTTATGTCAATCCCATACTGTTTTGGTAGCTGTCATTTTGGAATATATTCTGAAATCAGGAAGTATGAGATGTTCCAGATTTGTTCTTCTTAGGAATTCCTTGGTTCTTTGGATCTTTTGTGACTTCATATTAACTTTGTGATTCTTTTCCTATCACTGTATCGCTGT